>NC_092757.1:44447784-44763316 GCF_047496795.1 Chiloscyllium punctatum | reverse complement strand
TTTTGTATTAGCTAAAATTGTATGTTAGAATGAGATGTTCCATTAAAACGTTACGGGCAAATAGATAAGATGTTGTGAGGGGATGAAGTTAAGCTAGATACGCCTGTACAAACAGTAGGTATAAACATCTGCTTCCCACTTTTACAAAAACACAGGAACAAACCCCAATTAAAAGGGTCATAGGGATCAGAACGGCCTCGGGAAAGGCACAGATGAAGGGGGTAGATAATGATGAAGAAAGAATCTGCCTAACGATGACCTACAGCAGGATGAGGTCAAACAGGCTTGTGAGGCCAGGAATAAGCATTTTGTCACAGACAAGGCCGGATAAGGCAAGAGATAAACAGGGGTAAAGGGGGTCGGTCTTAGGGAAGTGGAAGATGTAAACAGGGGAGGAGCAATGTAAAACAAAAGACATCAAATCATACATAATATTTATATGAATTGAACTTGGTGTGTATGTCCTCTACCTTATATGCACTGGACATCTCACCCACTTGCAAGTGTAAACTAAAGGACACTGCTGATTCAGATTTTGTCTCGGACTGCAATTATTGAGGTGTGTGAGCTTTGTTTCTCAAAGGTACCAAGGGCCAGAGGCTTGTATATGAAGTTGGGCAAGAGCTGAGCCATGATGTTTGAATGGAGGCAGAGGTTGTAGGGGCTAAACAGCGTTGTGGTGTGTGTATGTTGCTGTGGTTATAATTTGGAAAGGAGTTTATTTGTGAAGCAGTTTGGATGGGCATGTAATGAAATGGAGTGGAGTGAGTGTGAAAGAGTTGATCCTGTTGTGTAATAAACGTGTGTGTGTGTGTGTGTGTCTAGGGTGAAGTAGAGGAACTGAAGATGGAGATGGGAGAATAGAAAGGCAAAGGAAAAAGAAATGTTTTGGTGCAGTATGATTGAATGGCAAAATGTTGTTGTAAATGCAGCAGTGTGCGCCTTTAAGGAAGCAGAAATGGAAGCAGTCTGTGCCTACGGCCATACTAGTCTGAAAACACCCGATCTCGTCTGATCTCGGAAGCTAAGCAGACTCAGGCCTGGTTAGTACTTGGATGGGAGACCGCCTGGGAATACCAGGTGCAGTAGGCTTTTGCAGCCACCAGAGGTTGCTCACAGCTTCGCACTCTCACACTCCCATTCATCAAGCAACGTCCTTTTAACTACTCGCTTCGTCTCACTTTTTCTTGCCCAATTTCATTGTTCAACTTCTTCCCCCAATACACAAACACATCATTACTGCTTGAGATTGGAGCAAACGCACCAGGAACACCAAAGCAGCGAGTATTTTATTGAAGAGCACAAACCGTGGTTTTTATTAAGTGATGCCTCACTTTCGATGATCACACTTCCCTGATCGATGTCAGCGTTCCCCTGTTTTCTAACAATCGTCTAACTAGTGGTGTGGATAGGGTCTGAAAGCAACAACGTTGTGGTGAGGGCTTGTCAGGTGAAGGGTGTTTTACAATATCTGCACTCACCGGTCGAGTTCATACAACACTGGATCGATATGGTTACGGCAGGAAGAATGGGTCAGCAAACACAGCAAGTTCAATCCTTGTAATGATGATTATTACACATCAGCAGCAAATAATAAGATAAGTGTAAAGAGTGAGTATTTAAAATGCCAGGTACAAAAATCAAGGCTTATTCTCTAACAGCCGAAGCCTTCACAAACAGATCGGCCTAATAATGGCACAAATGGTGATGAATATTTCGATCTAATTGACATCACTGTGCCTTAGTTACAAGTTGACCAAGGTAGAGAAATAACATTTCCAGAGTGCAGACTATTAGCAATAGTAAGGTAGGATTTGGAAAGAGGAGTAGCCCCTGACATTTAAGGATGACAGAAGGACGTTCGTGAGTAAGGATATTACTTTGGAAATCTTAACCGTGCACTAAGATAATCATACAATTTGAAGACACTGTCAAGATGCTTTGAGGAAAGGGAACTCCTGTTGGACTAAATACAAGAGAATGTTGTGTTCATTAACAGTCGGGTGGATAAAGCAGAAGCAATAGGTGCCAATGACTTGGATTTTCAGACTGTATTTCCTATAATTTCAGACTGAGATGAGGTGAACTTTCGACAGTTATTGTGTTGTTAATCTTTAGAATGATATTCTCCAGAGAGTGGTGTGGGTTCTACTGTTGAGGATACTTCAGTGTCAGTGTATGGGGTTTTGATATCTCAGGGAATTCTGAAAGGGAGGTGCAGTTGAGGTGCATCGATGGTCATCAGTTTGAATGGTGGAGCTCTCTGGTGTGAGATATTGACCGCGGAGAGTGTGCTGCAGATTGAGCAAAGCAAAAGGTGGTCTCCAGAAGGATAATTGTGAAGACCGAGGTTATAGGATAGTGGTATAGGACGGATATGGAAAATGGCAGAGGTGGTGGAGTAGCCTCCATGATGAGAAACAAAATTCTGTCAATGATGAGGGAGGACATAATGAAGGAAACGCATTCAGTGGAGACCGTGTGGGTGGAACTGAGGAATAGTCAAAATCCTAAAATTGTAATGGGTGTTATGTACAGACCGCCTGGTAGCAGCTCTGAAGTCCTGGATGGTAAAAATGCACAAAACTAGGCAATATGTAACAAAGTAAAAACAATGACAGCAGATGCTGAAAACCAAATACTGGATTAGTGGTGCTGGAAGAGCACAGCAGTTCAGGCAGCATCCAATATGTAACAAAGCCAGAGTGCTACTCATGAGGGATTTTAACGTGAACACAGATTTAGAGGTAGTCAAGCATTTGTCAGAAAGGTAGTGCATGTCTGGTGTATTGCCGGTACTGTTTCTCACTGCATTATGTCCTATATGCTTCATGTGGACAAGCAGTAACGGATTTAGTAATGAGTAATGATTTGGAATTAATGAGTGAGCTAGTTGTGCGTGCCCACTTATCATATAGCGATGATAGCACTATCAAGTTCAAGGCAGTGTTTGAAAGCACAAAGCATGTATCTGCTGTATTTGGTAACGAACCGGGACAAGTGATGGGCTTGTTAGTGGATCAACATTTTGGTGATGGTGACCACAGTTCTGTGACTTTCACCTTGGTTATGGAGAGAGATAGGTGCGTGCAACAGGGTAGGTTTTACAATTGGGGGAAGGGTAAATACGATGTTGTAAGACAGGATCTGAGGAGCATAAGTTGGGGACATAGGCTGTCAGGGAAGGATGTTGTGGAAATGTGGAGCTTTTTCAAGGAACAGATACGACATGTATGTACCTGTCAGGCAGGAAAGAGATGGTCGTGTGAGGGAACCTTGGTTGACAAGGGAGGTTGAATGTCTTGTAAGGAGGAAGGAGGCTTACATAAGGTTGAGGAATTGAGGTTCAGAGAGCGTTGGAGGGATACAGGATAGCCAGGCGGGAGCTGAAGAAAGGGATTAGGAGAGCTAAGAGAGGTCATGAAAAATCTTTGGCGGCTTGGATCAAGGATAACCCCAAGGCCTTTTATGCGTATGTGAGAAACATGAGAATGGCGAGAACGAGGGTAGGTCCGATCAAGGACAGCAGTGGAAGACTGTGTATTGAGTCGGAAGTGATAGCAGAGCTCTTGAATGAGTACTTTTCTTCAGTATTTACAAATGAGAGGGACCATATTGTTGAAGAGGAGAGTGTGAAACCGAGTGGTAAACTAGAGGAGATACTTGTTAGGAAGGAAGATGTGTTGGGCATTTTGAACAACTTGAGGATAGACAAGTCCCCCGGGCCTGACGGGATATATCCTAGGATTATGTGGGAAGCAAGAGAGGAAATTTCAGAACCGTTGGCAATGATCTTTTTGTCTTCACTGTCAACGGGGGTGGTACCAGGGAACTGGAGAGTGGCGAATGTTATGCCCTTGTTCAAAAAAGGGAATAGGGATAACCCCGGGAATTACAGGCCAGTTAGTCTTACTTCGGTGGTAGGCAAAGTAATGGAAAGGGTACTGAAGGATAGGATTTATGAGTATCTGGAAAGACACTGCTTGATTAGGGACAGCCAGCACAGATTTGTGAAGGGTAGGTCTTGCCTTACAAGTCTTATTGAATTCTTTGAGGAGGTGACCAAGCATGTGGATGAGGGTAGAGCAGTGGATGTAGTGTACGTGGATTTTAGTAAGGCATTTGATAATGTTCCCCATGGTAGGCTTATGCGGAAAGTCAGGAGGCATGGGATAGAGGGAAATTTTGGCCAGTTGGATAGAGAACTGGCTAACAGGTCGAAGTCAGAGAGTGGTGGTAGATGGTAAATATTCAGCCTGGAGCCTAGTTACAAGTGGAGTTCCGCAGGGATCAGTTCTGGGTCCTCTGCTGTTTGTAATTTTTATTAATAACTTGGAAGAGGCAGTCAATGGGTGGGTCAGTAAATTTGCAGATGATACGAAGATTGGTGGAGTTGTGGATAGTGAGGAGGGCTGTTGTCGGCTGCAAAGGGACTTAGATATGATGCAGAGCTGGGCTGAGGAGTGGCAGATGGAGTTCAACCCTGTCAAGTGTGAGGTTGTCCATTTTGGAAGTACAAATAAGAATGCGGAATACAGGGTTAATGGTAGGGTTCTTAGTAAGGTGGAGGAACAGAGGGATCTTGGGGTCTATGTTCATAGATCTTTTGAAAGTTGCCACTCAGGTGGATAGAGCTTGTAAGAAGGCCTATGGTGTATTAGCGTTCATTAGCAGAAGGATTGAGTTCAAGAGTCGTGAAGTGATGTTGCAGCTGTACAGGACCTTGGTGAGGCCACATTTGGAGGACTGTGTGCAGTTCTGGTCGCCTCACTTTCGGAAAGATGTGGAAGCTGCGGAGAGAGTGCAGAGAAGACTTACCAGGATGTTGCCTGGAATGGAGAATAGGTCATACGAGGATAGGTTGAGAGTGCTAGGCCTTTTCTCATTGGAACGGTGAAGGATGAGGGGTGACTCGATGGAGATTTATGAGATGATCAGGGGAATAGATAGAGTAGACAGAGACATTTTCCCCAGGTACAACAGAGTGTTACAAGGCGACATAAATTTAAGGTGAAGGGTGGAAGGTGTAGGGGGGATGTCAGGGGTAGGTTCTTTACCCAGAGAGTGGTGGGGGCATGGAATGCACTGCCTGTGGGAGTGGCAGAGTCAGAATCATTGGTGACCTTTAAGCGGCAATTGGATAGGTGCTTAAGCTAGGACAAATGTTCGGCACAACATTGTGGGCTGAAGAGCCTGTTCTGTGCTGTGTTGTTCTATGTTCTATGCTGCTGGAGTTGGAGAGTTCGGTAAAGCCGCCTTGACTGAGATGAGACAGAGACCGTCCACAATAAGGTGGGAAATCTGCTGATTGCTAAAAGAACTGAAGATGACGGGAGGATGTTTAAAGAAACATTGAAGACAATAGGAAACCAGTTGATACCCCTGAGAGGGAAAGCTCTGCTTCACAGAAGAAAACAGTCATGGACAAAAATATCAGCATAGATCCTGCTGATTGGGAAAGATCCAGAGAGCAGGAAAGACACAAAGCAGTGTAAAAGAGCTCCCAAAAGGAATTTTGATCGGAATCTTTCCAGGGACATCAAAATCGAGAAGAAATGTTCCGCTGGCCTAAAGGGAAAGCGGGTGGTCAGGAGAAGGTGGGGACATTGTAAATGGTCGAGATGTTCCATCATTCCCCTTACCTCGGTATTTTCAGGAGAAAAGGAGGATAGCTTGCCAGAAGTCCCGGTGAAATGAAAAGTGGATCGGGAAAAGCAACCAAATAAAATGAAGGTGAATAAAACATCGATAATGAGGAAATGACTGGAATCAAAGGGTGACAAATGCCTGGGATTAGGCGGGTTCCATCGGTGGGTGTTAAAACAAATCGACAAGCGCCTCATAGAATCCCGAACTGTAATCGTTCAGAATTCCCGAGATCCAGGAGTCGTCCCTCCGGATTGGATTGTTGCACATGTCAGTCGCGCTTTTTAAGAGAGGAGAACCCGGAAAACTCGGGAATTGCAGAGCATGGAGCTTAGCACCTATGGCAGGGAATTTGTTGGAGTCTATAATCAAGGCTGGGATAAGTGAGCACCTCAAATTGTTGAGTTAACCAGGGAGAGCCACATGACAGGTAGGTCGTGCCTGACAAATTCATTGCAGAGGGTTTGAAGAGGGGACTAAGGTAGCTGTCAGGGAATAATGTCCATAGATGTTGTTTACATGGACTTCGAGAATGCATTTGACAAAGCCCACTTAAGTAGGGAGAAGCCAAGAGAATTGAGGGCAAATTCCTGACAGGGCTCGGAGATTGTTTGAGAGGCAGGCGCCAGAAAGGAGAGAGAATGGGTAGGTAGTCAATTGGCAGGATGGAACCAGTTATGTCTCACACGGACTTGTGTTAGGGCCTCAATTATTGATGTTATTTGTTGAGGGAATGGATAATGGCACAGGAAGTCATATCATAATTTGTGGCTGCATAAATTAGGCTGTATTGTAGACAGTGTAGATGACAGCATAAAATTGCAAGGGGATATTGATAGATTAAGTCAATAAGCAAAACTGTGGCAAAAGCATTTGAATGAAAGCAATAGTGAGGCTATCCATTTTTGGATCAAGAAGGGACAGATCAAGGTATTTTTCTGGATGGTATGAAGTGCATGTCCAAGGAGACTTGGGGTTTAAGGTGCACACAACTTTAAAATGTCACGGACACGTACAGAAAATAATCCAGAAAGCGAACAGATTGCTGTCCTTTTTAAGTAGAGGACTGGAGTAGAAGGATGCCGAAGTTATGCTGCAGTTCTACAAAACCCTGGTTAGATAGACCCCACTTGGAGTACTGTGAGCGGATCTGGGCCGCACACCTTCTGAAAGGAGTAGAATATTGATTGACAAGAATGATACCTGGACTTGCATGGTTAAGATGGAAGGAGAGATCATATCATTTAGGCCTGTGGTCTGTAGAATTGAGAATGTTAATGGGTGGTGTGATGAAAGTCTCGAAGACATGAATAGGAAAAGAGAAGGTGGATAACGATAAATGATTTCTACTGGTTGGGGATTGTAGAATGAAGGAACATAACGTGAGACTTAGGGCCAGAGGGTTGCATAGAGATGTGAGGAAGCCATCGTGCACACATCGGATGGTGGATTTTAGCCATAATTTTCTGACAAAGCGCAGTGGATGCTGGATGAGTTGTTCTATTGAAATGTGAGGGAAATAAATGTTTGTGAAGCAAAGGTACCAAGGGCCAGAGGCTTGTATATGAAGTTGGGCAAGAGCTGAGCCATGATGTTTGAATGGAGGCAGAGGTTGTAGGGGCTAAACAGCGTTGTGTGTGTACGTTGCTGTGGTTATAATTTGGAAAGGAGTTTATTTGTGAAGCAGTTTGGATGGGCATGTAATGAAATGGAGTGGAGTGAGTGTGAAAGAGTTGATCCTGTTGTGTAATAAACGTGTGTGTGTGTGTGTGTGTCTAGGGTGAAGTAGAGGAACTGAAGATGGTGATGGGAAAATAGAAAGGTAAAGGAAAAAGAAATGTTTTTGTGCAGTACGATTGAATGGCAAAATGTTGTTGTAAATGCAGCAGTGTGCGCCTTTAAGGAAGCAGAAATGGAAGCAGTCTGTGCCTACGGCCATACTAGTCTGAAAACGCCCGATCTCGTCTGATCTCGGAAGCTAAGCAGACTCAGGCCTGGTTAGTACTTGGATGGGAGACTGCCTGGGAATACCAGGTGCAGTAGGCTTTTGCAGCCACCAGAGGTTGCTCACAGCTTGGCACTCTCACACTCCCATTCATCAAGCAACGTCCTTTTAACTACTCACTCAGTCTCTCGGTCTCACTTTTTCTTGCCCAATTTCATTGTTCAACTTCTTCCCCCAATACACAAACACATCATTACTGCTTGAGATTGGAGCAAACGCACCAGGAACACCAAAGCAGCAAGTATTTTATTGAAGAGCACAAACCGGTGGTTTTTGTTAAGTGATGCCTCACTTTCGATGATCACACTTCCCTGATCGCTGTCAGCGTTCCCCTGTTGTCTAACTAGTGGTGTGGATAGGGTCTGAAAGCAACAACGTTGTGGTGAGGGCTTGTCAGGTGAAGGGTGTTTTACAATATCTGCACTCACCGGTCGAGTTCATACAACACTGGATCGATATGGTTAAGGCAGGAAGAATGGGTCAGCAAACACATCAAGTTCAATCCTTGTAATGATGATTATTACACATCAGCAGCAAATAATAAGATAAGTGTAAAGAGGGAGTATTTAAAATGCCAGGTACAAAAATCAAGGCTTATTCTCTAACATCCGAAGCCTTCACAAACAGATCGGCCTAATAATGGCACAAATGGTGATGAATATTTCGATCTAATTGACATCACTGTGCCTTAGTTACAAGTTGACCAAGGTAGAGAAATAACATTTCCAGAGTGCAGACTACTAACAGTAGTAAGGTGGGATTTGGAAAGAGGAGTAGCCCCTGACATTTAAGGATGACAGAAGGACATTAGTGAGTAAGGATATTACTTTGGAAATCTTAACCGTGCACTAAGATAATCATACCATTTGAAGACACTGTCAAGATGCTTTGAAGAAAGGGAATTCCTGTTGGACTAAATGCAAGAGAATGTTGTGTTCATTAACAGTCGGGTGGATAAAGCAGAAGCAATAGGTGCCAATGACTTGGATTTTCAGACTGTATTTCCTATAATTTCAGACTGAGATGAGGTGAACTTTCGACAGTTATTGTGTTGTTAATCTTTAGAATGATATTCTCCAGAGTGTGGTGTGGGTTCTACTGTTGAGGATACTTCAGTGTCAGTGTATGGGGTTTTGATATCTCAGGGAATTCTGAAAGGGAGGTGCAGTTGAGGTGGATCGATGGTCATCAGTTTGAATGGTGGAGCTCTCTGGTGTGAGATATTGACCGCGGAGAGTGTGCTGCAGATTGAGCAAAGCAAAAGGTGGTCTCCAGAAGGATAATTGTGAAGACCGAGGTTATAGGATAGTGGTATAGGACGGATATGGAAAATGGCAGAGGTGGTGGAGTAGCCTCCATGATGAGAAACAAAATTCTGTCAATGATGAGGGAGGACATAATGAAGGAAACGCATTCAGTGGAGACCGTGTGGGTGGAACTGAGGAATAGTCGAAATCCTAAAATTGTAATAGGTGTTATGTACAGACCGCCTGGTAGCAGCTCTGAAGTCCTGGATGGTAAAAATGCACAAAACTAGGCAATATGTAACAAAGTAAAAACAATGACTGCAGATGCTGAAACCCAAATACTGGATTCGTGGTTCTGGAAGAGCACAGCAGTTCAGGCAGCATCCAATATGTAACAAAGCCAGAGTGCTACTCATGAGGGATTTTAACGTGAACACAGATTTAGAGGTAGTCAAGCATTTGTCAGAAAGGTAGTGCATGTCTGGTGTATTGCCGGTACTGTTTCTCACTGCATTATGTCCTATATGCTTCATGTGGACAAGCAGTATTGGGTTTAGTAATGAGTAATGAGTTGGAATTAATGAGTGAGCTAGTTGTGCGTGGCCACTTATCATAGAGCGATGATAGCACTATCAAGTTCAAGGCAGTGTTTGAAAGCACAAAGCATGTATCTGCTGTATTTGGTAACGAACCGGGACAAGTGATGGGCTTGTTAGTGGGTGAACATTTTGGTGATGGTGACCACAATTCTGTGACTTTCACCTTGGTTATGGAGAGAGATAGGTGCGTGCAACAGGGTAGGTTTTACAATTGAGGGAAGGGTAAATACGATGTTGTAAGACAGGATCTGAGGAGCATAAGTTGGGAGCATAGGCTGTTAGGGAAGGATGTCGTGGAAATGTGGAACTTTTTCAAGGAACAGATACGACACGTCCTTGATATGTATGTACCTGTCAGGCAGGAAAGAGATGGTAGGGTGAGGGAACCTTGGTTGACGAGGGAGGTTGAATGTCTTGGAAGGAGGAAGGAGGCTTACATAAGGTTGAGGAAACAAGGTTCAGAGAGCGTTGGAGCGATACAGGATAGCCAGGCCGGAGCTGAAGAAAGGGATTAGGAGAGCTAAGAGAGGGCATGAAAAATCTTTGGCGGGTAGGATCAAGGATAACCCCAAGGCCTTTTACGCCTATGTGAGAAACATGAGAATGACGAGAACGAGGTTAGGTCTGATCCAGGACAGTAGTGGGAGACTGTATTGAGTCGGAAGAGATAGGAGAGGTCTTGAATGAGTACTTTTCTTCAGTATTTACAAATGAGAGGGACCTTATTGTTGAAGAGGAGAATGTGAAACGGACTGGTAAGCTCGAAGAGATACTTGTTAGGAAGAAAGATGTGTTGGGCATTTTGAACAACTTCAGGATAGACAAGTCCCCCGGGCCTGACGGGATATATCCTAGGATTATGTGGGAAGCAACAGAGGAAATTGCAGAGCCATTGGCAATGATCTTTTCATCTTCACTGTCAACGGGGGTGGTACCAGGTGACTGGCGAGTGACAAATGTTGTTCCCCTGTTCAAAAAAGGGAATATGGATAACCCGGGAATTACAGGCCAGTTAATCTTACTTCAGTGGTAGGCAAAGTAATGGAAAGGGTACTGAGGGATAGGATTTATGAGTATCTGGAAAGACACTGCTTGATTAGGGACAGCCAGCACGGATTTGTGAGGGGTAGGTCTTGCCTTACAAGTCTTATTGAATTCTTTGAGGAGGTGACCAAGCATGTGGATGAGGGCAGAGCAGTGGATGTAGTGTACATGGATTTTAAGAAAGCATTTGATAAGGTTCCCCATGGTAGGCTTATGCGGAAAGTCAGGAGGTATGATAGCGGGAAATGTGGCCAGTTGGATAGAGAGGGATTAGCAGAGGGATTGAATTCAAGAGTCATGAAGTGATGTTGCAGCTGTACAGGACCTTGGTTGGGCCACATTTGGAGGACTGTGTGCAGTTCTGGTCCCCTCACTTTCGGAAAGATGTGGAAGCTTTGGAGAGAGTGCAGAGAAGACTTACCAGGATGTTGCCTGGAATGGAGAATAGGTCGTACGAGGATAGGTTGTGAGTGCTAGGCCTTTTCTCATTGGAACGGCGAAGGATGAGGGGTGACTCGATAGTGGTTTATAAGATGATCAGTGGAATAGATAGAGTAGACAGTCAGAAACTTTTTCCCCTGGTACAACAGAGTGTTACAAGGGGACATAATTTTAAGGTGAAGGGTGGAAGGTATAGGAGGGCTGTCAGGGGTAGGTTCTTTACCCAGAGAGTGGTGGGGGCATGGAATGCACTGCCTGTGGGAGTGGGAGTGGGAGTGGCAGAGTCAGAATCATTGGTGACCTTTAAGCGGCAATTGGATAGGTACATGGATAGGTGCTTAAGCTCGGACAAATGTTCGGCACAACATCCTCCGCTCCACGCTTGCAGCAATGCGCCAGCACCTAACCTCTCTCCAGTCAGCCCTGCCTCAGCTGAGGGCCACACTCTCTCAGAATTGCAAAGGACCCACTCTGTACTACATCCTCAGGAGAATTCATACTCTCAACAAACAGTATTTCAACTCCATCTCAAACATCAAAAACTGTAAGTACAACAAACTTTTATCCACCCACCTCCATAACCAGCGTTCCTCAAACATTCCAGAAGATTCCCCTGGCCTCTGAACCTATTCCACCATTAGCCATGTGGCTGATGCAACTACACCCCCCACACTGATTGATGATGTCACTTCCGCCCCCATCATGGCCACTCCCACAACCACTTCCACCCCTTACAATTCCTCATGCATCACACCTGACACCACTTCTGCCCTTCACATCATCGCTGATGCCACATGCTCAGTGACTTCCGCCACCCCTACTGCCATGGGCACCACCACTTCCACCCCCACCAGCGCCACTCACCTGCATTCTGCTGACATGCCCCCCACACACTCCACTGTCACTATCCCCACCCCCCAGAACCCCGAGGGGAACACCACCTCTGCTCATGACTCCACCCCCATTCCCCCCATCACACCCACTCCAGGTACAGGTTCCGCCCCCACTCCCAGCTCTACACCAGATCCCAGCTCCCGGCCCTGCCGAGTTTTCACCATCCCCCCAGACCTCCCCCTCACTGAGGACGAACGATCAATCCTCAGCAAAGGACTCACCTTCATCCCCCTCCGTCCACGCATCAATGAATGTAATACACGCCGTGATGTCGAACAATTCTTCCGTCGCCTCCGCCTCCGAGCTTACTTTCACAATCAGGACTCACGCCCACCTTCCGAGGACCCCTTCCCCCACCTCCAACACACTGCATCCACCTGGACACCCCGCGCTGGCCTATTACCTGCCCTCGACCTCTTCATTTCCAACTGCCGCCGGGACATTAACCGCCTCAACCTGTCGACCCCACTCCCCCACTCCAACCTCTTACCCTCACAACGCGCAGCCCTCCAATCCCTCTGCTCCAATCCCAACCTCACCATCAAGCCAGCAGATAAAGGGGGCGCAGTGGTAGTCTGGCGCACTGACCTCTACACCGCTGAAGCCAAACGTCAACTCAAGGACACCTCTTCCTACTGTCCCCTTGACCAGAACCCCACCCCCCATCACCAAACCATCATCTCCCAGACCATACAGAACCTCATCACCGCAGGAGATCTCCCATCCACAGCTTCCAACCTCATAGTCCAGGAACCCCGCACTGCCCGGTTCTACCTCCTTCCCAAGATCCACAAGCCTGACCACCCTGGCCGACCCATTGTCTCAGCATGTTCCTGCCCCACTGAACTCATCTCTACCTACCCCGACACTGTCCTATCCCCCCTAGTCCAGGAACTCCCCACATACGTTCGAGACACCACCCACGACCTCCATCTCCTCCAAGACTTCCGTTTCCCTTGGTCCCCAACGCCTCATCTTCACCATGGATATCCAATCCCTCTACACCTCCATCCGCCACGACCAGGGCCTCCAAGCCCTCCGTTTTTTCCTCTCCAGACGTCCCCAACAGTACCCTTCCATCGACACACTCATTCATTTGGCTGAACTGGTCCTCACCCTTAACAATTTCTCCTTTGAATCCTCCCACTTCCTCCAAACCAAAGGGGTAGCCATGGGCACACGTATGGGCCCCAGCTATGCCTGTCTCTTTGTTGGCTATGTAGAACAGTTGATCTTCCGTAATTACACCGACACCACTCCCTACCTCTTCCTCCGCTACATTGATGACTGCATTGGCGCCACCTCGTGCTCCCGCGAGGAGGTTGAGCAATTCATCAACTTCACCAACACATTCCACCCTGACCTTAAATTTACCTGGACCATCTCTGACACCTCGCTCCCCTTCCTGGACCTCTCCATCTCCATTAATGACGACCGCCTTGACACTGACATTTTTTTACAAACCCACCAACTCCCACAGCTACCTGGATTACACCTCTTCCCACCCTACCTCTTGCAAAAATGCCATCCCGTATTCCCAATTCCTCCGCCTACGCCGGATCTGCTCCCAGGAGGACAGAACGCCCCTGGTGCTCACCTTCCACCCTACAAACGTTCGCATAAACCAAATCATCCGCCAACATTTCCGCCACCTCCAAACAGACCCCACTACCAGGGATATATTTCCCTCCCCACCCCTTTCCGCCTTCCGCAAAGACCGTTCCCTCCGTGACTACCTGGTCAGGTCCACGCCCCCAAACAACCCACCCTCCAATCCTGGCACTTTCCCCTGCCACCGCAGGAACTGTAAAAGCTGTGCCCACACCTCCTCCCTCACCTCTATCCAAGGCCCTAAAGGAGCCTTCCACATCCAAAGTTTTACTTGCACATCCACCAATATCATTTATTGAATCCGTTGTTCCCGATGTGGTCTCCTCTACATTGGGGAGACTGGGCGCCTCCTAGCAGAGCGCTTCAGGGAACATCTCCGGGACACCCGCACCAATCAACCAAACCACCCCGTGGCCCAACATTTCAACTCCCCCTCCCACTCTGCCGAGGACATGGAGGTCCTGGGCCTCCTTCACCGCTGCTCCCTCACCACCAGACGCCTGGAGGAAAAACGCCTCATCTTCCGCCTCGGAACACTTCAACCCCAGGGCATCAATGTGGACTTCAACAGTTTCCTCATTTCACCTTCCCCCACCTCACCATAGTTCTAAACTTCCAGCTCAGTAACTGTCCCCTTGACCTGCCCGGACCTGTCCGACCTGTCTATCTTCTTTTCCACCTATCCACTCCACCCTCTCCTCCTTGACCTATCACCTTCCTCTCTTCCCCCACTCACCCATTGTACTCTATGCTACTTTCTCCCCACCCACACCCTCCTCTAGCTTATCTCTCCACGCTTCAGGCTCACTGCCTTTATTCCTGATGAAGGGCTTTTGCCCGAAATGTCAATTTCGAAGCTACTTGGATGCTGCCTGAACTGCTGTGCTCTTCCAGCACCACTAATCCAGAATCATGGGCCGAAGGGCCTGTTCTGTGCTGTGTTGTTCTATGTTCTATGCTGCTGGAGTTGGAGAGTTCGGAAAAGCCGCCTTGACTGAGATGAGGCAGAGACCTTCCACAATAAGGTGGGAAAATCTGCTGATGGCTAAAAGAACTGAAGATGACGGGAGGATGTTTAAAGAAACATTGAAGACAATAGGAAACCAGTTGATACCCCTGAGAGGGAAAGCTCTGCTTCACAGAAGAAAACAGTCATGGACAAAAATATCAGCATAGATCCTGCTGATTGGGAAAGATCCAGAGAGCAGGAAAGACACAAAGCAGTGTAAAAGAGCTCCCAAAAGGAATTTTGATCGGAATCTTTCCAGGGACATCAAAATCGAGAAGAAATGTTCCGCTGCCCTAAAGGGAAAGCGGGTGGTCAGGAGAAGGTGGGGACATTGTAAATGGTCGAGATGTTCCATCATTCCCCTTACCTCGGTATTTTCAGGAGAAAAGGAGGATAGCTTGCCAGAAGTCCCGGTGAAATGAAAAGTGGATCGGGAAAAGCAACCGAATAAAATGAAGGTGAGTAAAACATCGATAATGAGGAAATGACTGGAATCAAAGGGTGACAAATGCCTGGGATTAGGCGGGTTCCATCGGTGGGTGTTAAAACAAATCGACAAGCGCCTCATAGAAGCCCGAACTGTAATCGTTCAGAATTCCCGAGATCCAGGAGTCGTCCCTCCGGATTGGATTGTTGCACGTGTCAGTCGCGCTTTTTAAGAGAGGAGAACCCGGAAAACTCGGGAATTGCAGAGCATGGAGCTTAGCACCTATGGCAGGGAATTTGTTGGAGTCTATAATCAAGGCTGGGATAAGTGAGCACCTCAAATTGTTGAGTTAACCAGGGAGAGCCACATGACAGGTAGGTCGTGCCTGATAAATTCATTGCAGAGGGTTTGAAGAGGGGACTAAGGTAGCTGTCAGGGAATAATGTCCATAGATGTTGTTTACATGGACTTCTACAAGGCATTTGACAAAGTCCACTTAAGTAGGTAGGAGCCAAGAGAATTGAGGGCAAATTCCTGACAGGGCTCGGAGATTGTTTGAGTGGCAGGTGACAGAAAGTAGAGAGAATGGGTAGGTAGTCAATTGGCAGGATGGAACCAGTTATGTCTCACAAGGACTTGTGTTAGGGCCTCAATTATTGATGTTATTTGTTAAGGGAATGGATAATGGCACAGGAAATCTTATCCTAATTTGTGGATGACACATAGTTAGGCTGCATTGTAGACAGTGTAGATGACAGCATAAAATTGCAAGGGGATATTGATAGATTAAGTCAATAAGCAAAACTGTGGCAAAAGCAGTTCAATGAAAGCAATAGTGAGGCTATCCATTTTTGGATCAAGAAGGGACAGATCAAGGTATTTTTCTGGATGGTATGAAGTGCATGTCCAAGGAGACTTGGGGTTTCAGGTGCACACTTCTTTAAAATGTCACGGACACATACAGAAAATAATCCAGAAAGCGAACAGATTGCTGTCCTTTCTAAGTAGGTCAACGTTTGGGAGAAGATTTGTAGCTCGGGTGCTCGTTGTGGTTCTGTTCGTCAAGCTGGGAATTTGTCTTGCAAACGTTTCGTCCCCTGTCTAGGTGGACCCAAAGGACTAGCCACACTACCATACATCAGGAGCATTTCCGAACTGACAGCCAGACTACTGCGACCACTAGGACTCATAACAGCACACAAACCTACAGCCACGCTCAGACAACAACTCACCAGAACAAAGGACCCGATACCCAACATGAGCAAAACCAATGTAGTGTACAAAATCCCATGCAAGGACTGCACAAAACACTACATCGGACAAACAGGAAGACAGCTAACGATCCGTATGCACAAACACCAACTAGCCACGAAACGACATGACCAGCTCTCCTTAGTAGCAACACACACAGATGACAAGCAACATGAATTCGACTGGGACAACACTACCATTATAGGGCAAGCCAAACAGAGAACAGCCAGGGAATTCCTAGAGGCATGGCACTCATCCACAGACTCTATCAACAAACACATCGACCTGGACCCAATATACCGGCCACTACAGTGGACAGCTCGAACTGACAACCGGAAGCGGCAGAGACAGGCCACAATAAATGCCGGAGCAAACAGCACAGAAGCGCTTCCCAGGAGGCTCCCAAGCACTGAGGATGTCACCTAGACAGGGGACGAAACGTTTGCAAGACAAATTTCTAAGTAGAACACTGGAGTAGAAGGATGCCGAAGTTATGCTGCAGTTCTACAAAACCCTGGTGAGATAGACCCCACTTGGAGTACTATGAGCGGATCTGGGCCGCACACCTTCTGAACGGAGTAGAATATTGATTTACAAGAATGATACCTGGACTTGCATGGTTAAGATGGAAGGAGAGATCATATCATTTAGGGCTGTGGTCTGTAGAATTGAGAATGTTAATGGGTGGTGTGATGAAAGTCTTGAAGACATGAATAGGAAAAGAGAAGGTGGATAACGATAAACGATTTCTACTGGTTGGGGATTGTAGAACGAAGGAACATAGCGTGAGACTTAGGGCCAGAGGGTTGCGTAGAGATGTGAGGAAGCCGTCGTGCACACATCGGATGGTGGATTTTAGCAATCATTTTCTAACAAAGCGCAGTGGATGCTGGATGAGTTGTTCTATTGAAATGTGAGGGAGATAAATGTTTGCGAAGCAAAGGTACCAAGGGCCAGAGGCCTGTATATGAAGTTGGGCAAGAGCTGAGCCATGATGTTTGAATGGAGGCAGAGGTTGTAGGGGCTAAACAGCGTTGTGGTGTGTGTCTGTTGCTGTGGTTATAATTTGGAAAGGAGTTTATTTGTGAAGCAGTTTGGATGGGCATGTAATGAAATGGAGTGGAGTGAGTGTGAAAGAGTTGATCCTGTTGTGTAATAAACGTGTGTGTGTGTGTGTGTGTGTGTGTCTAGGGTGAAGTAGAGGAACTGAAGATGGAGATGGGAGAATAGAAAGGCAAAGGAAAAAGAAATGTTTTGGTGCAGTATGATTGAATGGCAAAATGTTGTTGTAAATGCAGCAGTGTGTGCCTTTAAGGAAGCAGAAATGGAAACAGTCTGTGCCTACGGCCATACTAGTCTGAAAACGCCTGATCTCGGAAGCTAAGCAGACTCAGGCCTGGTTAGTACTTGGATGGGAGACCGCCTGGGAATACCAGGTGCAGTAGGCTTTTGCAGCCACCAGAGGTTGCTCACAGCTTCGCACTCACACTTCCATTCATCAAGCAACGTCCTTTTAACTACTCGCTTCGTCTCTCTGTCTCACTTTTTCTTGAACAATTTCAATGTTCAGCTTCTTCCCCCAATACACAAACACATCATTACTGCTTGAGATTGGAGCAAACGCACCAGGAACACCAAAGCAGCAAGTATTTTATTGAAGAGCACAAACCGTGGTTTTTGTTAAGTGATGCCTCACTTTCGATGATCACACTTCCCTGATCGCTGTCAGCGTTCCCCTGTTTTCTAACAATCGTCTAACTAGTGGTGTGGATAGGGTCTGAAAGCAACAACGTTGTGGTGAGGGCTTGTCAGGTGAAGGGTGTTTTACAATATCTGCACTCACCGGTCGAGTTCATACAACGGTGGATCGATATGGTTAAGGCAGGAAGAATGGGTCAGCAAACACAGCAAGTTCAATCCTTGTAATGATGATTATTACACATCAGCAGCAAATAATAAGATAAGTGTAAAGAGTGAGTATTTAAAATGCCAGGTACAAAAATCAAGGCTTATTCTCTAACATCCGAAGCCTTCACAAAGAGATCGGCCTAATAATGGCACAAATGGTGATGAATGGTTCGATCTAATTGACATCACTGTGCCTTAGTTACAAGTTGACCAAGGTAGAGAAATAACATTTCCAGAGTGCAGACTATTAACAATAGTAAGGTGGGATTTGGAAAGAGGAGTCGCCCCTGACATTTAAGGATGACAGAAGGACGTTAGTGAGTAAGGATATTACTTTGGAAATCTTAACCGTGCACTAAGATAATCATACCATTTGAAGGCACTGTCAAGATGCTTTGAAGAAAGGGAACTCCTGTTGGACTAAATGCAAGAGAATGTTGTGTTCATTAACAGTCGGGTGGATAAAGCAGAAGCAATAGGTGGCAATGACTTGGATTTTCAGACTGTATTTCCTATAATTTCAGACTGAGATGAGGTGAACTTTCGACAGTTATTGTGTTGTTAATCTTTAGAATGATATTCTACAGAGAGTGGTGTGGGTTCTACTGTTGAGGATACTTCAGTGTCAGTGGATGGAGTTTTGATATCTCAGGGAATTCTGAAAGGGAGGTGCAGTTGTGGTGGATCGATGGTCATCAGTTTGAATGGTGGAGCTCTCTGGTGTGAGATATTGACCGCGGAGAGTGTGCTGCAGATTGAGCAAAGCAAAAGGTGGTCTCCAGAAGGATAATTGTGAAGACCGAGGTTATAGGATAGTGGTATAGGACGGATATGGAAAATGGCAGAGGTGGTGGAGTAGCCTCCTTGATGAGAAACAAAATTCTGTCAATGATGAGGGAGGACATAATGAAGGAAACGCATTCAGTGGAGACCGTGTGGGTGGAACTGAGGAATAGTCGAAATCCTAAAATTGTAATAGGTGTTATGTACAGACCGCCTGGTAGCAGCTCTGAAGTCCTGGATGGTAAAAATGCACAAAACCTGGCAATATGTAATGTAAATATATGGCTTACACAAAAAAAACTGAAGGCTGGCTGCGACTGTGAATCTCTGCAGCAGTCAGAAGCCTGTGGAGACGCTGTTGAAGACACGCAGGAGGCGGTCACATGACATTCCGTTTCGCGCTCGGCAGTGGGCCCAGGAGGTCACGTGATGATCCGTTTCGCGGGCAAAAGAAGCTCAGGTGGGGTCGGACATCCGGGAATGCGAGGAGGCGGAGAATGGCTGTTGATCTGACTCCAATGAGAAGATAATTCTACCTCAGTGTGTGTATGATGTCTTTTATTGTATAAAAGACTGGGGCAGGGACAAAACGAGGTCTTACTTTTTGAACTGGCACACGTGGTAGTTGGTCAGGGAAAAAGGGTTAGACCCAGAGCTCTGAATGCTTTGTCCACTTACTGTTTAAAATAAATCAAGAGTGTGAGACTGAATATCTTCTCCTAGTGCTTCATTTAAAAGAACACGCAGGACTAGGCTCACACATAGGAGAAAGTAAATTGGTAGATTGAGCCAAGGTCTTACAATTTGATGACCCCGACGTGATGAAGACGGAGAAGTGACGTAAAGAGAGAAAAATAGAAATAACGGACGACTGACGTTTGATGACAACAACAAGTGGCGCCGCATAAAAAAAGGTGAGCAGACGCCTGTTTATATCGAAGTTCTGCAATTGGAAACACTAAATTGATTGTTGTCATTATACTGCAAGTGTCCTAGTAAGAGTAAGTGGACAAAGTATTGATTATAGTACGTACAGGTTTAAAGTCCCTTGGGGTTAGAGTCCCCATAAAAGCAACAAGGTACGTATGGGTGAGGAGGTTTAAAGTCCATTGAGCAGGATCTCATAAAAGCAACGCTCACAAATTTTGGTTTATGATTGTGTTGTAAGTTTTAAGAATTATATTGGGGAATCTACGGAGGGTGGTATAAAAGTCAGTGTTTTGGAGGTGGTGTGTCAGTGAGAGAATTGGGTTGGTTGCTTGGTTATATTTATATCTAAACCAACTGACTACTGGACGGGAGGATTGAAACAAAAATACATAAAATGGAAGGGGAGTTTGATAAAGAGTGTGAAGAATATGGAGGGTGTTCTTCCGATTTAATGTTGCCTGTAAAACAGCAGTGGGGTAAAGCCAGAAGTCAGTTAGTCAGTGGGCTTGCAAGAAACAAGCAAAAAACAATGATGGAGAAATATGATAAGATTTGGGAGGAAATACAGAAACAGGGCAAAGTCCCTAAGGATGAGGAGAGGAAGAAATTGTCACTGTTTTTGGGAAAAGTAGAAGAGCAAGCTAAATTAGAAGAAGAAGAGCTTATGAAGGGAAAGAAAGGGTCCATATGACATAGAAGAAAGTGGACAAAAGAAGGTGAGGAGAAAGAAGAGAGGAGGATTCATCTGCATAACATGACGTTAGCCTGTATGGCAGTAGAAATATTACAAAAGAGAGGAGGTGGTACCTCTGCAATAGAATTGACAAAGGAGACAGAGAAGGCAGGACCATCTGCGCCAGTATATCCTAAATTGCCTGTGGTACAATCCCCACCCCCATATCCTGTAATACAAATGCCACTTATGTATGTTCAAGAAGGGGTGTTAGATGTGCAAGAAGTAGGAACAAGAGAGTATAATGTAGTAAAACAGAGACTAGCGGAAGCTCTAGAAGAAAGTATCAGACAAGTAGAAAAGTTAACATTAGAAGTTGATCAGAGGGTTAAGGAAGTAGAGGAGTCGAATAGGGTGATGATGACGCATAGTAGAAATAAAGAACAGCCAAAACAGGGGAGATGTTTAGCAGTACAGGAGCCAGAGGCTCATTCGACACCGTATAGTCCTGAGAATGAGAAGAAGGGAAGGTTACATGATTCAGGTCAGTTATTGGATGATGGGTTCTCAGACAGAAGACGGAGAGATTTGAGGGAAGAACGGGATAGAGAGAGATTGGATGGGGAGGAGTCCAGAAGCAGTATGGATATTGAGGATGAAGAATCCCTGACAGATGATGATCCAAACACCTATCCAGTCACTTTGAAAGGCTCACTCACAATGCATACCGAACATGGTCCTTCACTGAAGTCTCTACCTGAACCAAGTTACAACCTGCGTCAAAGAGACACTTTATAGGTTGTCGTAATGTATCAGCACCACCAAATGCCATTGATTTACAGAGGCTCTCATCTGGGGAATGTTTATCAGCCTTTCACATATACTGATATGAACTGCATCCTGGATAAAACGCCCCCACCCATGGATGACTAAATTTTCCCAATATACATTAGATTAGATTAGATTAGATTACTTAGATTACTTACAGTGTGGAAACAGGCCCTTCGGCCCAACAAGTCCACACCGCCCCGCCGAAGCGCAACCCACCCATACCCCTACATTTACCCCTTACCTAACACTACGGGCAATTTAGCGTGGTCAATTCACCTGACCCTGCACATCTTTGGACTGTGGGAGGAAACCGGAGCACCCGGAGGAAACCCACGCAGACACAGGGAGAACGTGCAAACTCCACACAGTCAGTCACCTGAGTCGGGAATTGAACCCAGGTCTCTGGCGCTGTGAGGCAGCAGTGCTAACCACTGTGCCACCGTGCCACCGTTACAAGTTAGCTATGAGTGATTGGAGAGCATTGTTGGGTAAGCAATTGAGTATGTGGGAAATACAGCAGATTGAAGTGTCTGCGGGGACCACCTTATTACCTGATTCAGACCCATTTGCGCAGCATGCTACCTGTGTGGGAAGGGCAATGAGGGAGAGATTCCCAATTCCACCGGGAGCGATGCACTCACTCACCTTCACAATGAAGGAGGGTGAGGATATGTCTACCTTTTTGGCTAGGTGTAAGGACACGTGGACAGATACTGCGGGGAGCCATCCAGGGTCGGGTCAGCTACAGACCACATTATTTAGGAATGCTGTTATGGCAGGGATGCCAAAGGAAGTAAAAGAGGCAATGGAAAGTAATCCCGATATCCCAGGTTGTTCTACAGAACAGTGGGAGAAACACTTGACGTACCACATGAAGCGTTACAAGACGAAACAGGATGAAGATAAACAGAGTAATGAGTCAGCTCAAGTGCAGTTGTTGAAGTTACAGCTCGATGAGGCTAGAAGGAAGGCTAGTGATATAAAGAAGGCCTCCCAAAAGACGACTAGTCAGTTGGTTCAGCGATCGTCGCCACAAAATAACTTGCCGAGTTCAGACCCAACATTTGATTGGATGCCACCCTACCCCCAATATGGGGGCAGGCCTATAGGTGTTCCAGGAGGAATACGTGGTAGAGGAAGGGGCCGTGGGTGATTCAGAGGTCAGCCATCCAACACCTGTTTTGAATGTGGCCAACCCAGGCATTGGAGAAGAAATTGTCCCCTGTTGTGGGGTCCCCAGGGAGGCCCGGGATTGATCCAAGGACAGTATGTCCGTACAAGTCAGCCTCCTGTCCAACAGGCTGTTCAGCCTTACCAAGTCCCAAATGCAGCTGTAGCCCCGGTGCAAGGACAGTACCCCCAAACTATGCCAGAAGGACAGGGGTGTGAATATTGACAGGGCCCGAGAACCCAGGGGCATGTGGGGTTGGCAGACCCCTATATGCAAATGAGGGTAATGGACAAGAATCTGTCTTTTTTGGTTGACACAGGTGCAAGATTTTCCACCATCACTTGTGATATACCTCGGTCAAGCATGTCATCCTCTAGCGTTCAGTTAGTAGGGTTCTCGGGTAAACCAGAAAATCTGCCTTTGACATCGCCACTGATCACATCAGTGGCCGGACAGACCTTTCATCACCGGTATATTTTATCACCTACATGCCCCGTGAGTCTGATGGGACGTGATTTGCTGGTGAGATGTGGGGCCTCGGTTCTGTGCGGACCAGACGGACTGGTAGTGACCTTTCCAAATGACCATTCTGTCAACTGTTCTATGACAATGATACACTCTGGATCCCAAATGATGCTATCACCGGACATATCACCAACGGCAGAAGGACAGTGGGCAGATATATACTGGGGACTGCTTGAACCCGAAAATGGGCAGAATAACGGCATACAGTCTTTATACAGCCAATGGCGACCCTGGGGTCAGATGCTGCACCCCTATGCTCCTCCTGCAGATCCCCTTCATGTTACCTTATATTATGATCGAGATGATAATGAAATATATCAGTCTGCATTCTATCAGCATCTAGAAGGGAATCAATGGGAGATTTTCTCCAGTTGCATTCTGCTCGGAAAAGAAGGTGTGGCGGCTGTGGTTGAATTAACCACAGAACAGTTGGAATGGTATGAGATGTCTGAAGAAGCCATACCTCATGTCACATTGGCTGTGCATGCAGAATATCAGGCCAAGGATTTGGGGCCTATTTGCAAATGCTTGATGGTGGTACAGACTGGATGTGGACTCAGTTACCCGGTTTACAATATTCACCATCAGAGGAAGCCTATAGAATTATGTGCAGGACAACTGACAAGGTACTGCTGGAACATAGGCAGATTGAAAGGTTTCATGGTAGGGAAAAAACAGACCATCCCCAGGCTGCAGCCATGCTTGACACTCTACCAGATACCTTGTGGTCAGCAAGTTCAACGGATGTTGGTTACTGTAAATACGTCACACCAAGCACGTTCGATTTAATAGACCATACTCCGATTTGGCAGAGACAATATTCACGTAAACCAGAGGCTGAAGCCGGCATCGCCGACATAATTGAAGGATTGTTAGCAGCAGGGGTGCTGGAACCCTCCCAGTCAGCCTGGAACACCCCTATCTTGCCTGCAGAGAAACAGAATACAGGCAAATATAGGATGGCGCATGATCTTAGACGGATTAATAGTGTCGTTTCTACTCCAACCGTTCCAGTCCCAAACTCTTACACTGCAATGTCTGTGCTGACACCTGACCATAAGTGGTTCTCGTGCATTGATCTGGCCAACGCGTTCTTCTGTTTGCCCCTAGCTGATCATTTGAGGGACATTTTTTCGTTTACTTACAAAGGCCAACAATTACATTATACAAGGGTCCCTCAAGGGTTTATTTTGTCACCTGGGGTGTTTAATCAGGTATTGAAACAGCAGCTCAAGAATCTGACACTCCCAAAGGGGGTGGTATTGATCCAGTATGTGGATGACATTCTTTTGGCAGCACCCGACCATGTTTCTTGTTTGGAAGCCACAAAGTCGTTGCTGTTTCACCTGTATAGTGTCGGTTTCAAAGTTTCACAGGTTAAATTGCAATGCTGCAGACAAACGGTGTCTTTCTTGGGTAGAATTATTTCTGCTAAGGGAACAGGTGTGTTTCCGTCCCATAGATCCTCCATTCTGCATTATACCAAACCAGTCACTGTAAAAGACATGCTCTCATTTCTTGGGTTGGCAGGGCACAGTAGACAATTCGTTGCATCATATGGGGAGCTCACTTTCCCTCTCAGGGCCATGGTAAATGAGCAAGGCATGAGAAATTTGTCGGCCCATTTGCAGTGGACCACGGAGGCAGACGAAAGTTTTATATCTCTTAAACAGGCCCTAACGCGGGCTGCTGATTTAGCGGTCCCGGATTATAAAGAGCCATTTTTCCTGGATATTTCTGAAAAATTACACACAATAAATGGTGTTCTTTTTCAGAAAAAAGGGGGAGCCAGGCAGGTGCTGATGTATGTAAGTGTTACCCTTGACCCAATAGAGAACAAACACCCACCATGTACAAGACATGCAGCAGGGGTAGCAAAAATTCTTCAAAAGGTGGCACATATAGTCATGGGCCATACACTAACGGTACTGACGACACATAGTATAGTGGCCTATGGGAACTCAACGGCCTTTACGATGACATCACTGCGGCAAACCAGGTTAGAGAAAATTTTGAATGCACCACATATCATTTTTACACATGAAGGAATTAACATGGCTGATAACATGGGAGAAGGAGAGCCACACATGTGTGAGGAAAGGGTACAGAGAGATACCAAAGTTAGGGTAGATTTACAGGCAGTTCCATTAGTAGACCCAGAAGAAGGGCTGTTCACAGATGGTTGTTGTTACAGACATCCAACTGAAGGACTTAAAGCAGCCTATGCAGTAGTGCGATGGACAAGTGAGGGATTTGAGGAAGTGTTGACAGGAAAAGTGACAGGCAAAGAATCAGCCCAGTTGGCTGAACTACAGGCAATGATAGCTGCGTTGGAATGGTCAGAGGGAAAAAGAGTAAACATCTACACCGACTCTGCATATGTGGCAGGGGCTATACAGGTAGAACTCAGTCAATGGATCAGAGCAGGATTCTTAACAGCAGCAAAAACCCCAATTAAACATGAAAAAGATATGAAAAGATTAGCGGAGGCTCTAATGAAACCTGCAGAAGTGGCGGTGGTCAAGTGTAGAGGACATGATAAAGCAGATACAGTAGTAGCGAAGGGCAATCAGGAAGCAGACTCAGCAGCAAAGAAAGCAGCAGGGTATACAGCACAGTATATAATGATGCAGACAGAGAGAACAGTGTACGACCTACTGCCTGCCTGTGAGGCGAACGTGTTAATCAAAGAGCAGCAGAAAGCCTCTCCTCAGGAATTGACAGTATGGAGAGAGAGAGGGGCCACAGAGTCAGAAGGGATTTGGAGGTCGCCGGACGGTAGACCAGTTCTATCTCCAGGTTTGATAGGTTCCATGCTTCAGGAGGCTCATGGGTTGACTCATTGTGGAAAAACCCAGATGCAGAGGTGTCTGACACATTGGTGGCATCCGTTCTTGCCAGCAACGATTGAAAATTATATCAGGGAATGTAGAACGTGTACAGAATACAATGTGAGACCAACAGTGAAACCACACGAGGGAAAATTCCCTCTCCCGAGAATGCCAGGTCAGGAAATAGTGATTGACTACACCGATATGATAGAGAGAGTAAACGGATACCGGTACCTTTTGGTAGCAGTGGATGCATACACTGGTTGGCCAGAAGCGATACCTGTGAAAAAGGAAGACGCAAAGACAGTGATTAAATTCTTGATAAACCAATATATTCCAACGCATGGGTTTCCAAAGAGAGTCAGGTCAGATAATGGCACACATTTCAAGAACAAAGACCTGCAAGAAGTTGAAGCAGCTTTAGGACTGAAACATGCGTTTGGGACAGTGTATCATCCTCAGTCACAGGGAAAAGTGAAAAGAATGAATCGGTCCATTAAAGAAAAAATAGGAAAAGTGTGTGCACAAACAAAGTTAAGCTGGGTGGATGCCCTACCTTTAGCTTTACTGTCCATTAGGAGCTCAGTAAGCTCTATCACTGGGTTCACTCCGTATGAGTTAACAACAGGGCAGCAGTTCCCGGGACCAGGAGCGGGAAAACAGATCTTAGAGGGAGGAAGAGCCTCTCTAAGGTACAAACCTTAGTATGACCAACTAACAGCTCTGGTGTCAGCTTTCTCCAAACAGGTTGGATCGGAAAAGGGGGAACTACAGACTCAGACACCATCTACTACAGACTGGGTCCTGTTGAAGGTCATCAAACGGAAGTGGTCGGAGCCGAGGTGGACAGGACCTTATAAGGTGGTGGAGAGGACATCGCATGCGGTCAGATTACAGGGGAAAGGAGAAAACTGGTACCATTGGAGCCAGTGTGCAGCTACGGAACCGCCAATGAGAACTCTAGAACAAATAAGAACAGAAAAAGAGTAGAAGGGTTTTAAACTTCTAATGTTTGTAGGAAGAAGGTTCTGGAAAAAGGGGGGAGAGGTCCTAAAAATTTCTAAGCAAAGTTGTGTGAGGGATATAATGTCTATCTTTGTAACCAGCCCACATTACTTTAGGCTGTGGAGGTTGGGAGTCTTTGTTATTGTTTTATGTATAAGTGTTATGCTACTGTTAATAGGAGTATTAACCACGAGGGACAAACACACAGGCGAGGGAGGAAGGTTCAGGAGTAAAAGATCAACAGGACAAGAGGCAGATAAATGTTTAAGGGAGGCGAGGAGCCAGGTACATATCAGACACGATAGGAATCATGGTACAACATACCAGTTTGATTTATGCCAAGTAATTGATTGTGGTCAAGATACAGGGAGCTGGAGGGATTATGATGTATATCTTTGCTTCTATGCCATTTATTATGACCCATGCCCATCGTGGGATAATCTATTAACATGGACGGGGGTGGATTGGACCCCCAAGAGGTCGTCACTTTTGGATAATAGATGGAACATTCGAGGTCATGTGAGCCTGGCGAAGGGGCAACTAGATCATTCTTCAGAGTTAAGAAATCCACTTTTGTTAACCCTGAAGAAATTTGACATTAATCCTAGTCCAAAAGAGGTACAGATTTACTGTGAGAGTGATGACAGAAGTTTTTATCTTGTAATAGGTATAGATCAATCTGGTGTGGATACCATGGGATTAGTGAAGGTAACTTTACTGGACCCTCCTACGCGTCAGCCACAAACTGAAAATACAAGCATGGAGGTAGAACCAAGTTCAGGAGTTGTGGTAATAGACCACAACAACCTTACGAGAAGGGATATTATTAAATTAGCTACCGGGTATGGGGATAAGAACTTATGGCTAGACTGGGTGACACCGACAGCAATTTCGATGAATATGAGTAATTGCGTCGCGTGTTCTTCGGCAAGGCCGACCCTGTTTACTACCCCAGCTCCATTGTTCCCAAATATAGACCCAATAGGATTTCATTGTATGATGGCCCTCACTATGCAGGCAGACCCTCCAAATTGTACCACATTAAGTGATATTTTTCCACCTGTAAAGAATTCCACGTTACCTCCAGTGTTTACACCAAGGGCCAACAATTATACATGTTTTGTACGAAGGTCTAATATAATCTTGGGAGACATGTCTGCTGACTGGTGTCAGGGTACAATTAATATAACCGGCTGGCAGAACGCTAGCACAATGGTTTGGGCCAGAGCTGATCTTTTTTGGTACTGTGGAGGTAGAACACTGCATATTAGTCTACCTCCAGATTGGTCTGGAATCTGTGCAATGGTCAGGTTAGGAGTACCCTTATTTCTTTTAGGAGAACGACGACAAGGAATGAATCCGTATACACGAATTCGTAGGGATTTGTTTGATGTCACATCCGGCTCAACCACTTACATAGATGCAATAGGTGTTCCCCACGGTGTACCTGATGAATATAAATTGGCAGACCAGATAGCAGCAGGATTTGAGAATCTCCCAATTATCAGTGTTCTATTCCCAGTTACGCCGAATAAAAACGTTGACCAAATTAATTCTGTACATTACAATGTACTTAGGCTAGCTAATAGAACTAGAGATGCGGTGGCGGGACTCTGAACAATTGGCAGCGACTTCATTGATGACAGTACAAAATAGAATGGCCTTAGATATGTTGTTAGTAGAGAAGGGGGGAGTGTGCTCTATGTTCGGGGACCAATGCTGTACATTTATCCCCAATAATACGGCACCTGATGGCTTGGTAACCAGAGCCCTGGAGGGTCTAAGATCTTTGTCTGAAGAAATACATGAACATTCCGGTATTGACAATCCTTTAGGAGGTATTTTTGACTCGGTTTGGGAAATGGAAAGGATTAATTGCCTCTGTGTTTATGTCCCTCGGTGGTATGATTATTGTGTTAGTGTTGTGTGGATGTTGTTGTATTCCCTGTATTAGATCTTTGTTAAACAGGGTAATTATCACAGCAATTGAAGGAAAGGCTCCCCCGCCCTATCAGATGGCACAGATGGAGACAGAAACCATGGCTTTGGCAAGAGGGGAAGACTATGCATCGGAGAGCGAATGTGACGTATAGAACTGGTTGGTTGGTTGGTCTCATTTTTATGAGACCAAAAGGGGGACTTGTAAATATATGGCTTACACAAAAAAAACTGAAGGCTGGCTGCGACTGTGAATCTCTGCAGCAGTCAGAAGCCTGTGAAGACGCTGTTTAAGACACGCAGGAGGCGGTCACATGACATTCCGTTTCGCGCCCGGAAGAGTGCGAGGCGGTCACGTGACATTCCGTTTCGCGCCCAGGAAGTGGGCCCAGGAGGTCACGTGATGATCCGTTTCGCGAACAAAAGAAGCTCACGTGGGGTCGGACATCTGGTAATGCGAGGAGGCGGAGAATGGAGTCAGATCAACAGCCAATGAGAAGATAATTCTACCTCAGTGTGTGTATGACGTCTTTTATTGTATAAAAGACTGGGGCAGGGACAGAACGAGGTCTTACTTTTTGAACTGGCACACGTGGTAGTTGGTCAGGGAAAAAAGGGTTAGACCCAGAGCTCTGAATGCTTTGTCCCCTTACTGTTTAAAATAAATCAAGAGTGTGAGACTGAATATCTTCTCCTAGTGCTTCATTTAAAAGAACACGCAGGACGAGGCTCACACATAGGAGAAAGTAAATTGGTAGATTGAGCCAAGGTCTTACAGGAACAAAGCCAGAGTGCTACTCATGAAGGATTTTAACGTGAACACAGATTTAGAGGGAGTCAAGCATTTGTCAGAAAGGTAGTGCATGTCTGGTGTATTGCCGGTACTGTTTCTCACTGCATTATGTCCTATATGCTTCATGTGGACAAGCAGTATTGGGTTTATTAATGAGTAATGAGATGGAATTAATGAGTGAGCTAGTTGTGCGTGGCCACTTATCATAGAGCGATGATAGCACTATCAAGTTCAAGGCAGTGTTTGAAAGCACAAAGCATGTATCTGCTGCATTTGGGAACGAACTGGGACAAGTGATGGGCTTGTTAGTGGGTGAACATTTTGGTGATGGTGACCACAATTCTGTGACTTTCAGCTTGGTTATGGAGAGATAGAGGTGCGTGCAACAGGGTAGGTTTTACAATTGGTGGGAAGGGTAAATACGATGTTGTAAGACAGGATCTGAGGAGCATAAGTTGGGAGCATAGGCTGTTAGGGAAGGATGTCGTGCAAATGTGGAACTTTTTCAAGGAACAGATACGACTTGTCCTTGATATGTATGTACCTGTCAGGCAGGAAAGAGATGGTAGTGTGAGGGCACCTTTGTTGACAAGGGAGGTTGAATGTCTTGGAAGGAGGAAGAAGGAGGCTTACATAAGGATGAGGAAACAACGTTCAGAGAGCGTTGGAGGGATACAGGATAGCCAGGTGAGAGCTGAAGAAAGGGAATAGGAGAGCTAAGAGAGGGCATGAAAAGTCTTTGGCATATAGGGTCAAGGATAACCCCAAGGCCTTTTATGCGTATGAGAGAAACAAGAGAATGACGAGAACGAGGTTAGGTCCGATCAAGGACAGTAGTGGGAGACTGTGTATTGAGTTGGAAGAGATAGGAGAGGTCTTGAATGAAGGCTTATGGTGTATTAGCGTTCATTAGCAGAGGGATTGAGTTCAAGAGTCGTGAAGTGATGTTGCAGCTGTACAGGACCTTGGTTAGGCCACTTTTGGAGTACTGTGTGCAGTTCTGGTCGCCTCACTTTCGGAAAGATGTGGAAGCTTTGGAGAGAGTGCAGAGAAGACTTACCAGGATGTTGCCTGGAATGGAGAATAGGTCGTACGAGGATAGGTTGAGAGTGCTAGGCCTTTTCTCATTGGAACGGCGAAGGATGAGGGGTGACTTGATAGTGGTTTATAAGATGATCAGAGGAATAGATAGAGTAGACAGTCAGAGACTTTTTCTCCTGGTACAACAGAGTGTTACAAGGGGACATAAATTTAAGGTGAAGGGTGGAAGGTATAGGGGGGATGTCAGGGGTAGGTTCTTTACCCAGAGAGTGGTGGGGGCATGGAATGCACTGCCTGTGGGAGTGGTCGAGTCAGAATCATTGGTGACCTTTTAAGCGGCAATTGGATAGGTACATGGATAGGTGCTTATGCTAGGACAAATGTTCGGCACAACATCGTGGGCCGAAGGGCCTGTTCTGTGCCGTATTGTTCTATGTTCTATGCTGCTGGAGTTGGAGAGTTCGGAAAAGCCGCCTTGACTGAGATGAGGCAGAGACCGTCCACAATAAGGTGGGAAAATCTGCTGATGGCTAAAAGAACTGAAGATGACGGGAGGATGTTTAAAGAAACATTGAAGACAATAGGAAACCAGTTGATACCCCTGAGAGGGAAAGCTCTGCTTCACAGAAGAAAACAGTCATGGACAAAAATATCAGCATAGATCCTGCTGATTGGGAAAGATCCAGAGAGCAGGAAAGACACAAAGCAGACCACACCTGGAGTACTGTGTACAGTTCTGGTCTCCAAATTTGAGGAAAGACATTCTGGCTATTGAGGGAGTGCAGCGTAGGTTCACGAGGTCAATTCCTGGAATGGCAGGATTGCCTTACGCTGAAAGACTGAAGCGACTGGGCTTGTATACCCTTGAGTTTAGAAGACTGAGAGGGGATCTGATTGAAACGTATAGGATTATGAAAGGATTGGACACTCTGGCAGGAGGAAACATATTTCCGCTGATGGGGGAGTGCCGAACCAGAGGACACAACTTAAAAATACGGGGTAGACCATTTAGGACAGAGATGAGGAGAAACTATTTCACCCAGAGAGTGGTGGCTGTGTGGAATGCTCTGCCCCAGAGGGCAGTGGAGGCCCAGTCTCTGGATTCATTTAAGAAAGAATTGGATAGAGCTCTTAAAGATAGTGGAGTCAAGGGTTATGGAGATAAGGCTGGAACAGGATACTGATTGGGAATGATCAGCCATGATCATATTGAATGGCGGTGCAGGCTCGAAGGGCTGAATGGCCTACTCCTGCATCTATTGTCTATTGTCTAAAAGAGCTACCAAAAGGAATTTTGAACGGAATCTTTCCAGGGACATCAAAATCAAGAAGAAATGTTCCGCTGGCCTAAAGGGAAAGCGGGTGATCAAGAGAAGGTGGGGGCATTGTAAATGGCAGAGATGTTCCATCATTACCCTTACCTCAGTATTTTCAGTAGAAAAGGAGGATAGCTTGCCAGAAGTCCCGGTGAAATGTACTGTGGGATACAGGTAAATTAATGTTACTTCTGCAATTCCATTTTACAAAGTAAAATGAACTCACACCAGTGTGTAATTGTTTTACCCACGAGCTGAGTCAACAAGAATGGAAACGATGTGGAGGAAATATATAATTGTTTTTGTATTAGCTAAAATTGTATGTTAGAATGAGATGTGCCAGTAAAACAATGGTAGACATTATCAGGAAAAAGAAGAGAAAGAGTAGTAGAAGCCACTAACAAATTATTGAATTTCCTGGGTCAGCAGGGACTGAGAGTATCTAAAAACAAACTACAATATGTGGAGCAAGAAGTGAAATACTTGGGACATTTAGTTAGTGAGGGAAAGGGAAAGATAAGCCCGGAACGGATAGAGGGAATACTGGGAATGCCACTGCCCAGCACTAAACGGGAGTTACGCAAATTTTTGGGTCTAACGGGATATTGCAGATTGTGGATTGATTCCTATGCACAGAAGACTAAGAAATTATATCTCAAACTATTAGAGGGGGAACCAAAATGTCTAAGTTGGGATGATGAGGAAAAAGAACTAGTTGAGAAACTCAAAAGAGATCTGATCCATGCCCCTGTGTTAGCCTTACCTTCTCTAGATAAACCTTTCCACCTCTTTGCTACCGTGGATAAGGGAGCAGCTTTGGGAGTATTGACCCAGAGGTGGGGAGGAATGAGACAACCAGTAGCATATCTTTCGAAGCTACTGGATCCAGTATCCCGGGGGTGGCCTGAATGTGTGCAGGCCGTGGCTGCAACTGCACTGTTGGTGGAGGAAAGCAGAAAGCTTACATTTGGGGGAGCCCTAATAGTAAGCACTCCACACCAAGTGAGAACAATCCTAAACCAAAAAGCTGGGCGATGGTTGACAGACTCACGGATTCTGAAATACGAGGCAATATTAATAGAAAAGGATGATCTAGTGTTGGTCACTGACAATTATTTAAATCCAGCTGCCTTTCATTGGAAAGGGGAAGGAGACTCTCCTCAGAATCCAGGGCACGATTGCCTTGACATTATAGAATACCAAACTAAGGTCCGCATGGACCTGAGAGATGTTCCACTTCATGCAGGGGCTAGACTTTTTATAGACGGATCATCCCGGGTGACTGAAGGGAAAAGACATAATGGGTATGCAGTCGTAGACGGGGCAAACAGTAGTGTGGTGGAGGCAGGACGGTTGCCAAATGGGTGGTCAGCTCAGACCTGTGAACTCTATGCATTGGAAAGAGCCCTTAGGACATTAGAGAATAAAGAGGGAACAGTATACACTGACTCTAAATATGCATTTGGTGTTGTGCACACCTTCGGTAAGATATGGCAGGAACGACGGCTGATCAATAGCCGAGGGAAAGAATTAGTCATGAAGAATTGATTAAACGAGTCTTGGAGTCCCTATTACTTCCCTGAGAAATAGCAGTAGTGCATGTAAATGGTCATCAGAAAGGAAATGAACTAGAAGTTAGGGGAAATGGATTAGCCGATGAAGTGGCTGAGGAAGCAGCCCTGAACCCACAAGAAGTGGTGATTCATTCCCTAATACCTACTGTCCCAAGTCCGAGGGAAGCTCCTATATTTACTGAAAGCGAAGAAAATGAATTGAGAGATTTAGGGGCTGTAAAAACAGCAGACGGGCATTGGATGTTACCTGATGGAAGGAGAATGTTAAACAAAATGATGATGGGAGAGATTATGGCTGTCCTACAGCAAGGCAGCCATTGGGGAGTACAAGCAATGTGTGATTTAGTTCTTAGGGAATATGGATGTAAAGAAATATATACAATTGCTAAACAAATATGTGAGGGATGTATAATATGCAGAAAGGTAAATAAGAAAGTCTTGAGAAAACAGACCCCGGGAGGAAGAGACCCAGGATTGAGACCTTTCCAGAGTATACAAGTAGATTATACTGAACTCCCCAGGGTAGGAAGACTAAAATATATGCTAGTCATAGTAGATCATCTATCTGGTTGGGTTGAGGCATACCCCCTAGCTACCATCACTGTGAGTGGAGTGTCTAAAACAATATTGGAGCACATAATTCCCCGATATGGGCTCGTGAACCATATTGATTCCGACCAAGGAACTCACTTTACCTCTAAAGTGTTACGGGGGTAATGAAAGGGTTGGGAATTTCCTGGGAGTTCCATACTCTGTGGCACCCGCCATCATCGGGAAGGGTTGAGAGAATGAACCAAACACTCAAACGACAGCTCTCTAAATTGATCATAGAAACCACACTCCCTTGGACCAAATGTTGACCTATAGCTCTCTTGCGAGTACGAACAACCCCAAGGAAAGATTTGGGACTATCCCCCTATGAAATCTTATTTGCATTACCTAATTGGGAACGAATGGAGAATTGCCAATTCCCGAAACTAAAGAGTTGTTCTTAAAGAAGTATATACTGTGCTTGTCCTCCTCTTTGTCTTTCCTCAGGAAACAGGGTTTATTGGCACAGACTCCACCCCTTGAATTCACCGTTCATCCCATCCAGCCGGGCGATTGAATCTCAGTAAAATCATGGACAGAGACTAAATTGCAGCCGGACTGGGAAGGGCCGTACCAGGCTCTTTTGACGACCGAAACGGCAATAAGGACGGTGGGGAAAGGCTGGACTCACTACACTCGGATCAAAGGGCCAGTGGAATCTCCAGTTGAGGAAGAAGTCTGGATAGCCGAATCAACGCAAGACCCGCTGAAACTCAGACTAAAGAGACTTTGAGTAACTGATTTTACAGTGGCGATGCGAGCGTGGGATTATTTCTGTAAGATTGTATATTAAGTCTTTTTTGTGCTTCAGCATGATGTTTAGAATACTGGGAATGCTGCTAGAATTATGATGCTAGCCCTTTTAGTATTGGGATTTCGTCAAATATCATTTTCATATGTATTATTAACGGTTCCTGAATCTGTTAATCCACAAGTAATAGACGCTGATGTATGCAGCTGAGTAAATTGTGGGGATGTAGTAATCAGAGACAGTACCGCAGCTCTGAGATACATCTAAAGTCCTATGGGGATGGCCTTGGGGACAGTACTTAGTATAATGGTCTCGTCACAGTACAACGGGCCCACTTCCGACCAGCTCGTGATTGTCCTGATAAAAAGTGTAACCCAATATACCTAACGATAAGGAAAACCAAATGGCACAAAACAATCCTGGGGTGGGGGGGGGGGGCACCTATGAGATACAATGAAATGAAACGTTTGGGATAGAAATGAAAGCAAATGGGAAGGATTTCTTGGGCTATTGTTTTTGAATTAGTGCAGGACAGGGAAAACGGGTAGAACTACTGGGTAAGAAGATACAATCTTTCACCCCTCCTGATGATCCTAAAGTAGTAAAATTTATAGAGGTAAAGGACTTGAAACAGACCATTGAAATAGAAACTGGGTACGGGGATGCAAATGCCTGGGTTGAATGGGTAAAGTATACTGTGAAAAGTCTGAACAAAAGCAATTGCTCTGCATGTGCCTCCGGTCGGCCAGTGGCCCAGGTGGTTCCCTTTCCGCTCGGGTGGAAGCGAGACAGGAAGGGCATGAAATGTATGATAGCCCTGTATCAGGATGAGACTGCATGGAATGATAGGAATTGTACCTCCCTATCTCTGATGTTCACTCCCTTGGAGAAGAAAGATGCAAAAGATCCCCCCCTGTTTTCTGCCGCAGTTGGAAATCACACATCGTGTGTGTGTAGACGAGGTACAAGTCGGTCGAAAGATTTGGGGGAGCAGAAATTATGTACAGAAATTAAGAATGTTACCGAAACGGAGAAGGGAGGGAACTACTCAGCATTGAAGGTTCCCCGAGCGGATCTGTGGTGGGACTGTGGAGGCAAAATATTGAGACCCACCCTCCCTCCAGATTGGAGAGGGATATGTGCAATTGTACAATTGGCAATTCCATTTACCCTGGCATTTGAGAAGGAGAAGATGGGAGGGAAAAAGGGAAGGGGTAAGAGATTACTGTTAGACACTTCTTTCGATGATAGGATTTATCTCGATTCGGTAGGAGTCCCTAGGGGGGGTACCTGATGAATCCAAGGCTCGTAACCAGATTGCAGCAGGCTTTGAGTCAGCTCTCTTCTGGTGGGTAACAATTAATAAAAATGTAGATTGGATAAATTACATTTTCAATAATCAACAGCGATTTATACATTATACAAGAGATGCGGTTAAAGGAATATCAGACCAGCTTGATGCGACCAGTACGATGGCATAGGAAAATAGAATGGCCCTTGATAGGGTTTTAGCAGAAAAAGGGGGTGTGTGTGTGTGTGTGATGTTAGGAGGAAGCTGTTGTACCTTTTATTCCTAATAACACTGCACCTGATGGTTCAATTACTCGGGTCTTAAGAGGATTGACTACCTTAGCAGAGCAATTGGCTGAGAATCCAGGAGTAGACACATCTCTCACAGGATGGCTCGAGTCCTGGATTGGAAGGTAGAAGGGGATGGTGGTTTCTATCCTTACTTCCCTGATAGTAGTAGTCGGGGTATTGGTGGCCATTGGCTGTTGTATCATACCCTGTATACGAGGGCTCACCCAAAGACTGATTGAAACAGCCTTGATGAAACAGGTGCCCCTAAAAGAAAAATGCAGAAGATAACAAAGAGTAATTAAAAGAAAAGGGGGAAATTGTGGGATATAGGTAAATTAACGTTACTTCTGCAATTCCATTTTCCAAAGTAAAGTGAACTCACACCAGCGTGTAATTGTTTTTGCCACGAGCTGAGTAAACAAGAATGGAAACGATGTGGAGGAAATATATAATTGTTTTTGTATTAGCTAAAATTGTATGTTAGAATGAGATGTGCCATTAAAACATTACGGACAAATAGATAAGATGTTGTGAGGGGATGAAGTTAAGCTAGGTACGCCTGTACAAACAGTAGGTATAAACATCTGCTTCCCACTTTTACAAAAACACAGGAACAAACCCCAATTAAAAGGGTCATAGGGATCAGAACGGCCTTGGGAAAGGCACAGATGAAGGGGGTAGATAATGATGAAGAAAGAATATGCCTAACAATGACCTACAGCAGGATGAAGTCAAACAGGCTTGTGAGGCCAGGAATAAGCATTTTGTCACAGACAAGGCCGGATAAGGCAAGAGATAAACGGGGTAATGGGGGCCGGTCTTAGGGAAGTGGAAGATGTAAGCAGGGGAGGAGCAATGTAAAACAAAAGACATCAAATCATACATAATATTTATATGAATTCAACTTGGTGTGTATGTCCTCTACCTTATAGGCAGTGGACATCTCACCCACTTGCAAGTGTAAAATAAAGGACACTGCTGATTCAGATTTTGTCTCGGACTGCAATTATTGAGGTGTGTGAGCTTTGTTTCTCACAGGACCAAGGGCCAGAGGCTTGTATATGAAGTTGGGCAAGAGCTGAGCCATGATGTTTGAATGGAGGCAGAGGTTGTAGGGGCTAAACAGCGTTGTGGTGTGTGTATGTTGCTGTGGTTATAATTTGGAAAGGAGTTTATTTGTGAAGCAGTTTGGATGGGCATGTAATGAAATGGAGTGGAGTGAGTGTGAAAGAGTTGATCCTGTTGTGTAATAAACGTGTGTGTGTGTGTGTGTGTGTGTCTAGGGTGAAGTAGAGGAACTGAAGATGGAGATGGGAGAATAGAAAGGCAAAGGAAAAAGAAATGTTTTTGTGCAGTATGATTGAATGGCAAAATGTTGTTGTAAATGCAGCAGTGTGCGCCTTTAAGGAAGCAGAAATGGAAGCAGTCTGTGCCTACGGCCATACTAGTCTGAAAACGCCCGATCTCGTCTGATCTCGGAAGCTAAGCAGACTCAGGCCTGGTTAGTACTTGGATGGGAGACCGCCTGGGAATACCAGGTGCAGTAGGCTTTTGCAGCCACCAGAGGTTGCTCACAGCTTGGCACTCACACACTCCCATTCATCAAGCAACGTCCTTTTAACTACTCACTCAGTCTCTCGGCCTCACTTTTTCTTGCCCAATTTCATTGTTCAACTTCTTCCCCCAATACACAAACACATCATTACTGCTTGAGATTGGAGCAAACGCACCTGGAACACCAAAGCAGCAAGTATTTTATTGAAGAGCACAAACCGTGGTTTTTATTAAGTGATGCCTCACTTTCGGTGATCACACTTCCCTGATCGCTGTCAGCGTTCCCCTGTTTTCTAACAATCGTCTAACTAGTGGTGTGGATAGGGTCTGAAAGCAACAACGTTGTGGTGAGGGCTTGTCAGGTGAAGGGTGTTTTACAATATCTGCACTCACCGGTCGAGTTCATACAACGGTGGATCGATATGGTTAAGGCAGGAAGAATGGGTCAGCAAACACAGCAAGTTCAATCCTTGTAATGATTATTATTACACATCAGCAGCAAATAATAAGATAAGTGTAAAGAGGGAGTATTTAAAATGCCAGGTACAAAAATCAAGGCTTATTCTCTAACATCCGAAGCCTTCACAAACAGATCGGCCTAATAATGGCACAAATGGTGATGAATATTTCGATCTAATTGACATCACTGTGCCTTAGTTACAAGTTGACCAAGGTAGAGAAATAACATTTCCAGAGTGCAGACTATTAACAATAGTAAAGTGGGATTTGGAAAGAGGAGTCGCCCCTGACATTTAAGGATGACAGAAGGACATTAGTGAGTAAGGATATTACTTTGGAAATCTTAACCGTGCACTAAGATAATCATACCATTTGAAGGCACTGTCAAGATGCTTTGAGGAAAGGGAACTCCTGTTGGACTAAATGCAAGAGAATGTTGTGTTCGTTAACAGTCGGGTGGATAAAGGCAGAAGCAATAGGTGCCAATGACTTGGATTTTCAGACTGTATTTCCGATAATTTCAGACTGAGATGAGGTGAACTTTCGACAGTTATTGTGTTGTTAATCTTTAGAATGATATTCTCCAGAGTGTGGTGTGGGTTCTACTGTTGAGGAGACTTCAGTGTCAGTGGATGGGGTTTTGATATCTCAGGGAATTCTGAAAGGGAGGTGCAGTTGAGGTGGATCGATGGTCATCAGTTTGAATGGTGGAGCTCTCTGGTGTGAGATATTGACCGCGGAGAGTGTGCTGCAGATTGAGCAAAGCAAAAGGTGGTCTCCAGAAGGATAATTGTGAAGACCGAGGTTATAGGATAGTGGTATAGGACGGATATGGAAAATGGCAGAGGTGGTGGAGTAGCCTCCATGATGAGAAACAAAATTCTGTCAATGATGAGGGAGGACATAATGAAGGAAACGCATTCAGTGGAGACCGTGTGGGTGGAACTGAGGAATAGTCGAAATCCTAAAATTGTAATAGGTGTTATGTACAGACCGCCTGGTAGCAGCTCTGAAGTCCTGGATGGTAAAAATGCACAAAACTAGGCAATATGTAACAAAGTAAAAACCATGACTGCAGATGCTGAAAACCAAATACTGGATTAGTGGTGCTGGAAGAGCACAGCAGTTCAGGCAGCATCCAACGAGCAGCGAAATCGACGTTTCGGAGGAGATGAAGGTGATAGGTCAAGGAGGAGAGGGTGGAGTGGATAGGTGGAAAAGAAGATAGGCAGGTCGGACAAGTCCGGAAAAGTCAAGGAGACAGTGCTGAGCTGGAAGTTTAGAACTAGGGTGAGGTGGGGGAAGGGGAAATGAGGAAGCTTTTGAAGTCCACATTGATGCCCTGGGGTTGAATTGTTCCGAGACGGAAGATGAGGCGTTCTTCCTCCAGGCGTCTGGTGGTGAGGGAACGGCGGTGAAGGAGGCCCAGGACCTCCATGTCCTCGGCAGAGTGGAAGGGGGAGTTGAAATGTTGGGCCACGGGGCGGTTTGGTTGTTTGGTGCGGGCGTCTCGGAGATGTTCCCTAAAGCGCTCTACTAGGAGGCGCCCAGTCTCCCCAATGTAGAGGAGACCACATCGGGAGCAACGGATACAATAAGTGATATTAGTGGATGTGCAGGTGAAACTTTGATGGATGTGGAAGGCTCCTTTAGGGTCTTGGATAGAGGTGAGGGAGGAGGTGTGGGCACAGGTTTTACAGTTCCTGCGGTGGCAGGGGAAAGTGCCAGGATGGGAGGGTGGGTCGTAGGGGGGTGTGGACCTGACCAGGTAGTCACGGAGGGAACGGTCTTTGCGGAAGGCGGAAAGAGGTGGGGAGGGAAATATATCCCTGGTGGTGGGGTCTTTTTGGAGGTGGCGGAAATGTCGGTGGATGATTTGGTTTATGCGAAGGTTTGTTGGGTGGAAGGTGAGCACTAGGGCCGTTCTGTCCTTGTTACGGTTGGAGGGGTGGAGCCTGAGGGCGGAGGTGCGGGATGTGGACGAGATGCGTTGGAGGGCATCTTTAACCATGCGGGAAGGGAAATTGCGGTCTCTAAAGAAGGAGGCCATCTGGTGTGTTCTATGGTGGAACTGGTCCTCCTGGGAGCAGATACGGCGGAGGCAGAGAAATTGGGAATACGGGATGGCATTTTTGCAAGAGATAGGGTGGGAAGGGGTGTAATCCAGGTAGCTATGGGAGTCGGTGGGTTTGTAAAAAATGTCAGTGTCAAGTTGGTCGTCACTAATGGAGATGGAGAGGTCCAGGAAAGGGAGGGAGGTGTCAGAGATGGTCCAGGTAAATTTAAGGTCAGGGTGGAATGTGTTGGTGAAGTTGATAAATTGCTCAACCTCCTCGCGGGAGCACGAGGTGGCGCCAATGCAGTCATCAATGTAGCAGAGGAAGAGGTAGGGAGTGGTGCCGGTGTAATTACGGAAGATCAACTGTTCTACATAGCCAACAAAGAGACAGGCATAGCTGGGGCCCATACGTGTGCCCATGGCTACGCCTTTGGTCTGGAGGAAGTGGGAGGATTCAAAGGAGAAATTGTTAAGGGTGAGGACCAGTTCGGCCAAACGAATGAGAGTGTCAGTGGAAGGGTACTGTTGGGGACGTCTGGAGAGGAAAAAACGGAGGTCTTGGAGGCCCTGGTCATGGCAGATGGAGGTGTAGAAGGATTGGATATCCATGGTGAAGATAAGGCGTTGGGGGCCGGGGAAACGGAAGTCTTGGAGGAGGTGGAGGGCGTGGGTGGTGTCTCGAACGTATGTGGGGAGTTCCTGGACTAGGGGGGATAGGACAGTGTCGAGGTAGGTAGAGATGAGTTCAGTGGAGCAGGAGCATGCTGAGACAATGGGTCGGCCAGGGTGGTCAGGCTTGTGGATCTTGGGAAGGAGGGAGAACCGGGCAGTGCGGGATTCCCGGACTATGAGGTTAGAAGCTGTGGATGGGACATCTCCTGAGGTGATGAGGTTCTGTATGGTCTGGGAGATGATGGTTTGGTGATGGGGGGTGGGGTCATGGTCGAGGGAGCAGTAGGAAGAGGTGTCCTCGAGTTGGCGTTTTGGCTTGAGCGGTGTAGAGGTCAGTGCGCCAGACTACCACTGTGCCCCCTTTATCCGCTGGCTTAATGGTGAGGTTGGGACTAGAGCAGAGGGATTGGAGGGCTGCGCGTTGTGAGGGTGAGAGGTTGGAGTGGGGGAGGGGCGTCGACAGGTTGAGGCGGTTAATGTCCCGGCGGCAGTTGGAAATGAAGAGGTCGAGGGCAGGTAATAGGACAGTGCGGGGTGTCCAGGTGGATGCAGTGTGTTGGAGGTGGGCGAAGGGGTCTGTGGAAGGTGGGCGGGAGTCCTGATTGTGAAAGTAAGCTCGGAGGCGGAGGCGACGGAAGAATTGTTCAATGTCACGGCGTGTATTAAATTCATTGATGCGTGGACGGAGAGGGATGAAGGTGAGTCCTTTGCTGAGGACTGATCGTTCGTCCTCAGGTGAGTGGGAGGTCTGGAGGGATGGTGAAAACTCGGCAGGGCCGGGAGCTGGGATCTGGTTGGGCATGAGCTGGGGTAATGTTGCCCTCGGGGTTCTGGGGTGTGGGGATAGTGACAGTGGGGTCTGTGGGGGGCGTGTCAGCAGAATGCAAGTGAGTGGCGCTGGTGGGGGTGGAAGTGGTGGTGATCGTGGCAGTAGGGGTGGCGGAAGTCACTGAGCATGTGGCATCAGCGATGATGTGAGGGGCGGAAGGGGCTGTGGGAGTGGCCATGATGTGGGCGGAAGTGACATCATCACTCAGCGTGGGGGTGGTAGCTGCGTCAGCCGCATGGCTAATGGCGTTTCCGAGGCCAGGGGAATCTTCTGGAATGTTTGAGGAGCGCTGGTTATGGAGGTGGGTGGATAAAAGTTTGTTGTACTTACAGTTTTTGATGTTTGAGATGGAATTGAAATACTGTTTGTTGAGAGTATGAATTCTCCTGAGGATGTAGTACAGAGTGGGTCCTTTGCAATTCTGAGAGAGTGTGGCCCTCAGCTGAGGCAGGGATGACTGGAGAGGGGTTAGGTGACGGCGCATTGCTGTAAGCGTGGAGCGGAGGATCTTAAAGGAGAACTGTTGCTGGTGTTTTTGAATCTGGAGTCTGTACTGTTTGTCCTGTTCGGGTCCGAACTCTGCGTGTTTAAAGGTGGTCTGGAGTCCATGTGGGATGAGTTGGTTACGGAGGCATGCACTGAGGAAGCAAATGTGGCTGTGGTACCGAGTTTGTTTCACAACATGGTTGAAGAGCTTCAGAGCAGAGGAAATGACCTGGGAGTTGCAGTGGGAGAGGACCTCCCAGAGATTCTTGTAGAGAGAGGAGGAAAACTTCTTCAAGGCAGGCATCCTTGCAAGAGGATTCGCAGTAGGGTTAAAATCAACAAGGTAAAAACAATGACTGCAGATGCTGAAACCCAAATACTGGATTAGTGGTGCTGGAAGAGCACAGCAGTTCAGGCAGCATCCAATATGTAACAAAGCCAGAGTGCTACTCATGAAGGATTTTAACGTGAACACAGATTTAGAGGGAGTCAAGCATTTGTCAGAAAGGTAGTGCATGTCTGGTGTATTGCCGGTACTGTTTCTCACTGCATTATGTCCTATATGCTTCATGTGGACAAGCAGTATTGGATTTATTAATGAGCAATGAGTTGGAATTAATGAGTGAGCTAGTTGTGCGTGGCCACTTATCATATAGCGATGATAGCACTATCAAGTTCAAGGCAGTGTTTGAAAGCACAAAGCATGTATCTGCTGTATTCGGTAACGAACCGGGACAAGTGATGGGCTTGTTCGTGGGTGAACATTTTGGTGATGGTGACCACAATTCTGTGACTTTCACCTTGGTTATGGAGAGAGATAGGTGCGTGCAACAGGGTAGGTTTTACAATTGAGGGAAGGGTAAATACGATGTTGTAAGACAGGATCTGAGGAGCATAAGTTGGGAGCATAGGCTGTCAGAGAAGGATGTCGTGGAAATGTGGAACTTTTTCAAGGAACAGATACGACTTGTCCTTGATATGTATGTACCTGTCAGGCAGGAAAGAGATGGTAGGGTGAGGGATCCTTGGTTGACAAGGGAGGTTGAATGTCTTGGAAGGAGGAAGGAGGAGGCTTACATAAGGTTGAGGAAACGAGGTTCAGAGAGCGTTGGAGGGATACAGGATAGCCAGGCGGGAGCTGAAGAAAGGGATTAGGAGAGCTAAGAGAGGGCATGAAAAATCTTTGGCGGGTAGGATCAAGGATAACCCCAAGGCCTTTTATGCATATGTGAGAAACATGAGAATGACGAGAACGAGGGTAGGTCCAATCAAGGACAGTAGTGGGAGACTGTGTACTGAGTTGGAAGAGGTAGGAGAGGTCTTGAATGAGTACTTTTCTTCAGTATTTACAAACGAGAGGGACCTTATTGTTGAAGAGGAGTGTGTGAAACAGACTGGTAAGCTAGAAGAGATACTTGTTAGGAAGGAAGATGTGTTGGACATTTTGAACAACTTGAGGATAGACAAGTCCCCCGGGCCTGACGGGATATAACCTAGGATTATGTGGGAAGCAAGAGAGGAAATTGCAGAGCCTTTGGCAATGATCTTTTCGTCTTCGCTGTCAACGGGAGTGGTACCAGGGAACTGGAGAGTGGCGAATGTTGTGCCCTTGTTCAAAAAAGGGAATAGGGATAACCCCGGGAATTACAGGCCAGTTAGTCTTACTTCAGTGGTAGGCAAAGTAATGGAAAGGGTACTGAGGGATAGGATTTATGAGTATCTGGAAAGACACTGCTTGATTAGGGAGAGCCAGCACGGATTTGTGAAGGGTAGGTCTTGAGGAGGTCACCAAGCATGTGGATGAGGGTAGAGCAGTGGATGTAGTGTACGTGGATTTTAGTAAGGCATTTGATAATGTTCCCCATGGTAGGCTTATGCGGAAAGTCAGGAGGTACGATAGAGGGAAATTTGGCCAGTTGGATAGAGAACTGGCTAACAAGTCGAAGGCAGAGTGGTGGTAGATGGTAAATATTCAGCCTGGAGCCCAGTTACAAGTGGAGTTCCGCAGGGATCAGTTCTGGGTCCTCTGCTGTTTGTAATTTTTATTAATGACTTGGAAGAGGGAGTCGAAGGGTAGGTCAATAAGTTTGCAAATGATACAAAGATTGGTGGAGTTGTGGACAGTGAGGAGGGCTGTTGTCGGCTGCAAAGGGACTTAGATATGATGCAGAGCTGGGCTGAGGAGTGGCAGATGGAGTTCAACCCTGCCAAGTGTGAGGTTGTCCATTTTGGAAGGACAAATATGAATGCGGAATACAGGGTTAACGGTAGGGTTCTTAGTAAGGTGGAGGAGCAGAGGGATCTTGGGGTCTATGTTCATAGATCTTTGAAAGTTGCCACTCAGGTGGACAGAGCTTGTAAGAAGGCCTATGGTGTATTAGCGTTCATTAGCAGAGGGATTGAGTTCAAGAGTCGTGAAGTGATGTTGCAGCTGACCTTGGTTAGGCCACATTTGGAGTACTGTGTGCAGTTCTGGTCCCCTCACTTTAGGAAAGATGTGGAAGCTTTGGAGAGAGTGTAGAGAAGACTTACCAGGATGTTGCCTGGAATGGAGAATAGGTCGTACGAGGATAGGTTGAGAGTGCTAGGCCTTTTCTCATTGGAACGGTGAAGGATGAGGGGTGACTCGATAGAGATTTATGAGATGATCAGGGGAATAGATAGAGTAGACAGAGACATTTTCCCCAGGTACAACAGAGTGTTACAAGGGGACATAAATTTAAGGTGAAGGGTGGAAGGTATAGGGGAGATGTCAGGGGAGGGTTCTTTACCCAGAGAGTGGTGGGGGCATGGAATGCGCTGCCTGTGGGAGTGGCAGAGTCAGAATCATTGGTGACCTTTAAGCGGCAATTGGATAGGTGCTTAAGCTAGGACAAATGTTCGGCACAACATTGTGGGCTGAAGAGCCTGTTCTGTGCTGTGTTGTTCTATGTTCTATGCTGCTGGAGTTGGAGAGTTCGGTAAAGCCGCCTTGACCGCGATGAGACAGAGACCGTCCACAATAAGGTGGGAAAATCTGCTGATGGCTAAAAGAACTGAAGATGACGGGAGGATGTTTAAAGAAACATTGAAGACAATAGGAAACCAGTTGATACCCCTGAGAGGGAAAGCTCTGCTTCACAGAAGAAAACAGTCATGGACAAAAATATCAGCATAGATCCTGCTGATTGGGAAAGATCCAGAGAGCAGGAAAGACACAAAGCAGTGTAAAAGAGCTCCCAAAAGGAATTTTGATCGGAATCTTTCCAGGGACATCAAAATCGAGAAGAAATGTTCCGCTGCCCTAAAGGGAAAGCGGGTGGTCAGGAGAAGGTGGGGACATTGTAAATGGTCGAGATGTTCCATCATTCCCCTTACCTCGGTATTTTCAGGAGAAAAGGAGGATAGCTTGCCAGAAGTCCCGGTGAAATGAAAAGTGGATCGGGAAAAGCAACCGAATAAAATGAAGGTGAGTAAAACATCGATAATGAGGAAATGACTGGAATCAAAGGGTGACAAATGCCTGGGATTAGGCGGGTTCCATCGGTGGGTGTTAAAACAAATCGACAAGCGCCTCATAGAAGCCCGAACTGTAATCGTTCAGAATTCCCGAGATCCAGGAGTCGTCCCTCCGGATTGGATTGTTGCACGTGTCAGTCGCGCTTTTTAAGAGAGGAGAACCCGGAAAACTCGGGAATTGCAGAGCATGGAGCTTAGCACCTATGGCAGGGAATTTGTTGGAGTCTATAATCAAGGCTGGGATAAGTGAGCACCTCAAATTGTCGAGTTAACCAGGGAGAGCCACATGACAGGTAGGTCGTGCCTGATAAATTCATTGCAGAGGGTTTGAAGAGGGGACTAAGGTAGCTGTCAGGGAATAATGTCCATAGATGTTGTTTACATGGACTTCGAGAATGCATTTGACAAAGTCCACTTAAGTAGGTAGGAGCCAAGAGAATTGAGGGCAAATTCCTGACACGGCTAGGAGATTGTTTGAGTGGCAGGTGACAGAAAGTAGAGATAATGGGTAGGTAGTCAATTGGCAGGATGGAACCAGTTGTGTCTCACAAGGACTTGTGTTAGGGCCTCAATTATTGATGTTATTTGTTAAGGGAATGGATAATGGCACAGGAAGTCTTATCCTAATTTGTGGATGACACATAGTTAGGCTGCATTGTAGACAGTGTAGATGGCAGCATAATCTATCAATATCCCCTTGCAATTTTAAGTCAATAAGCAAAACTGTGGCAAAAGCATTTGAATGAAAGCAATAGTGAGGCTATCCATTTTTGGATCAAGAAGGCACGGATCAAGGTATTTTTCTGGATGGTATGAAGTGCATGTCCAAGGAGACTTGGGGTTTCAGGTGCACACAACTTTAAAGTGTCACGGACACGTACAGAAAATAATCCAGAAAGCGAACAGATTGCTGTCCTTTTTAAGTAGAGGACTGGAGTAGAAGGTGGATTTTAGCCATCATTTTCTGACAAAGCGCAGTGGATGCTGGATGAGTTGTTCTATTGAAATGTGAGGGAGATAAATGTTTGTGAAGCAAAGGTACCAAGGGCCAGAGGCTTGTATATGAAGTTGGGCAAGAGCTGAGCCATGATGTTTGAATGGAGGCAGAGGTTGTAGGGGCTAAACAGCGTTGTGGTGTGTGTCTGTTGCTGTGGTTATAATTTGGAAAGGAGTTTATTTGTGAAGCAGTTTGGATGGGCATGTAATGAAATGGAATGGAGTGAGTGTGAAAGAGTTGATCCTGTTGTGTAATAAACGTGTGTGTGTGTGTGTCTAGGGTGAAGTAGAGGAACTGAAGATGGAGATGGGAGAATAGAAAGGCAAAGGAAAAAGAAATGTTTTTGTGCAGTACGATTGAATGGCAAAATGTTGTTTTAAATGCAGCAGTGTGCGCCTTTAAGGAAGCAGAAATGGAAGCAGTCTGTGCCTACGGCCATACTTGTCTGAAAACGCCCGATCTCGTTTGATCTCGGAAGCTAAGCAGACTCAGGCCTGGTTAGTACTTGGATGGGAGACTGCCTGGGAATACCAGGTGCAGTAGGCTTTTGCAGCCACCAGAGGTTGCTCACAGCTTCGCACTCTCACACTCCCATTCATCAAGCAACGTCCTTTTAACTACTCGCTTCGTCTCTCTGTCTCACTTTTTCTTGCCCAATTTCATTGTTCAGCTTCTTCCCCCAATACACAAACACATCATTACTGCTTGAGATTGGAGCAAACGCACCAGGAACACCAAAGCAGCAAGTATTTTATTGAAGAGCACAAACCGTGGTTTTTGTTAAGTGATGCCTCACTTTCAATGATCACACTTCCCTGATCGCTGTCAGCGTTCCCCTGTTTTCTAACAATCGTCTAACTAGTGGTGTGGATAGGGTCTGAAAGCAACAACGTTGTGGTGAGGGCTTGTCAGGTGAATGGTGTTTTACAATCGAGTTCATGCAACGGTGGATCGATATGGTTACGGCAGGAAGAATGGGTCAGCAAACACAGCAAGTTCAATCCTTGTAATGATGATTATTACACTTCAGCGGCAAATAATAAGATAAGTGTAAAGAGTGAGTATTTAAAATGCCAGGTACAGAAATCAAGGCTTATTCTCTAACATCCGAAGCCTTCACAAACAGATCGGCCTAATAATGGCACAAATGGTGATGAATATTTCGATCTAATTGACATCACTGTGCCTTAGTTACAAGTTGACCAAGGTAGAGAAATAACATTTCCAGAGTGCAGACTATTAACAATAGTAAGGTGGGATTTGGAAAGAGGAGTAGCCCCTGACATTTAAGGATGACAGAAGGACATTAGTAAGTAAGGATATTACTTTGGAAATCTTAACCGTGCACTAAGATAATCATACCATTTAAAGACACTGTCAAGATGCTTTGAAGAAAGGGAACTCCTGTTGAACTAAATGCAAGAGAATGTTGTGTTCATTAACAGTCGGGTGGAAAAAGCAGAAGCAATAGGTGCCAATGACTTGGATTTTCAGACTGTATTTCCTATAATTTCAGACTGAGATGAGGTGAACTTTCGACAGTTATTGTGTTGTTAATCTTTAGAATGATATTCTCCAGAGTGTGGTGGGGGTTCTACTGTTGGGGATACTTCAGTGTCAGTGGATGGGGTTTTGATATCTCAGGGAATTCTGAAAGGGAGGTGCAGTTGAGGTGGATCGATGGTCATCAGTTTGAATGGTGGAGCTCTCTGGTGTGAGATATTGACCGCGGAGAGTGTGCTGCAGATTGAGCAAAGCAAAAGGTGGTCTCCAGAAGGATAATTGTGAAGACCGAGGTTATAGGATAGTGGTATAGGACGGATATGGAAAATGGCAGAGGTGGTGGAGTAGCCTCCATGATGAGAAACAAAATTCTGTCAATGATGAGGGAGGACATAATGAAGGAAACGCATTCAGTGGAGACCGTGTGGGTGGAACTGAGGAATAGTCGAAATCCTAAAATTGTAATAGGTGTTATGTACAGACCGCCTGGTAGCAGCTCTGAAGTCCTGGATGGTAAAAATGCACAAAACCTGGCAATATGTAATGTAAATATATGGCTTACACAAAAAAAACTGAAGGCTGGCTGCGACTGTGAATCTCTGCAGCAGTCAGAAGCCTGTGGAGACGCTGTTGAAGACACGCAGGAGGCGGTCACATGACATTCCGTTTCGCGCTCGGCAGTGGGCCCAGGAGGTCACGTGATGATCCGTTTCGCGGGCAAAAGAAGCTCAGGTGGGGTCGGACATCCGGGAATGCGAGGAGGCGGAGAATGGCTGTTGATCTGACTCCAATGAGAAGATAATTCTACCTCAGTGTGTGTATGATGTCTTTTATTGTATAAAAGACTGGGGCAGGGACAAAACGAGGTCTTACTTTTTGAACTGGCACACGTGGTAGTTGGTCAGGGAAAAAGGGTTAGACCCAGAGCTCTGAATGCTTTGTCCACTTACTGTTTAAAATAAATCAAGAGTGTGAGACTGAATATCTTCTCCTAGTGCTTCATTTAAAAGAACACGCAGGACTAGGCTCACACATAGGAGAAAGTAAATTGGTAGATTGAGCCAAGGTCTTACAATTTGGTGACCCCGACGTGATGAAGACGGAGAAGTGACGTAAAGAGAGAAAAATAGAAATAACGGACGACTGACGTTTGATGACAACAACAAGTGGCGCCGCATAAAAAAAGGTGAGCAGACGCCTGTTTATATCGAAGTTCTGCAATTGGAAACACTAAATTGATTGTTGTCATTATACTGCAAGTGTCCTAGTAAGAGTAAGTGGACAAAGTATTGATTATAGTACGTACAGGTTTAAAGTCCCTTGGGGTTAGAGTCCCCATAAAAGCAACAAGGTACGTATGGGTGAGGAGGTTTAAAGTCCATTGAGCAGGATCTCATAAAAGCAACGCTCACAAATTTTGGTTTATGATTGTGTTGTAAGTTTTAAGAATTATATTGGGGAATCTACGGAGGGTGGTATAAAAGTCAGTGTTTTGGAGGTGGTGTGTCAGTGAGAGAATTGGGTTGGTTGCTTGGTTATATTTATATCTAAACCAACTGACTACTGGACGGGAGGATTGAAACAAAAATACATAAAATGGAAGGGGAGTTTGATAAAGAGTGTGAAGAATATGGAGGGTGTTCTTCCGATTTAATGTTGCCTGTAAAACAGCAGTGGGGTAAAGCCAGAAGTCAGTTAGTCAGTGGGCTTGCAAGGAACAAGCAAAAAACAATGATGGAGAAATATGATAAGATTTGGGAGGAATTACAGAAACAGGGCAAAGTCCCTAAGGATGAGGAGAGGAAGAAATTGTCACTGTTTTTGGGAAAAGTAGAAGAGCAAGCTAAATTAGAAGAAGAAGAGCATATGAAGGGAAAGAAAGGGTCCATATGACATAGAAGAAAGTGGACAAAAGAAGGTGAGGAGAAAGAAGAGAGGAGGATTCATCTGCATAACATGACGTTAGCCTGTATGGCAGTAGAAATATTACAAAAGAGAGGAGGTGGTACCTCTGCAATAGAATTGACAAAGGAGACGGAGAAGGCAGGACCATCTGCGCCAGTATATCCTAAATTGCCTGTGGTACAATCCCCACCCCCATATCCTGTAATACAAATGCCACTTATGTATGTTCAAGAAGGGGTGTTAGATGTGCAAGAAGTAGGAACAAGAGAGTATAATGTAGTAAAACAGAGACTAGCGGAAGCTCTAGAAGAAAGTATCAGAAAAGTAGAAAACTTAACATTAGAAGTTGATCAGAGGGTTAAGGAAGTAGAGGAGTCGAATAGGGTGATGATGACGCATAGTAGAAATAAAGAACAGCCAAAACAGGGGAGATGTTTAGCAGTACAGGAGCCAGAGGCTCATTCGACACCGTATAGTCCTGAGAATGAGAAGAAGGGAAGGTTACATGATTCAGGTCAGTTATTGGATGATGGGTTCTCAGACAGAAGACGGAGAGATTTGAGGGAAGAACGGGATAGAGAGAGATTGGATGGGGAGGAGTCCAGAAGTAGTATGGATATTGAGGATGAAGAATCCCTGACAGATGATGATCCAAACACCTATCCAGTCACTTTGAAAGGCTCACTCACAATGCATACCGAACATGGCCCTTCACTGAAGTCTCTACCTGAATCAAGTTACAACCTGCGTCAAAGAGACACTTTATAGGTTGTCGTAATGTATCAGCACCACCAAATGCCATTGATTTACAGAGGCTCTCATCTGGGGAATGTTTATCAGCCTTTCACATATACTGATATGAACTGCATCCTGGATAAAACGCCCCCACCCATGGATGACTAAATTTTCCCAATATACATTAGGTTACAAGTTAGCTATGAGTGATTGGAGAGCATTGTTGGGTAAGCAATTGAGTATGTGGGAAATACAGCAGATTGAAGTGTCTGCGGGGACCACCTTATTACCTGATTCAGACCCATTTGCGCAGCATGCTACCTGTGTGGGAAGGGCAATGAGGGAGAGATTCCCGATTCCACCGGGAGTGATGCACTCACTCACCTTCACAATGAAGGAGGGTGAGGATATGTCTACCTTTTTGGCTAGGTGTAAGGACACGTGGACAGATACTGCGGGGAGCCATCCAGGGTCGGGTCAGCTACAGACCACATTATTTAGGAATGCTGTTATGGCAGGGATGCCAAAGGAAGTAAAAGAGGCAATGGAAAGTAATCCCGATATCCCAGGTTGTTCTACAGAACAGTGGGAGAAACACTTGACGTACCACATGAAGCGTTACAAGACGAAACAGGATGAAGATAAACAGAGTAATGAGTCAGCTCAAGTGCAGTTGTTGAAGTTACAGCTCGATGAGGCTAGAAGGAAGGCTAGTGATATAAAGAAGGCCTCCCAAAAGACGACTAGTCAGTTGGTTCAGCGATCGTCGCCACAAAATAACTTGCCGAGTTCAGACCCAACATTTGATTGGATGCCACCCTACCCCCAATATGGGGGCAGGCCTATAGGTGTTCCAGGAGGAATACATGGTAGAGGAAGGGGCCGTGGGTGATTCAGAGGTCAGCCATCCAACACCTGTTTTGAATGTGGCCAACCCAGGCATTGGAGAAGAAATTGTCCCCTGTTGTGGGGTCCCCAGGGAGGCCCGGGATTGATCCAAGGACAGTATGTCCGTACAAGTCAGCCTCCTGTCCAACAGGCTGTTCAGCCTTACCAAGTCCCAAATGCAGCTGTAGCCCCGGTGCAAGGACAGTACCCCCAAACTATGCCAGAAGGACAGGGGTGTGAATATTGACAGGGCCCGAGAACCCAGGGGCATGTGGGGTTGGCAGACCCCTATATGCAAATGAGGGTAATGGACAAGAATCTGTCTTTTTTGGTTGACACAGGTGCAAGATTTTCCACCATCACTTGTGATATACCTCGGTCAAGCATGTCATCCTCTAGCGTTCAGTTAGTAGGGTTCTCGGGTAAACCAGAAAATCTGCCTTTGACATCGCCACTGATCACATCAGTGGCCGGACAGACTTTTCGTCACCAGTATATTTTATCACCTGCATGCCCCGTGAGTCTGATGGGACGTGATTTGCTGGTGAGATGTGGGGTCTCGGTTCTGTGCGGACCAGACGGACTGGTAGTGACCTTTCCAAATGACCATTCTGTCAACTGTTCTATGACAATGATACACTCTGGATCCCAAATGATGCTATCACCGGACATATCACCAACGGCAGAAGGACAGTGGGCAGATATATACTGGGGACTGCTTGAACCCGAAAATGGGCAGAATAACGGCATACAGTCTTTATACAGCCAATGGCGACCCTGGGGTCAGATGCTGCACCCCTATGCTCCTCCTGCAGATCCCCTTCATGTTACCTTATATTATGATCGAGATGATAATGAAATATATCAGTCTGCATTCTATCAGCATCTAGAAGGGAATCAATGGGAGATTTTCTCCAGTTGCATTCTGCTCGGAAAAGAAGGTGTGGCGGCTGTGGTTGAATTAACCACAGAACAGTTGGAATGGTATGAGATGTCTGAAGAAGCCATACCTCATGTCACATTGGCCGTGCATGCAGAATATCAGGCCAAGGATTTGGGGCCTATTTGCAAATGCTTGATGGTGGTACAGACTGGATGTGGACTCAGTTACCCGGTTTACAATATTCACCATCAGAGGAAGCCTATAGAATTATGTGCAGGACAACTGACAAGGTACTGCTGGAACATAGGCAGATTGAAAGGTTTCATGGTAGGGAAAAAACAGACCATCCCCAGGCTGCAGCCATGCTTGACACTCTACCAGATACCTTGTGGTCAGCAAGTTCAACGGATGTTGGTTACTGTAAATACGTCACACCAAGCACGTTCGATTTAATAGACCATACTCCGATTTGGCAGAGACAATATTCACGTAAACCAGAGGCTGAAGCCGGCATCGCCGACATAATTGAAGGATTGTTAGCAGCAGGGGTGCTGGAACCCTCCCAGTCAGCCTGGAACACCCCTATCTTGCCTGCAGAGAAACAGAATACAGGCAAATATAGGATGGCGCATGATCTTAGACGGATTAATAGTGTCGTTTCTACTCCAACCGTTCCAGTCCCAAACTCTTACACTGCAATGTCTGTGCTGACACCTGACCATAAGTGGTTCTCGTGCATTGATCTGGCCAACGCGTTCTTCTGTTTGCCCCTAGCTGATCATTTGAGGGACATTTTTTCGTTTACTTACAAAGGCCAACAATTACATTATACAAGGGTCCCTCAAGGGTTTATTTTGTCACCTGGGGTGTTTAATCAGGTATTGAAACAGCAGCTCAAGAATCTGACACTCCCAAAGGGGGTGGTATTGATCCAGTATGTGGATGACATTCTTTTGGCAGCACCCGACCATGTTTCTTGTTTGGAAGCCACAAAGTCGTTGCTGTTTCACCTGTATAGTGTCGGTTTCAAAGTTTCACAGGTTAAAGTGCAATGCTGCAGACAAACGGTGTCTTTCTTGGGTAGAGTTATTTCTGCTAAGGGAACAGGTGTGTCTCCGTCCCATAGATCCTCCATTCTGCATCATACCAAACCAGTCACTGTAAAAGACATGCTCTCATTTCTTGGGTTGGCAGGGCACAGTAGACAATTCGTTGCATCATATGGGGAGCTCACTTTCCCTCTCAGGGCCATGGTAAATGAGCAAGGCATGAGAAATTTGTCGGCCCATTTGCAGTGGACCACGGAGGCAGACGAAAGTTTTATATCTCTTAAACAGGCCCTAACGCGGGCTGCTGATTTAGCGGTCCCGGATTATAAAGAGCCATTTTTCCTGGATATTTCTGAAAAATTACACACAATAAATGGTGTTCTTTTTCAGAAAAAAGGGGGAGCCAGGCAGGTGCTGATGTATGTAAGTGTTACCCTTGACCCAATAGAGAACAAACACCCACCATGTACAAGACATGCAGCAGGGGTAGCAAAAATTCTTCAAAAGGTGGCACATATAGTCATGGGCCATACACTAACGGTACTGATGACACATAGTATAGTGGCCTATGTGAACTCAACGGCCTTTACGATGACATCACTGCGGCAAACCAGGTTAGAGAAAATTTTGAATGCACCACATATCATTTTTACACATGAAGGAATTAACATGGCTGGTAACATGGGAGAAGGAGAGCCACACATGTGTGAGGAAAGGGTACAGAGAGATACCAAAGTTAGGGTAGATTTACAGGCAGTTCCATTAGTAGACCCAGAAGAAGGGCTGTTCACAGATGGTTGTTGTTACAGACATCCAACTGAAGGACTTAAAGCAGCCTATGCAGTAGTGCGATGGACAAGTGAGGGATTTGAGGAAGTGTTGACAGGAAAAGTGACAGGCAAAGAATCAGCCCAGTTGGCTGAACTACAGGCAATGATTGCTGCGTTAGAATGGTCAGAGGGAAAAAGAGTAAACATCTACACCGACTCTGCATATGTGGTAGGGGCTATACAGGTAGAACTCAGTCAATGGATCAGAGCAGGATTCTTAACAGCAGCAAAAACCCCAATTAAACATGAAAAAGATATGAAAAGATTAGCGGAGGCTCTAATGAAACCTGCAGAAGTGGCGGTGGTCAAGTGTAGAGGACATGATAAAGCAGACACAGTAGTAGCGAAGGGCAATCAGGAAGCAGACTCAGCAGCAAAGAAAGCAGCAGGGTATACAGCACAGTATATAATGATGCAGACAGAGAGAACAGTGTACGACCTACTGCCTGCCTGTGAGGCGAACGTGTTAATCAAAGAGCAGCAGAAAGCCTCTCCTCAGGAATTGACAGTATGGAGAGAGAGAGGGGCCACAGAGTCAGAAGGGATTTGGAGGTCGCCGGACGGTAGACCAGTTCTACCCCCAGGTTTGATAGGTTTCATGCTTCAGGAGGCTCATGGGTTGACTCATTGTGGAAAAACCCAGATGCAGAGGTGTCTGACACATTGGTGGCATCCGTTCTTGCCAGCAACGATTGAAAATTATATCAGGGAATGTAGAACGTGTACAGAATACAATGTGAGACCAACAGTGAAACCACACGAGGGAAAATTCCCTCTCCCGAGAATGCCAGGTCAGGAAATAGTGATTGACTACACCGATATGATAGAGAGAGTAAACGGATACCGGTACCTTTTGGTAGCAGTGGATGCATACACTGGTTGGCCAGAAGCGATACCTGTGAAAAAGGAAGACGCAAAGACAGTGATTAAATTCTTGATAAACCAATATATTCCAACGCATGGGTTTCCAAAGAGAGTCAGGTCAGATAATGGCACACATTTCAAGAACAAAGACCTGCAAGAAGTTGAAGCAGCTTTAGGACTGAAACATGCGTTTGGGACAGTGTATCATCCTCAGTCACAGGGAAAAGTGAAAAGAATGAATCGGTCCATTAAAGAAAAAATAGGAAAAGTGTGTGCACAAACAAAGTTAAGCTGGGTGGATGCCCTACCTTTAGCTTTACTGTCCATTAGGAGCTCAGTAAGCTCTATCACTGGGTTCACTCCGTATGAGTTAACAACAGGGCAGCAGTTCCCGGGACCAGGAGCAGGAAAACAGATCTTAGAGGGAGGAAGAGCCTCTCTAAGGTACAAACCTTAGTATGACCAACTAACAGCTCTGGTGTCAGCTTTCTCCAAACAGGTTGGATCGGAAAAGGGGGAACTACAGACTCAGACACCATCTACTACAGACTGGGTCCTGTTGAAGGTCATCAAACGGAAGTGGTCGGAGCCGAGGTGGACAGGACCTTATAAGGTGGTGGAGAGGACATCGCATGCGGTCAGATTACAGGGGAAAGGAGAAAACTGGTACCATTGGAGCCAGTGTGCAGCTACGGAACCGCCAATGAGAACTCTAGAACAAATAAGAACAGAAAAAGAGTAGAAGGGTTTTAAACTTCTAATGTTTGTAGGAAGAAGGTTCTGGAAAAAGGGGGGAGAGGTCCTAAAAATTTCTAAGCAAAGTTGTGTGAGGGATATAATGTCTATCTTTGTAACCAGCCCACATTACTTTAGGCTGTGGAGGTTGGGAGTCTTTGTTATTGTTTTATGTATAAGTGTTATGCTACTGTTAATAGGAGTATTAACCACGAGGGACAAACACACAGGCGAGGGAGGAAGGTTCAGGAGTAAAAGATCAACAGGACAAGAGGCAGATAAATGTTTAAGGGAGGCGAGGAGCCAGGTACATATCAGACACGATAGGAATCATGGTACAACATACCAGTTTGATTTATGCCAAGTAATTGATTGTGGTCAAGATACAGGGAGCTGGAGGGATTATGATGTATATCTTTGCTTCTATGCCATTTATTATGACCCATGCCCATCGTGGGATAATCTATTAACATGGACGGGGGTGGATTGGACCCCCAAGAGGTCGTCACTTTTGGATAATAGATGGAACATTCGAGGTCATGTGAGCCTGGCGAAGGGGCAACTAGATCATTCTTCAGAGTTAAGAAATCCACTTTTGTTAACCCTGAAGAAATTTGACATTAATCCTAGTCCAAAAGAGGTACAGATTTACTGTGAGAGTGATGACAGAAGTTTTTATCTTGTAATAGGTATAGATCAATCTGGTGTGGATACCATGGGATTAGTGAAGGTAACTTTACTGGACCCTCCTACGCGTCAGCCACAAACTGAAAATACAAGCATGGAGGTAGAACCAAGTTCAGGAGTTGTGGTAATAGACCACAACAACCTTACGAGAAGGGATATTATTAAATTAGCTACCGGGTATGGGGATAAGAACTTATGGCTAGACTGGGTGACACCGACAGCAATTTCGATGAATATGAGTAATTGCGTCGCGTGTTCTTCGGCAAGGCCGACCCTGTTTACTACCCCAGCTCCATTGTTCCCAAATATAGACCCAATAGGATTTCATTGTATGATGGCCCTCACTATGCAGGCAGACCCTCCAAATTGTACCACATTAAGTGATATTTTTCCACCTGTAAAGAATTCCACGTTACCTCCAGTGTTTACACCAAGGGCCAACAATTATACATGTTTTGTACGAAGGTCTAATATAATCTTGGGAGACATGTCTGCTGACTGGTGTCAGGGTACAATTAATATAACCGGCTGGCAGAACGCTAGCACAATGGTTTGGGCCAGAGCTGATCTTTTTTGGTACTGTGGAGGTAGAACACTGCATATTAGTCTACCTCCAGATTGGTCTGGAATCTGTGCAATGGTCAGGTTAGGAGTACCCTTATTTCTTTTAGGAGAACGACGACAAGGAATGAATCCGTATACACGAATTCGTAGGGATTTGTTTGATGTCACATCCGGCTCAACCACTTACATAGATGCAATAGGTGTTCCCCACGGTGTACCTGATGAATATAAATTGGCAGACCAGATAGCAGCAGGATTTGAGAATCTCCCAATTATCAGTGTTCTATTCCCAGTTACGCCGAATAAAAACGTTGACCAAATTAATTCTGTACATTACAATGTACTTAGGCTAGCTAATAGAACTAGAGATGCGGTGGCGGGACTCTGAACAATTGGCAGCGACTTCATTGATGACAGTACAAAATAGAATGGCCTTAGATATGTTGTTAGTAGAGAAGGGGGGAGTGTGCTCTATGTTCGGGGACCAATGCTGTACATTTATCCCCAATAATACGGCACCTGATGGCTTGGTAACCAGAGCCCTGGAGGGTCTAAGATCTTTGTCTGAAGAAATACATGAACATTCCGGTATTGACAATCCTTTAGGAGGTATTTTTGACTCGGTTTGGGAAATGGAAAGGATTAATTGCCTCTGTGTTTATGTCCCTCGGTGGTATGATTATTGTGTTAGTGTTGTGTGGATGTTGTTGTATTCCCTGTATTAGATCTTTGTTAAACAGGGTAATTATCACAGCAATTGAAGGAAAGGCTCCCCCGCCCTATCAGATGGCACAGATGGAGACAGAAACCATGGCTTTGGCAAGAGGGGAAGACTATGCATCGGAGAGCGAATGTGACGTATAGAACTGGTTGGTTGGTTGGTCTCATTTTTATGAGACCAAAAGGGGGACTTGTAAATATATGGCTTACACAAAAAAAACTGAAGGCTGGCTGCGACTGTGAATCTCTGCAGCAGTCAGAAGCCTGTGAAGACGCTGTTTAAGACACGCAGGAGGCGGTCACATGACATTCCGTTTCGCGCCCGGAAGAGTGCGAGGCGGTCACGTGACATTCCGTTTCGCGCCCAGGAAGTGGGCCCAGGAGGTCACGTGATGATCCGTTTCGCGAACAAAAGAAGCTCACGTGGGGTCGGACATCTGGTAATGCGAGGAGGCGGAGAATGGAGTCAGATCAACAGCCAATGAGAAGATAATTCTACCTCAGTGTGTGTATGACGTCTTTTATTGTATAAAAGACTGGGGCAGGGACAGAACGAGGTCTTACTTTTTGAACTGGCACACGTGGTAGTTGGTCAGGGAAAAAAGGGTTAGACCCAGAGCTCTGAATGCTTTGTCCCCTTACTGTTTAAAATAAATCAAGAGTGTGAGACTGAATATCTTCTCCTAGTGCTTCATTTAAAAGAACACGCAGGACGAGGCTCACACATAGGAGAAAGTAAATTGGTAGATTGAGCCAAGGTCTTACAGGAACAAAGCCAGAGTGCTACTCATGAAGGATTTTAACGTGAACACAGATTTAGAGGGAGTCAAGCATTTGTCAGAAAGGTAGTGCATGTCTGGTGTATTGCCGGTACTGTTTCTCACTGCATTATGTCCTATATGCTTCATGTGGACAAGCAGTATTGGGTTTATTAATGAGTAATGAGATGGAATTAATGAGTGAGCTAGTTGTGCGTGGCCACTTATCATAGAGCGATGATAGCACTATCAAGTTCAAGGCAGTGTTTGAAAGCACAAAGCATGTATCTGCTGCATTTGGGAACGAACTGGGACAAGTGATGGGCTTGTTAGTGGGTGAACATTTTGGTGATGGTGACCACAATTCTGTGACTTTCAGCTTGGTTATGGAGAGATAGAGGTGCGTGCAACAGGGTAGGTTTTACAATTGGTGGGAAGGGTAAATACGATGTTGTAAGACAGGATCTGAGGAGCATAAGTTGGGAGCATAGGCTGTTAGGGAAGGATGTCGTGCAAATGTGGAACTTTTTCAAGGAACAGATACGACTTGTCCTTGATATGTATGTACCTGTCAGGCAGGAAAGAGATGGTAGTGTGAGGGCACCTTTGTTGACAAGGGAGGTTGAATGTCTTGGAAGGAGGAAGAAGGAGGCTTACATAAGGATGAGGAAACAACGTTCAGAGAGCGTTGGAGGGATACAGGATAGCCAGGTGAGAGCTGAAGAAAGGGAATAGGAGAGCTAAGAGAGGGCATGAAAAGTCTTTGGCATATAGGGTCAAGGATAACCCCAAGGCCTTTTATGCGTATGAGAGAAACAAGAGAATGACGAGAACGAGGTTAGGTCCGATCAAGGACAGTAGTGGGAGACTGTGTATTGAGTTGGAAGAGATAGGAGAGGTCTTGAATGAAGGCTTATGGTGTATTAGCGTTCATTAGCAGAGGGATTGAGTTCAAGAGTCGTGAAGTGATGTTGCAGCTGTACAGGACCTTGGTTAGGCCACTTTTGGAGTACTGTGTGCAGTTCTGGTCGCCTCACTTTCGGAAAGATGTGGAAGCTTTGGAGAGAGTGCAGAGAAGACTTACCAGGATGTTGCCTGGAATGGAGAATAGGTCGTACGAGGATAGGTTGAGAGTGCTAGGCCTTTTCTCATTGGAACGGCGAAGGATGAGGGGTGACTTGATAGTGGTTTATAAGATGATCAGAGGAATAGATAGAGTAGACAGTCAGAGACTTTTTCTCCTGGTACAACAGAGTGTTACAAGGGGACATAAATTTAAGGTGAAGGGTGGAAGGTATAGGGGGGATGTCAGGGGTAGGTTCTTTACCCAGAGAGTGGTGGGGGCATGGAATGCACTGCCTGTGGGAGTGGTCGAGTCAGAATCATTGGTGACCTTTTAAGCGGCAATTGGATAGGTACATGGATAGGTGCTTATGCTAGGACAAATGTTCGGCACAACATCGTGGGCCGAAGGGCCTGTTCTGTGCCGTATTGTTCTATGTTCTATGCTGCTGGAGTTGGAGAGTTCGGAAAAGCCGCCTTGACTGAGATGAGGCAGAGACCGTCCACAATAAGGTGGGAAAATCTGCTGATGGCTAAAAGAACTGAAGATGACGGGAGGATGTTTAAAGAAACATTGAAGACAATAGGAAACCAGTTGATACCCCTGAGAGGGAAAGCTCTGCTTCACAGAAGAAAACAGTCATGGACAAAAATATCAGCATAGATCCTGCTGATTGGGAAAGATCCAGAGAGCAGGAAAGACACAAAGCAGACCACACCTGGAGTACTGTGTACAGTTCTGGTCTCCAAATTTGAGGAAAGACATTCTGGCTATTGAGGGAGTGCAGCGTAGGTTCACGAGGTCAATTCCTGGAATGGCAGGATTGCCTTACGCTGAAAGACTGAAGCGACTGGGCTTGTATACCCTTGAGTTTAGAAGACTGAGAGGGGATCTGATTGAAACGTATAGGATTATGAAAGGATTGGACACTCTGGCAGGAGGAAACATATTTCCGCTGATGGGGGAGTGCCGAACCAGAGGACACAACTTAAAAATACGGGGTAGACCATTTAGGACAGAGATGAGGAGAAACTATTTCACCCAGAGAGTGGTGGCTGTGTGGAATGCTCTGCCCCAGAGGGCAGTGGAGGCCCAGTCTCTGGATTCATTTAAGAAAGAATTGGATAGAGCTCTTAAAGATAGTGGAGTCAAGGGTTATGGAGATAAGGCTGGAACAGGATACTGATTGGGAATGATCAGCCATGATCATATTGAATGGCGGTGCAGGCTCGAAGGGCTGAATGGCCTACTCCTGCATCTATTGTCTATTGTCTAAAAGAGCTACCAAAAGGAATTTTGAACGGAATCTTTCCAGGGACATCAAAATCAAGAAGAAATGTTCCGCTGGCCTAAAGGGAAAGCGGGTGATCAAGAGAAGGTGGGGGCATTGTAAATGGCAGAGATGTTCCATCATTACCCTTACCTCAGTATTTTCAGTAGAAAAGGAGGATAGCTTGCCAGAAGTCCCGGTGAAATGTACTGTGGGATACAGGTAAATTAATGTTACTTCTGCAATTCCATTTTACAAAGTAAAATGAACTCACACCAGTGTGTAATTGTTTTACCCACGAGCTGAGTCAACAAGAATGGAAACGATGTGGAGGAAATATATAATTGTTTTTGTATTAGCTAAAATTGTATGTTAGAATGAGATGTGCCAGTAAAACAATGGTAGACATTATCAGGAAAAAGAAGAGAAAGAGTAGTAGAAGCCACTAACAAATTATTGAATTTCCTGGGTCAGCAGGGACTGAGAGTATCTAAAAACAAACTACAATATGTGGAGCAAGAAGTGAAATACTTGGGACATTTAGTTAGTGAGGGAAAGGGAAAGATAAGCCCGGAACGGATAGAGGGAATACTGGGAATGCCACTGCCCAGCACTAAACGGGAGTTACGCAAATTTTTGGGTCTAACGGGATATTGCAGATTGTGGATTGATTCCTATGCACAGAAGACTAAGAAATTATATCTCAAACTATTAGAGGGGGAACCAAAATGTCTAAGTTGGGATGATGAGGAAAAAGAACTAGTTGAGAAACTCAAAAGAGATCTGATCCATGCCCCTGTGTTAGCCTTACCTTCTCTAGATAAACCTTTCCACCTCTTTGCTACCGTGGATAAGGGAGCAGCTTTGGGAGTATTGACCCAGAGGTGGGGAGGAATGAGACAACCAGTAGCATATCTTTCGAAGCTACTGGATCCAGTATCCCGGGGGTGGCCTGAATGTGTGCAGGCCGTGGCTGCAACTGCACTGTTGGTGGAGGAAAGCAGAAAGCTTACATTTGGGGGAGCCCTAATAGTAAGCACTCCACACCAAGTGAGAACAATCCTAAACCAAAAAGCTGGGCGATGGTTGACAGACTCACGGATTCTGAAATACGAGGCAATATTAATAGAAAAGGATGATCTAGTGTTGGTCACTGACAATTATTTAAATCCAGCTGCCTTTCATTGGAAAGGGGAAGGAGACTCTCCTCAGAATCCAGGGCACGATTGCCTTGACATTATAGAATACCAAACTAAGGTCCGCATGGACCTGAGAGATGTTCCACTTCATGCAGGGGCTAGACTTTTTATAGACGGATCATCCCGGGTGACTGAAGGGAAAAGACATAATGGGTATGCAGTCGTAGACGGGGCAAACAGTAGTGTGGTGGAGGCAGGACGGTTGCCAAATGGGTGGTCAGCTCAGACCTGTGAACTCTATGCATTGGAAAGAGCCCTTAGGACATTAGAGAATAAAGAGGGAACAGTATACACTGACTCTAAATATGCATTTGGTGTTGTGCACACCTTCGGTAAGATATGGCAGGAACGACGGCTGATCAATAGCCGAGGGAAAGAATTAGTCATGAAGAATTGATTAAACGAGTCTTGGAGTCCCTATTACTTCCCTGAGAAATAGCAGTAGTGCATGTAAATGGTCATCAGAAAGGAAATGAACTAGAAGTTAGGGGAAATGGATTAGCCGATGAAGTGGCTGAGGAAGCAGCCCTGAACCCACAAGAAGTGGTGATTCATTCCCTAATACCTACTGTCCCAAGTCCGAGGGAAGCTCCTATATTTACTGAAAGCGAAGAAAATGAATTGAGAGATTTAGGGGCTGTAAAAACAGCAGACGGGCATTGGATGTTACCTGATGGAAGGAGAATGTTAAACAAAATGATGATGGGAGAGATTATGGCTGTCCTACAGCAAGGCAGCCATTGGGGAGTACAAGCAATGTGTGATTTAGTTCTTAGGGAATATGGATGTAAAGAAATATATACAATTGCTAAACAAATATGTGAGGGATGTATAATATGCAGAAAGGTAAATAAGAAAGTCTTGAGAAAACAGACCCCGGGAGGAAGAGACCCAGGATTGAGACCTTTCCAGAGTATACAAGTAGATTATACTGAACTCCCCAGGGTAGGAAGACTAAAATATATGCTAGTCATAGTAGATCATCTATCTGGTTGGGTTGAGGCATACCCCCTAGCTACCATCACTGTGAGTGGAGTGTCTAAAACAATATTGGAGCACATAATTCCCCGATATGGGCTCGTGAACCATATTGATTCCGACCAAGGAACTCACTTTACCTCTAAAGTGTTACGGGGGTAATGAAAGGGTTGGGAATTTCCTGGGAGTTCCATACTCTGTGGCACCCGCCATCATCGGGAAGGGTTGAGAGAATGAACCAAACACTCAAACGACAGCTCTCTAAATTGATCATAGAAACCACACTCCCTTGGACCAAATGTTGACCTATAGCTCTCTTGCGAGTACGAACAACCCCAAGGAAAGATTTGGGACTATCCCCCTATGAAATCTTATTTGCATTACCTAATTGGGAACGAATGGAGAATTGCCAATTCCCGAAACTAAAGAGTTGTTCTTAAAGAAGTATATACTGTGCTTGTCCTCCTCTTTGTCTTTCCTCAGGAAACAGGGTTTATTGGCACAGACTCCACCCCTTGAATTCACCGTTCATCCCATCTAGCCGGGCGATTGAATCTCAGTAAAATCATGGACAGAGACTAAATTGCAGCCGGACTGGGAAGGGCCGTACCAGGCTCTTTTGACGACCGAAACGGCAATAAGGACGGTGGGGAAAGGCTGGACTCACTACACTCGGATCAAAGGGCCAGTGGAATCTCCAGTTGAGGAAGAAGTCTGGACAGCCGAATCAACGCAAGACCCGCTGAAACTCAGACTAAAGAGACTTTGAGTAACTGATTTTACAGTGGCGATGCGAGCGTGGGATTATTTCTGTAAGATTGTATATTAAGTCTTTTTTGTGCTTCAGCATGATGTTTAGAATACTGGGAATGCTGCTAGAATTATGATGCTAGCCCTTTTAGTATTGGGATTTCGTCAAATATCATTTTCATATGTATTATTAACGGTTCCTGAATCTGTTAATCCACAAGTAATAGACGCTGATGTATGCAGCTGAGTAAATTGTGGGGATGTAGTAATCAGAGACAGTACCGCAGCTCTGAGATACATCTAAAGTCCTATGGGGATGGCCTTGGGGACAGTACTTAGTATAATGGTCTCGTCACAGTACAACGGGCCCCCTTCCGACCAGCTCGTGATTGTCCTGATAAAAAGTGTAACCCAATATACCTAACGATAAGGAAAACCAAATGGCACAAAACAATCCTGGGGTGGGGGGGGGGGGGGGCACCTATGAGATACAATGAAATGAAACGTTTGGGATAGAAATGAAAGCAAATGGGAAGGATTTCTTGGGCTATTGTTTTTGAATTAGTGCAGGACAGGGAAAACGGGTAGAACTACTGGGTAAGAAGATACAATCTTTCACCCCTCCTGATGATCCTAAAGTAGTAAAATTTATAGAGGTAAAGGACTTGAAACAGACCATTGAAATAGAAACTGGGTACGGGGATGCAAATGCCTGGGTTGAATGGGTAAAGTATACTGTGAAAAGTCTGAACAAAAGCAATTGCTCTGCATGTGCCTCCGGTCGGCCAGTGGCCCAGGTGGTTCCCTTTCCGCTCGGGTGGAAGGGGGACAGGAAGGGCATGAAATGTATGAGAGCCCTGTATCAGGATGAGACTGCATGGAATGATAGGAATTGTACCTCCCCTATCTCTGATGTTCCCTCCCTTGGAGAAGAAAGATGCAAAAGCTCCCCCCCTGTTTTCTGCCGCAGTTGGAAATCACACATCGTGTGTGTGTAGACGAGGTACAAGTCGGTCGAAAGATTTGGGGGAGCAGAAATTATGTACAGAAATTAAGAATGTTACCGAAACGGAGAAGGGAGGGAACTACTCAGCATTGAAGGTTCCCCGAGCGGATCTGTGGTGGGACTGTGGAGGCAAAATATTGAGACCCACCCTCCCTCCAGATTGGAGAGGGATATGTGCAATTGTACAATTGGCAATTCCATTTACCCTGGCATTTGAGAAGGAGAAGATAGGAGGGAAAAAGGGAAGGGGTAAGAGATTACTGTTAGACACTTCTTTCGATGATAGGATTTATCTCGATTCGGTAGGAGTCCCTAGGGGGGGTACCTGATGAATCCAAGGCTCGTAACCAGATTGCAGCAGGCTTTGAGTCAGCTCTCTTCTGGTGGGTAACAATTAATAAAAATGTAGATTGGATAAATTACATTTTCAATAATCAACAGCGATTTATACATTATACAAGAGATGCGGTTAAAGGAATATCAGACCAGCTTGATGCGACCAGTACGATGGCATAGGAAAATAGAATGGCCCTTGATAGGGTTTTAGCAGAAAAAGGGGGTGTGTGTGTGTGTGATGTTAGGAGGAAGCTGTTGTACCTTTTATTCCTAATAACACTGCACCTGATGGTTCAATTACTCGGGTCTTAAGAGGATTGACTACCTTAGCAGAGCAATTGGCTGAGAATCCAGGAGTAGACACATCTCTCACAGGATGGCTCGAGTCCTGGATTGGAAGGTAGAAGGGGATGGTGGTTTCTATCCTTCCTTCCCTGATAGTAGTAGTCGGGGTATTGGTGGCCATTGGCTGTTGTATCATACCCTGTATACGAGGGCTCACCCAAAGACTGATTGAAACAGCCTTGATGAAACAGGTGCCCCTAAAAGAAAAATGCAGAAGATAACAAATAGTAATTAAAAGAAAAGGGGGAAATTGTGAGATATAGGTAAATTAACGTTACTTCTGCAATTCCATTTTCCAAAGTAAAGTGAACTCACACCAGCGTGTAATTGTTTTTGCCACGAGCTGAGTAAACAAGAATGGAAACGATGTGGAGGAAATATATAATTGTTTTTGTATTAGCTAAAATTGTATGTTAGAATGAGATGTGCCATTAAAACATTACGGACAAATAGATAAGATGTTGTGAGGGGATGAAGTTAAGCTAGGTACGCCTGTACAAACAGTAGGTATAAACATCTGCTTCCCACTTTTACAAAAACACAGGAACAAACCCCAATTAAAAGGGTCATAGGGATCAGAACGGCCTTGGGAAAGGCACAGATGAAGGGGGTAGATAATGATGAAGAAAGAATATGCCTAACAATGACCTACAGCAGGATGAAGTCAAACAGGCTTGTGAGGCCAGGAATAAGCATTTTGTCACAGACAAGGCCGGATAAGGCAAGAGATAAACGGGGTAATGGGGGCCGGTCTTAGGGAAGTGGAAGATGTAAGCAGGGGAGGAGCAATGTAAAACAAAAGACATCAAATCATACATAATATTTATATGAATTCAACTTGGTGTGTATGTCCTCTACCTTATAGGCAGTGGACATCTCACCCACTTGCAAGTGTAAAATAAAGGACACTGCTGATTCAGATTTTGTCTCGGACTGCAATTATTGAGGTGTGTGAGCTTTGTTTCTCACAGGACCAAGGGCCAGAGGCTTGTATATGAAGTTGGGCAAGAGCTGAGCCATGATGTTTGAATGGAGGCAGAGGTTGTAGGGGCTAAACAGCGTTGTGGTGTGTGTATGTTGCTGTGGTTATAATTTGGAAAGGAGTTTATTTGTGAAGCAGTTTGGATGGGCATGTAATGAAATGGAGTGGAGTGAGTGTGAAAGAGTTGATCCTGTTGTGTAATAAACGTGTGTGTGTGTGTGTGTCTAGGGTGAAGTAGAGGAACTGAAGATGGAGATGGGAGAATAGAAAGGCAAAGGAAAAAGAAATGTTTTTGTGCAGTATGATTGAATGGCAAAATGTTGTTGTAAATGCAGCAGTGTGCGCCTTTAAGGAAGCAGAAATGGAAGCAGTCTGTGCCTACGGCCATACTAGTCTGAAAACGCCCAATCTCGTCTGATCTCGGAAGCTAAGCAGACTCAGGCCTGGTTAGTACTTGGATGGGAGACCGCCTGGGAATACCAGGTGCAGTAGGCTTTTGCAGCCACCAGAGGTTGCTCACAGCTTGGCACTCACACACTCCCATTCATCAAGCAACGTCCTTTTAACTACTCACTCAGTCTCTCGGCCTCACTTTTTCTTGCCCAATTTCATTGTTCAACTTCTTCCCCCAGTACACAAACACATCATTACTGCTTGAGATTGGAGCAAACGCACCTGGAACACCAAAGCAGCAAGTATTTTATTGAAGAGCACAAACCGTGGTTTTTATTAAGTGATGCCTCACTTTCGGTGATCACACTTCCCTGATCGCTGTCAGCGTTCCCCTGTTTTCTAACAATCGTCTAACTAGTGGTGTGGATAGGGTCTGAAAGCAACAACGTTGTGGTGAGGGCTTGTCAGGTGAAGGGTGTTTTACAATATCTGCACTCACCGGTCGAGTTCATACAACGGTGGATCGATATGGTTAAGGCAGGAAGAATGGGTCAGCAAACACAGCAAGTTCAATCCTTGTAATGATTATTATTACACATCAGCAGCAAATAATAAGATAAGTGTAAAGAGGGAGTATTTAAAATGCCAGGTACAAAAATCAAGGCTTATTCTCTAACAGCCGAAGCCTTCACAAACAGATCGGCCTAATAATGGCACAAATGGTGATGAATATTTCGATCTAATTGACATCACTGTGCCTTAGTTACAAGTTGACCAAGGTAGAGAAATAACATTTCCAGAGTGCAGACTATTAACAATAGTAAGGTGGGATTTGGAAAGAGGAGTAGCCCCTGACATTTAAGGATGACAGAAGGACATTAGTGAGTAAGGATATTACTTTGGAAATCTTAACCGTGCACTAAGATAATCATACCATTTGAAGGCACTGTCAAGATGCTTTGAGGAAAGGGAACTCCTGTTGGACTAAATGCAAGAGAATGTTGTGTTCATTAACAGTCGGGTGGATAAAGGCAGAAGCAATAGGTGCCAATGACTTGGATTTTCAGACTGTATTTCCGATAATTTCAGACTGAGATGAGGTGAACTTTCGACAGTTATTGTGTTGTTAATCTTTAGAATGATATTCTCCAGAGTGTGGTGTGGGTTCTACTGTTGAGGAGACTTCAGTGTCAGTGGATGGGGTTTTGATATCTCAGGGAATTCTGAAAGGGAGGTGCAGTTGAGGTGGATCGATGGTCATCAGTTTGAATGGTGGAGCTCTCTGGTGTGAGATATTGACCGCGGAGAGTGTGCTGCAGATTGAGCAAAGCAAAAGGTGGTCTCCAGAAGGATAATTGTGAAGACCGAGGTTATAGGATAGTGGTATAGGACGGATATGGAAAATGGCAGAGGTGGTGGAGTAGCCTCCATGATGAGAAACAAAATTCTGTCAATGATGAGGGAGGACATAATGAAGGAAACGCATTCAGTGGAGACCGTGTGGGTGGAACTGAGGAATAGTCGAAATCCTAAAATTGGAATAGGTGTTATGTACAGACCGCCTGGTAGCAGCTCTGAAGTCCTGGATGGTAAAAATGCACAAAACTAGGCAATATGTAACAAAGTAAAAACAATGACTGCAGATGCTGAAAACCAAATACTGGATTCGTGGTGCTGGAAGAGCACAGCAGTTCAGGCAGCATCCAACGAGCAGCGAAGTCGACGTTTCGGAGGAGATGAAGGTGATAGGTCAAGGAGGAGAGGGTGGAGTGGATAGGTGGAAAAGAAGATAGGCAGGTCGGACAAGTCCGGAAAAGTCAAGGAGACAGTGCTGAGCTGGAAGTTTAGAACTAGGGTGAGGTGGGGGAAGGGGAAATGAGGAAGCTTTTGAAGTCCACATTGATGCCCTGGGGTTGAATTGTTCCGAGACGGAAGATGAGGCGTTCTTCCTCCAGGCGTCTGGTGGTGAGGGAACGGCGGTGAAGGAGGCCCAGGACCTCCATGTCCTCGGCAGAGTGGAAGGGGGAGTTGAAATGTTGGGCCACGGGGCGGTTTGGTTGTTTGGTGCGGGCGTCTCGGAGATGTTCCCTAAAGCGCTCTACTAGGAGGCGCCCAGTCTCCCCAATGTAGAGGAGACCACATCGGGAGCAACGGATACAATAAGTGATATTAGTGGATGTGCAGGTGAAACTTTGATGGATGTGGAAGGCTCCTTTAGGGTCTTGGATAGAGGTGAGGGAGGAGGTGTGGGCACAGGTTTTACAGTTCCTGCGGTGGCAGGGGAAAGTGCCAGGATGGGAGGGTGGGTCGTAGGGGGGTGTGGACCTGACCAGGTAGTCACGGAGGGAACGGTCTTTGCGGAAGGCGGAAAGAGGTGGGGAGGGAAATATATCCCTGGTGGTGGGGTCTTTTTGGAGGTGGCGGAAATGTCGGTGGATGATTTGGTTTATGCGAAGGTTTGTTGGGTGGAAGGTGAGCACCAGGGCCGTTCTGTCCTTGTTACGGTTGGAGGGGTGGAGCCTGAGGGCGGAGGTGCGGGATGTGGACGAGATGCGTTGGAGGGCATCTTTAACCATGCGGGAAGGGAAATTGCGGTCTCTAAAGAAGGAGGCCATCTGGTGTGTTCTATGGTGGAACTGGTCCTCCTGGGAGCAGATACGGCGGAGGCAGAGAAATTGGGAATACGGGATGGCATTTTTGCAAGAGATAGGGTGGGAAGGGGTGTAATCCAGGTAGCTATGGGAGTCGGTGGGTTTGTAAAAAATGTCAGTGTCAAGTTGGTCGTCACTAATGGAGATGGAGAGGTCCAGGAGAGGGAGGGAGGTGTCAGAGATGGTCCAGGTAAATTTAAGGTCAGGGTGGAATGTGTTGGTGAAGTTGATAAATTGCTCAACCTCCTCGCGGGAGCACGAGGTGGCGCCAATGCAGTCATCAATGTAGCAGAGGAAGAGGTAGGGAGTGGTGCCGGTGTAATTACGGAAGATCAACTGTTCTACATAGCCAACAAAGAGACAGGCATAGCTGGGGCCCATACGTGTGCCCATGGCTACGCCTTTGGTCTGGAGGAAGTGGGAGGATTCAAAGGAGAAATTGTTAAGGGTGAGGACCAGTTCGGCCAAACGAATGAGAGTGTCAGTGGAAGGGTACTGTTGGGGACGTCTGGAGAGGAAAAAACGGAGGTCTTGGAGGCCCTGGTCATGGCAGATGGAGGTGTAGAAGGATTGGATATCCATGGTGAAGATAAGGCGTTGGGGGCCGGGGAAACGGAAGTCTTGGAGGAGGTGGAGGGCGTGGGTGGTGTCTCGAACGTATGTGGGGAGTTCCTGGACTAGGGGGGATAGGACAGTGTCGAGGTAGGTAGAGATGAGTTCAGTGGAGCAGGAGCATGCTGAGACAATGGGTCGGCCAGGGTGGTCAGGCTTGTGGATCTTGGGAAGGAGGGAGAACCGGGCAGTGCGGGATTCCCGGACTATGAGGTTAGAAGCTTTGGATGGGACATCTCCTGAGGTGATGAGGTTCTGTATGGTCTGGGAGATGATGGTTTGGTGATGGGGGGTGGGGTCATGGTCGAGGGAGCAGTAAGAAGAGGTGTCCTCGAGTTGGCGTTTTGGCTTGAGCGGTGTAGAGGTCAGTGCGCCAGACTACCACTGTGCCCCCTTTATCCGCTGGCTTAATGGTGAGGTTGGGACTAGAGCAGAGGGATTGGAGGGCTGCGCGTTGTGAGGGTGAGAGGTTGGAGTGGGGGAGGGGCGTCGACAGGTTGAGGCGGTTAATGTCCCGGCGGCAGTTGGAAATGAAGAGGTCGAGGGCAGGTAATAGGACAGTGCGGGGTGTCCAGGTGGATGCAGTGTGTTGGAGGTGGGCGAAGGGGTCTGTGGAAGGTGGGCGGGAGTCCTGATTGTGAAAGTAAGCTCGGAGGCGGAGGCGACGGAAGAATTGTTCAATGTCACGGCGTGTATTAAATTCATTGATGCGTGGACGGAGAGGGATGAAGGTGAGTCCTTTGCTGAGGACTGATCGTTCGTCCTCAGGTGAGTGGGAGGTCTGGAGGGATGGTGAAAACTCGGCAGGGCCGGGAGCTGGGATCTGGTTGGGCATGAGCTGGGGTAATGTTGCCCTCGGGGTTCTGGGGTGTGGGGATAGTGACAGTGGGGTCTCTGGGGGCCGTGTCAGCAGAATGCAAGTGAGTGGCGCTGGTGGGGGTGGAAGTGGTGGTGATCGTGGCAGTAGGGGTGGCGGAAGTCACTGAGCATGTGGCATCAGCGATGATGTGAGGGGCGGAAGTGACTGTGGGAGCGGCCATGATGGGGGTGGAAGTGACATCATCACTCAGCGTGGGGGTGGTAGCTGCGTCAGCCGCATGGCTAATGGCGTTTCCGAGGCCAGGGGAATCTTCTGGAATGTTTGAGGAGCGCTGGTTATGGAGGTGGGTGGATAAAAGTTTGTTGTACTTACAGTTTTTGATGTTTGAGATGGAATTGAAATACTGTTTGTTGAGAGTATGAATTCTCCTGAGGATGTAGTACAGAGTGGGTCCTTTGCAATTCTGAGAGAGTGTGGCCCTCAGCTGAGGCAGGGATGACTGGAGAGGGGTTAGGTGCCGGCGCATTGCTGTAAGCGTGGAGCGGAGGATCTTAAAGGAGAACTGTTGCTGGTGTTTTTGAATCTGGAGTCTGTACTGTTTGTCCTGTTCGGGTCCGAACTCTGCGTGTTTAAAGGTGGTCTGGAGTCCATGTGGGATGAGTTGGTTACGGAGGCATGCACTGAGGAAGCAAATGTGGCTGTGGTACCGAGTTTGTTTCACAACATGGTTGAAGAGCTTCAGAGCAGAGGAAATGACCTGGGAGTTGCAGTGGGAGAGGACCTCCCAGAGATTCTTGTAGAGAGAGGAGGAAAACTTCTTCAAGGCAGGCATCCTTGCAAGAGGATTCGCAGTAGGGTTAAAATCAACAAGGTAAAAACAATGACTGCAGATGCTGAAACCCAAATACTGGATTAGTGGTGCTGGAAGAGCACAGCAGTTCAGGCAGCATCCAATATGTAACAAAGCCAGAGTGCTACTCATGAAGGATTTTAACGTGAACACAGATTTAGAGGGAGTCAAGCATTTGTCAGAAAGGTAGTGCATGTCTGGTGTATTGCCGGTACTGTTTCTCACTGCATTATGTCCTATATGCTTCATGTGGACAAGCAGTATTGGATTTATTAATGAGCAATGAGTTGGAATTAATGAGTGAGCTAGTTGTGCGTGGCCACTTATCATATAGCGATGATAGCACTATCAAGTTCAAGGCAGTGTTTGAAAGCACAAAGCATGTATCTGCTGTATTTGGTAACGAACCGGGACAAGTGATGGGCTTGTTCGTGGGTGAACATTTTGGTGATGGTGACCACAATTCTGTGACTTTCACCTTGGTTATGGAGAGAGATAGGTGCGTGCAACAGGGTAGGTTTTACAATTGAGGGAAGGGTAAATACGATGTTGTAAGACAGGATCTGAGGAGCATAAGTTGGGAGCATAGGCTGTCAGAGAAGGATGTCGTGGAAATGTGGAACTTTTTCAAGGAACAGATACGACTTGTCCTTGATATGTATGTACCTGTCAGGCAGGAAAGAGATGGTAGGGTGAGGGATCCTTGGTTGACAAGGGAGGTTGAATGTCTTGGAAGGAGGAAGGAGGAGGCTTACATAAGGTTGAGGAAACGAGGTTCAGAGAGCGTTGGAGGGATACAGGATAGCCAGGCGGGAGCTGAAGAAAGGGATTAGGAGAGCTAAGAGAGGGCATGAAAAATCTTTGGCGGGTAGGATCAAGGATAACCCCAAGGCCTTTTATGCATATGTGAGAAACATGAGAATGACGAGAACGAGGGTAGGTCCAATCAAGGACAGTAGTGGGAGACTGTGTACTGAGTTGGAAGAGGTAGGAGAGGTCTTGAATGAGTACTTTTCTTCAGTATTTACAAACGAGAGGGACCTTATTGTTGAAGAGGAGTGTGTGAAACAGACTGGTAAGCTAGAAGAGATACTTGTTAGGAAGGAAGATGTGTTGGACATTTTGAACAACTTGAGGATAGACAAGTCCCCCGGGCCTGACGGGATATAACCTAGGATTATGTGGGAAGCAAGAGAGGAAATTGCAGAGCCTTTGGCAATGATCTTTTCGTCTTCGCTGTCAACGGGAGTGGTACCAGGGAACTGGAGAGTGGCGAATGTTGTGCCCTTGTTCAAAAAAGGGAATAGGGATAACCCCGGGAATTACAGGCCAGTTAGTCTTACTTCAGTGGTAGGCAAAGTAATGGAAAGGGTACTGAGGGATAGGATTTATGAGTATCTGGAAAGACACTGCTTGATTAGGGAGAGCCAGCACGGATTTGTGAAGGGTAGGTCTTGAGGAGGTCACCAAGCATGTGGATGAGGGTAGAGCAGTGGATGTAGTGTACGTGGATTTTAGTAAGGCATTTGATAATGTTCCCCATGGTAGGCTTATGCGGAAAGTCAGGAGGTACGATAGAGGGAAATTTGGCCAGTTGGATAGAGAACTGGCTAACAAGTCGAAGGCAGAGTGGTGGTAGATGGTAAATATTCAGCCTGGAGCCCAGTTACAAGTGGAGTTCCGCAGGGATCAGTTCTGGGTCCTCTGCTGTTTGTAATTTTTATTAATGACTTGGAAGAGGGAGTCGAAGGGTAGGTCAATAAGTTTGCAAATGATACAAAGATTGGTGGAGTTGTGGACAGTGAGGAGGGCTGTTGTCGGCTGCAAAGGGACTTAGATATGATGCAGAGCTGGGCTGAGGAGTGGCAGATGGAGTTCAACCCTGCCAAGTGTGAGGTTGTCCATTTTGGAAGGACAAATATGAATGCGGAATACAGGGTTAACGGTAGGGTTCTTAGTAAGGTGGAGGAGCAGAGGGATCTTGGGGTCTATGTTCATAGATCTTTGAAAGTTGCCACTCAGGTGGACAGAGCTTGTAAGAAGGCCTATGGTGTATTAGCGTTCATTAGCAGAGGGATTGAGTTCAAGAGTCGTGAAGTGATGTTGCAGCTGACCTTGGTTAGGCCACATTTGGAGTACTGTGTGCAGTTCTGGTCCCCTCACTTTAGGAAAGATGTGGAAGCTTTGGAGAGAGTGTAGAGAAGACTTACCAGGATGTTGCCTGGAATGGAGAATAGGTCGTACGAGGATAGGTTGAGAGTGCTAGGCCTTTTCTCATTGGAACGGTGAAGGATGAGGGGTGACTCGATAGAGATTTATGAGATGATCAGGGGAATAGATAGAGTAGACAGAGACATTTTCCCCAGGTACAACAGAGTGTTACAAGGGGACATAAATTTAAGGTGAAGGGTGGAAGGTATAGGGGAGATGTCAGGGGAGGGTTCTTTACCCAGAGAGTGGTGGGGGCATGGAATGCGCTGCCTGTGGGAGTGGCAGAGTCAGAATCATTGGTGACCTTTAAGCGGCAATTGGATAGGTGCTTAAGCTAGGACAAATGTTCGGCACAACATTGTGGGCTGAAGAGCCTGTTCTGTGCTGTGTTGTTCTATGTTCTATGCTGCTGGAGTTGGAGAGTTCGGTAAAGCCGCCTTGACCGCGATGAGACAGAGACCGTCCACAATAAGGTGGGAAAATCTGCTGATGGCTAAAAGAACTGAAGATGACGGGAGGATGTTTAAAGAAACATTGAAGACAATAGGAAACCAGTTGATACCCCTGAGAGGGAAAGCTCTGCTTCACAGAAGAAAACAGTCATGGACAAAAATATCAGCATAGATCCTGCTGATTGGGAAAGATCCAGAGAGCAGGAAAGACACAAAGCAGTGTAAAAGAGCTCCCAAAAGGAATTTTGATCGGAATCTTTCCAGGGACATCAAAATCGAGAAGAAATGTTCCGCTGGCCTAAAGGGAAAGCGGGTGGTCAGGAGAAGGTGGGGACATTGTAAATGGTCGAGATGTTCCATCATTCCCCTTACCTCGGTATTTTCAGGAGAAAAGGAGGATAGCTTGCCAGAAGTCCCGGTGAAATGAAAAGTGGATCGGGAAAAGCAACCGAATAAAATGAAGGTGAGTAAAACATCGATAATGAGGAAATGACTGGAATCAAAGGGTGACAAATGCCTGGGATTAGGCGGGTTCCATCAGTGGGTGTTAAAACAAATCGACAAGCGCCTCATAGAAGCCCGAACTGTAATCGTTCAGAATTCCCGAGATCCAGGAGTCGTTCCTCCGGATTGGATTGTTGCACGTGTCAGTCGCGCTTTTTAAGAGAGGAGAACCCGGAAAACTCGGGAATTGCAGAGCATGGAGCTTAGCACCTATGGCAAGGAATTTGTTGGAGTCTATAATCAAGGCTGGGATAAGTGAGCACCTCAAATTGTTGAGTTAACCAGGGAGAGCCACATGACAGGTAGGTCGTGCCTGATAAATTCATTGCAGAGGGTTTGAAGAGGGGACTAAGGTAGCTGTCAGGGAATAATGTCCATAGATGTTGTTTACATGGACTTCCAGAAGGCATTTGACAAAGTCCACTTAAGTAGGTAGGAGCCAAGAGAATTGAGGGCAAATTCCTGACAGGGCTCGGAGATTGTTTGAGTGGCAGGCGACAGAAAGTAGAGAGAATGGGTAGGTAGTCAATTGGCAGGATGGAACCAGTTGTGTCTCACAAGGACTTGTGTTAGGGCCTCAATTATTGATGTTATTTGTTAAGGGAATGGATAATGGCACAGGAAGTCTTATCCTAATTTGTGGATGACACATAGTTAGGCTGCATTGTAGACAGTGTAGATGACAGCATAATCTATCAATATCCCCTTGCAATTTTAAGTCAATAAGCAAAACTGTGGCAAAAGCATTTGAATGAAAGCAATAGTGAGGCTATCCATTTTTGGATCAAGAAGGGACAGATCAAGGTATTTTTCTGGATGGTATGAAGTGCATGTCCAAGGAGACTTGGGGTTTAAGGTGCACACAACTTTAAAGTGTCACGGACACGTACAGAAAATAATCCAGAAAGCGAACAGATTGCTGTCCTTTTTAAGTAGAGGACTGGAGTAGAAGGTGGATTTTAGCCATCATTTTCTGACAAAGCGCAGTGGATGCTGGATGAGTTGTTCTATTGAAATGTGAGGGAGATAAATGTTTGTGAAGCAAAGGTACCAAGGGCCAGAGGCTTGTATATGAAGTTGGGCAAGAGCTGAGCCATGATGTTTGAATGGAGGCAGAGGTTGTAGGGGCTAAACAGCGTTGTGGTGTGTGTCTGTTGCTGTGGTTATAATTTGGAAAGGAGTTTATTTGTGAAGCAGTTTGGATGGGCATGTAATGAAATGGAATGGAGTGAGTGTGAAAGAGTTGATCCTGTTGTGTAATAAACGTGTGTGTGTGTGTGTGTCTAGGGTGAAGTAGAGGAACTGAAGATGGAGATGGGAGAATAGAAAGGCAAAGGAAAAAGAAATGTTTTGGTGCAGGATGATTGAATGGCAAAATGTTGTTGTAAATGCAGCAGTGTGCGCCTTTAAGGAAGCAGAAATGGAAGCAGTCTGTGCCTACGGCCATACTAGTCTGAAAACGCCCGATCTCGTCTGATCTCGGAAGCTAAGCAGACTCAGGCCTGGTTAGTACTTGGATGGGAGACCGCCTGGGAATACCAGGTGCAGTAGGCTTTTGCAGCCACCAGAGGCTGCTCACAGCTTCGCACTCTCACACTCCCATTCATCAAGCAACGTCCTTTTAACTACTCACTCAGTCTCTCGGTCTCACTTTTTCTTGCCCAATTTCATTGTTCAGCTTCTTCCCCCAACACACAAACACATCATTACTGCTTGAGATTGGAGCAAACACACCAGGAACACCAAAGCAGCAAGTATTTTATTGAAGAGCACAAACCGTGGTCTTTATTAAGTGATGCCTCACTTTCGATGATCTCACTTCCCTGATCGCTGTCAGCGTTCCCCGGTTTTCTAACAATTGTCTAACTAGTGGTGTGGTAAAAACAATGACTGCGGATGCTGGAAACCAGATTCTGGATTGGTGGTGGTGGAAGATCACAGCAGTTCAGGCAGCATCCAAGTAGCTTCGAAATCGACGTTTCGGGCAAAAGCTCGGGGGTGCCTCCTAGCAGAGCGCTTTAGGGAACATCTCCGGGACACCCGCACCAATCAACCAAACCACCCTGTGGCTCAACATTTCAACTCCCCCTCCCACTCTGCCGAGGACATGGAGGTCCTGGGCCTCCTTCACCGCCGCTCCCTCACCACCAGACGCCTGGAGGATGAACGCCTCATCTTCCGCCTCAGAACACTTCAACCCCAGGGCATCAATGTGGACTTCAACAGTTTCCTCATTTCCCCTTCCCCCTCCTCACCCTAGTTCTAAACTTCCAGCTCAGTAACTGTCCCCTTGACCTGCCCGGACTTGTCCTACCTGTCTACCTTCTTTTCCACCTATCCACTCCACCCTCTCCTCCTTGACCGATCACCTTCATCTCTTCCCCCACTCACCTATTGTACTCTATGCTACTTTCTCCCCACCCACACCCTCCTCTAGCTTATCTCTCCACGCTTCAGGCTCACTGCCTTTATTCCTGATGAAGGGCTTTTGCCCGAAATGTCGATTTCGAAGCTACTTGGATGCTGCCTGAACTGCTGTGCTCTTCCAGCACTACTAATCCAGTAACTAGTGGTGTGGATAGGGTCTGAAAGCAACAACGTTGTGGTGAGGGCTTGTCAGGTGAAGGGTGTTTTACAATATCTGCACTCACCGGTCGAGTTCATACAACGGTGGATCGATATGGTTACGGCAGGAAGAATGGGTCAGCAAACACAGCAAGTTCAATCCTTGTAATGATGATTTTTACACATCAGCAGCAAATAATAAGATGAGTGTAAAGAGGGAGTATTTAAAATGCCAGGTACAAAAATCAAGGCTTATTCTCTAACAGCCGAAGCCTTCACAAACAGATCGGCCTAATAATGGCACAAATGGTGATGAATATTTCGATCTAATTGACATCACTGTGCCTTAGTTACAAGTTGACCAAGGTAGAGAAATAACATTTCCAGAGTGCAGACTATTAACAATAGTAAGGTGGGATTTAGAAAGAGGAGTCGCCCCAGACATTTAAGGATGACAGAAGGACATTAGTGAGTAAGGATATTACTTTGGAAATCTTAACCGTGCACTAAGATAATCATACCATTTGAAGACACTGTCAAGATGCTTTGAAGAAAGGGAATTCCTGTTGGACTAAATGCAAGAGAATGTTGTGTTCGTTAACAGTCGGGTGGATAAAGGCAGAAGCAATAGGTGCCAATGACTTGGATTTTCAGACTGTATTTCCTATAATTTCAGACTGAGATGAGGTGAACTTTCGACAGTTATTGTGTTGTTAATCTTTAGAATGATATTCTCCAGAGTGTGGTGTGGGTTCTACTGTTGAGGATACTTCAGTGTCAGTGGATGGAGTTTTGATATCTCAGGGGAATTCTGAAAGGGAGGTGCAGTTGAGGTGGATCGATGGTCATCAGTTTGAATGGTGGAGCTCTCTGGTGTGAGATATTGACCGCAGAGAGTGTGCTGCAGATTGAGCAAAGCAAAAGGTGGTCTCCAGAAGGATAATTGTGAAGACCGAGGTTATAGGATAGTGGTATAGGACGGATATGGAAAATGGCAGAGGTGGTGGAGTAGCCTCCATGATGAGAAACAAAATTCTGTCAATGATGAGGGAGGACATAATGAAGGAAACGCATTCAGTGGAGACCGTGTGGGTGGAACTGAGGAATAGTCGAAATCCTAAAATTGTAATAGGTGTTATGTACAGACCGCCTGGTAGCAGCTCTGAAGTCCTGGATGGTAAAAATGCACAAAACTAGGCAATATGTAACAAGGTAAAAACAATGACTGCAGATGCTGAAACCCAAATACTGGATTCGTGGTGCTGGAAGAGCACAGCAGTTCAGGCAGCATCCAATATGTAACAAAGCCAGAGTGCTACTCATGAGGGATTTTAACGTGAACACAGATTTAGAGGTAGTCAAGCATTTGTCAGAAAGGTAGTGCATGTCTGGTGTATTGCCGGTACTGTTTCTCACTGCATTATGTCCTATATGCTTCATGTGGACAAGCAGTATTGGGTTTAGTAATGAGTAATGAGTTGGAATTAATGAGTGAGCTAGTTGTGCGTGGCCACTTATCATAGAGCGATGATAGCACTATCAAGTTCAAGGCAGTGTTTGAAAGCACAAAGCATGTATCTGCTGTATTTGGTAACGAACTGGAACAAGTGATGGGCTTGTTAGTGGGTGAACATTTTGGTGATGGTGACCACAATTCTGTGACTTTCACCTTGGTTATGGAGAGAGATAGGTGCGTGCAACAGGGTAGGTTTTACAATTGAGGGAAGGGTAAATACGATGTTGTAAGACAGGATCTGAGGAGCATAAGTTGGGAGCATAGGCTGTTAGGGAAGGATGTCGTGGAAATGTGGAACTTTTTCAAGGAACAGATACGACACGTCCTTGATATGTATGTACCTGTCAGGCAGGAAAGAGATGGTAGGGTGAGGGAACCTTGGTTGACGAGGGAGGTTGAATGTCTTGGAAGGAGGAAGGAGGCTTACATAAGGTTGAGGAAACAAGGTTCAGAGAGCGTTGGAGCGATACAGGATAGCCAGGCGGGAGCTGAAGAAAGGGATTAGGAGAGCTAAGAGAGGGCATGAAAAATCTTTGGCGGGTAGGATCAAGGATAACCCCAAGGCCTTTTACGCCTATGTGAGAAACATGAGAATGACGAGAACGAGGTTAGGTCTGATCCAGGACAGTAGTGGGAGACTGTATTGAGTCGGAAGAGATAGGAGAGGTCTTGAATGAGTACTTTTCTTCAGTATTTACAAATGAGAGGGACCTTATTGTTGAAGAGGAGAATGTGAAACGGACTGGTAAGCTCGAAGAGATACTTGTTAGGAAGAAAGATGTGTTGGGCATTTTGAACAACTTCAGGATAGACAAGTCCCCCGGGCCTGACGGGATATATCCTAGGATTATGTGGGAAGCAACAGAGGAAATTGCAGAGCCATTGGCAATGATCTTTTCATCTTCACTGTCAACGGGGGTGGTACCAGGTGACTGGCGAGTGACAAATGTTGTTCCCCTGTTCAAAAAAGGGAATATGGATAACCCGGGAATTACAGGCCAGTTAATCTTACTTCAGTGGTAGGCAAAGTAATGGAAAGGGTACTGAGGGATAGGATTTATGAGTATCTGGAAAGACACTGCTTGATTAGGGACAGCCAGCACGGATTTGTGAGAGGTAGGTCTTGCCTTACAAGTCTTATTGAATTCTTTGAGGAGGTGACCAAGCATGTGGATGAGGGCAGAGCAGTGGATGTAGTGTACATGGATTTTAAGAAAGCATTTGATAAGGTTCCCCATGGTAGGCTTATGCGGAAAGTCAGGAGGTATGATAGCGGGAAATGTGGCCAGTTGGATAGAGAGGGATTAGCAGAGGGATTGAATTCAAGAGTCATGAAGTGATGTTGCAGCTGTACAGGACCTTGGTTGGGCCACATTTGGAGGACTGTGTGCAGTTCTGGTCCCCTCACTTTCGGAAAGATGTGGAAGCTTTGGAGAGAGTGCAGAGAAGACTTACCAGGATGTTGCCTGGAATGGAGAATAGGTCGTACGAGGATAGGTTGTGAGTGCTAGGCCTTTTCTCATTGGAACGGCGAAGGATGAGGGGTGACTCGATAGTGGTTTATAAGATGATCAGTGGAATAGATAGAGTAGACAGTCAGAAACTTTTTCCCCTGGTACAACAGAGTGTTACAAGGGGACATAATTTTAAGGTGAAGGGTGGAAGGTATAGGAGGGATGTCAGGGGTAGGTTCTTTACCCAGAGAGTGGTGGGGGCATGGAATGCACTGCCTGTGGGAGTGGGAGTGGGAGTGGCAGAGTCAGAATCATTGGTGACCTTTAAGCGGCAATTGGATAGGTACATGGATAGGTGCTTAAGCTCGGACAAATGTTCGGCACAACATCCTCCGCTCCACGCTTGCAGCAATGCGCCGGCACCTAACCTCTCTACAGTCAGCCCTGCCTCAGCTGAGGGCCACACTCTCTCAGAATTGCAAAGGACCCACTCTGTACTACATCCTCAGGAGAATTCATACTCTCAACAAACAGTATTTCAACTCCATCTCAAACATCAAAAACTGTAAGTACAACAAACTTTTATCCACCCACCTCCATAACCAGCGTTCCTCAAACATTCCAGAAGATTCCCCTGGCCTCTGAACCTATTCCACCATTAGCCATGTGGCTGATGCAGCTACACCCCCCACACTGATTGATGATGTCACTTCCGCCCCCATCATGGCCACTCCCACAGTCACTTCCGGCCCTCACATCATCGCTGATGCCACATGCTCAGTGACTCCCGCCACCCCTACTGCCACGATCACCACCACTTCCGCCCCCACCAGCGCCACTCACCTGCATTCTGCTGACACGCCCCCCACAGACCCCACTGTCACTATCCCCACACCCCAGAACCCCGAGGGCAACATTACCCCTGCTCATGATTCCACCCCCATTTCCCCCCACCATCACACCCACTCCAGTTACAGGTTCCGCCCCCACTCCCAGCTCTACACCAGATCCCAGCTCCCGGCTCTGCCGAGTTTTCACCATCCCCCCAGACCTCCCCCTCACTGAGGACGAACGATCAGTCCTCAGCAAAGGACTCACCTTCATCCCCCTCCGTCCACACATCAATGAATTTAATACACGCCGTGATGTCGAACAATTCTTCCGTCGCCTCCGCCTCCGAGCTTACTTTCACAATCAGGACTCACGCCCACCTTCCGAGGACCCCTTCCCCCACCTCCAACACACTGCATCCACCTGGACACCCCGCGCTGGCCTATTACCTGCCCTCGACATCTTCATTTCCAACTGCCGCCGGGACATTAACCGCCTCAACCTGTCGACCCCACTCCCCCACTCCAACCTCTTACCCTCACAACGCGCAGCCCTCCAATCCCTCTGCTCCAATCCCAACCTCACCATCAAGCCAGCAGATAAAGGGGGCGCAGTGGTAGTCTGGCGCACTGACCTCTACACCGCTGAAGCCAAACGTCAACTCAAGGACACCTCTTCCTACTGCCCCCTTGACCAGGACCCCACCCCCCATCACCAAACCATCATCTCCCAGACCATACAGAACCTCATCACCTCAGGAGATCTCCCATCCACAGCTTCCAACCTCATAGTCCAGGAACCCCGCACTGCCCGGTTCTACCTCCTTCCCAAGATCCACAAGCCTGACCACCCTGGCCGACCCATTGTCTCAGCATGTTCCTGCCCCACTGAACTCATCTCTACCTACCCCGACACTGTCCTATCCCCCCTAGTCCAGGAACTCCCCACATACGTTCGAGACACCACTCACGACCTCCATCTCCTCCAAGACTTCCGTTTCCCTTGGTCCCCAACACCTCATCTTCACCATGGATATCCAATCCCTCTACACCTCCATCCGCCACGACCAGGGCCTCCAAGCCCTCCGTTTTTTCCTCTCCAGACGTCCCCAACAGTACCCTTCCATCGACACACTCATTCATTTGGCTGAACTGGTCCTCACCCTTAACAATTTCTCCTTTGAATCCTCCCACTTCCTCCAAACCAAAGGGGTAGCCATGGGCACACGTATGGGCCCCAGCTATGCCTGTCTCTTTGTTGGCTATGTAGAACAGTTGATCTTCCGTAATTACACCGACACCACTCCCCACCTCTTCCTCCGCTACATTGATGACTGCATTGGCGCCACCTCGTGCTCCCGCGAGGAGGTTGAGCAATTCATCAACTTCACCAACACATTCCACCCTGACCTTAAATTTACCTGGACCATCTCTGACACCTCCCTGCCCTTCCTGGACCTCTCCATCTCCATTAATGACGACCGCCTTGACACTGACATTTTTTTACAAACCCACCAACTCCCACAGCTACCTGGATTACACCTCTTCCCACCCTACCTCTTGCAAAAATGCCATCCCGTATTCCCAATTCCTCCGCCTACGCCGGATCTGCTCCCAGGAGGACAGAACGCCCCTGGTGCTCACCTTCCACCCTACAAACGTTCGCATAAACCAAATCATCCGCCAACATTTCCGCCACCTCCAAACAGACCCCACTACCAGGGATATATTTCCCTCCCCACCCCTTTCCGCCTTCCGCAAAGACCGTTCCCTCCGTGACTACCTGGTCAGGTCCACGCCCCCAAACAACCCACCCTCCAATCCTGGCACTTTCCCCTGCCACCGCAGGAACTGTAAAAGCTGTGCCCACACCTCCTCCCTCACCTCTATCCAAGGCCCTAAAGGAGCCTTCCACATCCAAAGTTTTACTTGCACATCCACCAATATCATTTATTGTATCCGTTGCTCCCAATGCAGTCTCCTCTACATTGGGGAGACTGGGCGCCTCCTAGCAGAGCGCTTCAGGGAACATCTCCGGGACACCCGCACCAATCAACCAAACCACCCCGTGGCCCAACATTTCAACTCCCCCTCCCACTCTGCCGAGGACATGGAGGTCCTGGGCCTCCTTCACCGCCGCTCCCTCACCACCAGACGCCTGGAGGAAAAACGCCTCATCTTCCGCCTCGGAACACTTCAACCCCAGGGCATCAATGTGGACTTCAACAGTTTCCTCATTTCACCTTCCCCCACCTCACCCTAGTTCCAAACTTCCAGCTCAGTAACTGTCCCCTTGACCTGCCCGGACTTGTCCTACCTGTCTATCTTCTTTTCCACCTATCCACTCCACCCTCTCCTCCTTGACCTATCACCTTCATCTCTTCCCCCACTCACCTATTGTACTCTATGCTACTTTCTCCCCACCCACACCCTCCTCTAGCTTATCTCTCCACGCTTCAGGCTCACTGCCTTTATTCCTGATGAAGGGCTTTTGCCCGAAATGTCAATTTCGAAGCTACTTGGATGCTGCCTGAACTGCTGTGCTCTTCCAGCACCACTAATCCAGAATCATGGGCCGAAGGGCCTGTTCTGTGCTGTATTGTTCTATGTTCTCTGCTGCTGGAGTTGGAGAGTTCGGAAAAGCCGCCTTGACCGAGATGAGGCAGAGACCTTCCACAATAAGGTGGGAAAATCTGCTGATGGCTAAAAGAACTGAAGATGACGGGAGGATGTTTAAAGAAACATTGAAGACAATAGGAAACCAGTTGATACCCCTGAGAGGGAAAGCTCTGCTTCACAGAAGAAAACAGTCATGGACAAAAATATCAGCATAGATCCTGCTGATTGGGAAAGATCCAGAGAGCAGGAAAGACACAAAGCAGTGTAAAAGAGCTCCCAAAAGGAATTTTGATCGGAATCTTTCCAGGGACATCAAAATCGAGAAGAAATGTTCCGCTGCCCTAAAGGGAAAGCGGGTGGTCAGGAGAAGGTGGGGACATTGTAAATGGTCGAGATGTTCCATCATTCCCCTTACCTCGGTATTTTCAGGAGAAAAGGAGGATAGCTTGCCAGAAGTCCCGGTGAAATGGAAAGTGGATCGGGAAAAGCAACCGAATAAAATGAAGGTGAGTAAAACATCGATAATGAGGAAATGACTGGAATCAAAGGGTGACAAATGCCTGGGATTAGGCGGGTTCCATCGGTGGGTGTTAAAACAAATCGACAAGCGCCTCATAGAAGCCCGAACTGTAATCGTTCAGAATTCCCGAGATCCAGGAGTCGTCCCTCCGGATTGGATTGTTGCACGTGTCAGTCGCGCTTTTTAAGAGAGGAGAACCCGGAAAACTCGGGAATTGCAGAGCATGGAGCTTAGCACCTATGGCAGGGAATTTGTTGGCGTCTATAATCAAGGCTGGGATAAGTGAGCACCTCAAATTGTTGAGTTAACCAGGGAGAGCCACATGACAGGTAGGTCGTGCCTGATAAATTCATTGCAGAGGGTTTGAAGAGGGGACTAAGGTAGCTGTCAGGGAATAATGTCCATAGATGTTGTTTACATGGACTTCGAGAATGCATTTGACAAAGTCCACTTAAGTAGGTAGGAGCCAAGAGAATTGAGGGCAAATTCCTGACAGGGCTCGGAGATTGTTTGAGAGGCAGGTGACAGAAAGTAGAGAGAATGGGTAGGTAGTCAATTGGCAGGATGGAACCAGTTATGTCTCACACGGACTTGTGTTAGGGCCTCAATTATTGATGTTATTTGTTAAGGGAATGGATAATGGCACAGGAAGTCTTATCCTAATTTGTGGATGACACATAGTTAGGCTGCATTGTAGACAGTGTAGATGACAGCATAATCTATCAATATCCCCTTGCAATTTTAAGTCAATAAGCAAAACTGTGGCAAAAGCATTTGAATGAAAGCAAATGAAGCTATCCATTTTTGGATCAAGAAGGGACAGATCAAGGTATTTTTCTGGATGGTATGAAGTGCATGTCCAAGGAAACTTGGGGTTTCAGGTGCACGCAACTTTAAATTGTCACGGACACATACAGAAAATAATCCAGAAAGCGAACAGATTGCTGTCCTTTCTAAGTAGAGGACTGGAGTAGAAGGATGGCGAAGTTATGCTGCAGTTCTACAAAACCCTGGTTAGATAGACCCCACTTGGAGTACTGTGAGCGGATCTGGGCCGCACACCTTCTGAAAGGAGTAGAATATTGATTGACAAGAATGATACCTGGACTTGCATGGTTAAGATGGAAGGAGAGATCATATCATTTAGGCCTGTGGTCTGTAGAATTGAGAATGTTAATGGGTGGTGTGATGAAAGTCTCGAAGACATGAATAGAAAAAGAGAAGGTGGATAACGATAAATGATTTCTACTGGTTGGGGATTGTAGAATGAAGGAACATAACGTGAGACTTAGGGCCAGAGGGTTGCATAGAGATGTGAGGAAGCCATCGTGCACACATCGGATGGTGGATTTTAGCCTAATTTTCTGACAAAGCGCAGTGGATGCTGGATGAGTTGTTCTATTGAAATGTGAGGGAAATAAATGTTTGTGAAGCAAAGGTACCAAGGGCCAGAGGCTTGTATATGAAGTTGGGCAAGAGCTGAGCCATGATGTTTGAATGGAGGCAGAGGTTGTAGGGGCTAAACAGCATTGTGGTGTGTGTCTGTTGCTGTGGTTATAATTTGGAAAGGAGTTTATTTGTGAAGCAGTTTGGATGGGCATGTAATGAAATGGAATGGAGTGAGTGTGAAAGAGTTGATCCTGTTGTGTAATAAACGTGTGTGTGTGTGTGTGTGTGTGTGTGTGTGTGTCTAGGGTGAAGTAGAGGAACTGAAGATGGAGATGGGAGAATAGAAAGGCAAAGGAAAAAGAAATGTTTTTGTGCAGTACGATTGAATGGCAAAATGTTGTTTTAAATGCAGCAGTGTGCGCCTTTAAGGAAGCAGAAATGGAAGCAGTCTGTGCCTACGGCCATACTCGTCTGAAAACGCCCGATCTCGTTTGATCTCGGAAGCTAAGCAGACTCAGGCCTGGTTAGTACTTGGATGGGAGACTGCCTGGGAATACCAGGTGCAGTAGGCTTTTGCAGCCACCAGAGGTTGCTCACAGCTTCGCACTCTCACACTCCCATTCATCAAGCAACGTCCTATTAACTACTCGCTTCGTCTCTCTGTCTCACTTTTTCTTGCCCAATTTCATTGTTCAGCTTCTTCCCCCAATACACAAACACATCATTACTGCTTGAGATTGGAGCAAATGCACCAGGAACACCAAAGCAGCAAGTATTTTATTGAAGAGCACAAACCGTGATTTTTATTAAGTGATGCCTCACTTTCGATGATCACACTTCCCTGATCGATGTCAGCGTTCCCCTGTTTTCTAACAATCGTCTAACTAGTGGTGTGGATAGGGTCTGAAAGCAACAACGTTGTGGTGAGGGCTTGTCAGGTGAAGGGTGTTTTACAATATCTGCACTCACCGGTCGAGTTCATACAACGGTGGATCGATATGGTTACGGCAGGAAGAATGGGTCAGCAAACACAGCAAGTTCAATCCTTGTCATGATGATTTTTACACATCAGCAGCAAATAATAAGATAAGTGTAAAGAGGGAGTATTTAAAATGCCAGGTACAAAAATCAAGGCTTATTCTCTAACAGCCGAAGCCTTCACAAACAGATCGGCCTAATAATGGCACAAATGGTGATGAATATTTCGATCTAATTGACATCACTGTGCCTTAGTTACAAGTTGACCAAGGTAGAGAAATAACATTTCCAGAGTGCAGACTATTAACAATAGTAAGGTGGGATTTAGAAAGAGGAGTCGCCCCTGACATTTAAGGATGACAGAAGGACATTAGTGAGTAAGGATATTACTTTGGAAATCTTAACCGTGCACTAAGATAATCATACCATTTGAAGACACTGTCAAGATGCTTTGAAGAAAGGGAATTCCTGTTGGACTAAATGCAAGAGAATGTTGTGTTCGTTAACAGTCGGGTGGATAAAGGCAGAAGCAATAGGTGCCAATGACTTGGATTTTCAGACTGTATTTCCTATAATTTCAGACTGAGATGAGGTGAACTTTCGACAGTTATTGTGTTGTTAATCTTTAGAATGATATTCTCCAGAGAGTGGTGTGGGTTCTACTGTTGAGGATACTTCAGTGTCAGTGGATGGAGTTTTGATATCTCAGGGGAATTCTGAAAGGGAGGTGCAGTTGAGGTGGATCGATGGTCATCAGTTTGAATGGTGGAGCTCTCTGGTGTGAGATATTGACCGCGGAGAGTGTGCTGCAGATTGAGCAAAGCAAAAGGTGGTCTCCAGAAGGATAATTGTGAAGACCGAGGTTATAGGATAGTGGTATAGGACGGATATGGAAAATGGCAGAGGTGGTGGAGTAGCCTCCATGATGAGAAACAAAATTCTGTCAATGATGAGGGAGGACATAATGAAGGAAACGCATTCAGTGGAGACCGTGTGGGTGGAACTGAGGAATAGTCGAAATCCTAAAATTGTAATAGGTGTTATGTACAGACCGCCTGGTAGCAGCTCTGAAGTCCTGGATGGTAAAAATGCACAAAACTAGGCAATATGTAACAAGGTAAAAACAATGACTGCAGATGCTGAAACCCAAATACTGGATTCGTGGTGCTGGAAGAGCACAGCAGTTCAGGCAGCATCCAATATGTAACAAAGCCAGAGTGCTACTCATGAGGGATTTTAACGTGAACACAGATTTAGAGGTAGTCAAGCATTTGTCAGAAAGGTAGTGCATGTCTGGTGTATTGCCGGTACTGTTTCTCACTGCATTATGTCCTATATGCTTCATGTGGACAAGCAGTATTGGGTTTAGTAATGAGTAATGAGTTGGAATTAATGAGTGAGCTAGTTGTGCGTGGCCACTTATCATAGAGCGATGATAGCACTATCAAGTTCAAGGCAGTGTTTGAAAGCACAAAGCATGTATCTGCTGTATTTGGTAACGAACTGGAACAAGTGATGGGCTTGTTAGTGGGTGAACATTTTGGTGATGGTGACCACAATTCTGTGACTTTCACCTTGGTTATGGAGAGAGATAGGTGCGTGCAACAGGGTAGGTTTTACAATTGAGGGAAGGGTAAATACGATGTTGTAAGACAGGATCTGAGGAGCATAAGTTGGGAGCATAGGCTGTTAGGGAAGGATGTCGTGGAAATGTGGAACTTTTTCAAGGAACAGATACGACACGTCCTTGATATGTATGTACCTGTCAGGCAGGAAAGAGATGGTAGGGTGAGGGAACCTTGGTTGACGAGGGAGGTTGAATGTCTTGGAAGGAGGAAGGAGGCTTACATAAGGTTGAGGAAACAAGGTTCAGAGAGCGTTGGAGCGATACAGGATAGCCAGGCCGGAGCTGAAGAAAGGGATTAGGAGAGCTAAGAGAGGGCATGAAAAATCTTTGGCGGGTAGGATCAAGGATAACCCCAAGGCCTTTTACGCCTATGTGAGAAACATGAGAATGACGAGAACGAGGTTAGGTCTGATCCAGGACAGTAGTGGGAGACTGTATTGAGTCGGAAGAGATAGGAGAGGTCTTGAATGAGTACTTTTCTTCAGTATTTACAAATGAGAGGGACCTTATTGTTGAAGAGGAGAACGTGAAACGGACTGGTAAGCTCGAAGAGATACTTGTTAGGAAGAAAGATGTGTTGGGCATTTTGAACAACTTCAGGATAGACAAGTCCCCCGGGCCTGACGGGATATATCCTAGGATTATGTGGGAAGCAACAGAGGAAATTGCAGAGCCATTGGCAATGATCTTTTCATCTTCACTGTCAACGGGGGTGGTACCAGGTGACTGGCGAGTGACAAATGTTGTTCCCCTGTTCAAAAAAGGGAATATGGATAACCCGGGAATTACAGGCCAGTTAATCTTACTTCAGTGGTAGGCAAAGTAATGGAAAGGGTACTGAGGGATAGGATTTATGAGTATCTGGAAAGACACTGCTTGATTAGGGACAGCCAGCACGGATTTGTGAGGGGTAGGTCTTGCCTTACAAGTCTTATTGAATTCTTTGAGGAGGTGACCAAGCATGTGGATGAGGGCAGAGCAGTGGATGTAGTGTACATGGATTTTAAGAAAGCATTTGATAAGGTTCCCCATGGTAGGCTTATGCGGAAAGTCAGGAGGTATGATAGCGGGAAATGTGGCCAGTTGGATAGAGAGGGATTAGCAGAGGGATTGAATTCAAGAGTCATGAAGTGATGTTGCAGCTGTACAGGACCTTGGTTGGGCCACATTTGGAGGACTGTGTGCAGTTCTGGTCCCCTCACTTTCGGAAAGATGTGGAAGCTTTGGAGAGAGTGCAGAGAAGACTTACCAGGATGTTGCCTGGAATGGAGAATAGGTCGTACGAGGATAGGTTGTGAGTGCTAGGCCTTTTCTCATTGGAACGGCGAAGGATGAGGGGTGACTCGATAGTGGTTTATAAGATGATCAGTGGAATAGATAGAGTAGACAGTCAGAAACTTTTTCCCCTGGTACAACAGAGTGTTACAAGGGGACATAATTTTAAGGTGAAGGGTGGAAGGTATAGGAGGGCTGTCAGGGGTAGGTTCTTTACCCAGAGAGTGGTGGGGGCATGGAATGCACTGCCTGTGGGAGTGGGAGTGGGAGTGGCAGAGTCAGAATCATTGGTGACCTTTAAGCGGCAATTGGATAGGTACATGGATAGGTGCTTAAGCTCGGACAAATGTTCGGCACAACATCCTCCGCTCCACGCTTGCAGCAATGCGCCGGCATCTAACCTCTCTACAGTCAGCCCTGCCTCAGCTGAGGGCCACACTCTCTCAGAATTGCAAAGGACCCACTCTGTACTACATCCTCAGGAGAATTCATACTCTCAACAAACAGTATTTCAACTCCATCTCAAACATCAAAAACTGTAAGTACAACAAACTTTTATCCACCCACCTCCATAACCAGCGTTCCTCAAACATTCCAGAAGATTCCCCTGGCCTCTGAACCTATTCCACCATTAGCCATGTGGCTGATGCAGCTACACCCCCCACACTGATTGATGATGTCACTTCCGCCCCCATCATGGCCACTCCCACAACCACTTCCACCCCTTACAATTCCTCATGCATCACACCTGACACCACTTCTGCCCTTCACATCATCGTTGATGCCACATGCTCAGTGACTTCCGCCACCCCTACTGCCGTGGGCACCACCACTTCCACCCCCACCAGCGCCACTCACCTGCATTCTGCTGACATGCCCCCCACACACTCCACTGTCACTATCCCCACCCCCCAGAACCCCGAGGGGAACACCACCTCTGCTCATGACTCCACCCCCATTCCCCCCATCACACCCACTCCAGGTACAGGTTCCGCCCCCACTCCCAGCTCTACACCAGATCCCAGCTCCCGGCCCTGCCGAGTTTTCACCATCCCCCCAGACCTCCCCCTCACTGAGGACGAACGATCAGTCCTCAGCAAAGGACTCACCTTCATCCCCCTCCGTCCACACATCAATGAATTTAATACACGCCGTGATGTCGAACAATTCTTCCGTCGCCTCCGCCTCCGAGCTTACTTTCACAATCAGGACTCACGCCCACCTTCCGAGGACCCCTTCCCCCACCTCCAACACACTGCATCCACCTGGACACCCCGCGCTGGCCTATTACCTGCCCTCGACCTCTTCATTTCCAACTGCCGCCGGGACATTAACCGCCTCAACCTGTCGACCCCACTCCCCCACTCCAACCTCTTACCCTCACAACGCGCAGCCCTCCAATCCCTCTGCTCCAATCCCAACCTCACCATCAAGCCAGCAGATAAAGGGGGCGCAGTGGTAGTCTGGCGCACTGACCTCTACACCGCTGAAGCCAAACGTCAACTCAAGGACACCTCTTCCTACTGTCCCCTTGACCAGAACCCCACCCCCCATCACCAAACCATCATCTCCCAGACCATACAGAACCTCATCACCGCAGGAGATCTCCCATCCACAGCTTCCAACCTCATAGTCCAGGAACCCCGCACTGCCCGGTTCTACCTCCTTCCCAAGATCCACAAGCCTGACCACCCTGGCCGACCCATTGTCTCAGCATGTTCCTGCCCCACTGAACTCATCTCTACCTACCCCGACACTGTCCTATCCCCCCTAGTCCAGGAACTCCCCACATACGTTCGAGACACCACCCACGACCTCCATCTCCTCCAAGACTTCCGTTTCCCTTGGTCCCCAACGCCTCATCTTCACCATGGATATCCAATCCCTCTACACCTCCATCCGCCACGACCAGGGCCTCCAAGCCCTCCGTTTTTTCCTCTCCAGACGTCCCCAACAGTACCCTTCCATCGACACACTCATTCATTTGGCTGAACTGGTCCTCACCCTTAACAATTTCTCCTTTGAATCCTCCCACTTCCTCCAAACCAAAGGGGTAGCCATGGGCACACGTATGGGCCCCAGCTATGCCTGTCTCTTTGTTGGCTATGTAGAACAGTTGATCTTCCGTAATTACACCGACACCACTCCCTACCTCTTCCTCCGCTACATTGATGACTGCATTGGCGCCACCTCGTGCTCCCGCGAGGAGGTTGAGCAATTCATCAACTTCACCAACACATTCCACCCTGACCTTAAATTTACCTGGACCATCTCTGACACCTCGCTCCCCTTCCTGGACCTCTCCATCTCCATTAATGACGACCGCCTTGACACTGACATTTTTTTACAAACCCACCAACTCCCACAGCTACCTGGATTACACCTCTTCCCACCCTACCTCTTGCAAAAATGCCATCCCGTATTCCCAATTCCTCCGCCTACGCCGGATCTGCTCCCAGGAGGACAGAACGCCCCTGGTGCTCACCTTCCACCCTACAAACGTTCGCATAAACCAAATCATCCGCCAACATTTCCGCCACCTCCAAACAGACCCCACTACCAGGGATATATTTCCCTCCCCACCCCTTTCCGCCTTCCGCAAAGACCGTTCCCTCCGTGACTACCTGGTCAGGTCCACGCCCCCAAACAACCCAACCTCCAATCCTGGCACTTTCCCCTGCCACCGCAGGAACTGTAAAAGCTGTGCCCACACCTCCTCCCTCACCTCTATCCAAGGCCCTAAAGGAGCCTTCCACATCCAAAGTTTTACTTGCACATCCACCAATATCATTTATTGAATCCGTTGTTCCCGATGTGGTCTCCTCTACATTGGGGAGACTGGGCGCCTCCTAGCAGAGCGCTTCAGGGAACATCTCCGGGACACCCGCACCAATCAACCAAACCACCCCGTGGCCCAACATTTCAACTCCCCCTCCCACTCTGCCGAGGACATGGAGGTCCTGGGCCTCCTTCACCGCCGCTCCCTCACCACCAGACGCCTGGAGGAAAAACGCCTCATCTTCCGCCTCGGAACACTTCAACCCCAGGGCATCAATGTGGACTTCAACAGTTTCCTCATTTCACCTTCCCCCACCTCACCATAGTTCTAAACTTCCAGCTCAGTAACTGTCCCCTTGACCTGCCCGGACCTGTCCGACCTGTCTATCTTCTTTTCCACCTATCCACTCCACCCTCTCCTCCTTGACCTATCACCTTCCTCTCTTCCCCCACTCACCCATTGTACTCTATGCTACTTTCTCCCCACCCACACCCTCCTCTAGCTTATCTCTCCACGCTTCAGGCTCACTGCCTTTATTCCTGATGAAGGGCTTTTGCCCGAAATGTCAATTTCGAAGCTACTTGGATGCTGCCTGAACTGCTGTGCTCTTCCAGCACCACTAATCCAGAATCATGGGCCGAAGGGCCTGTTCTGTGCTGTGTTGTTCTATGTTCTATGCTGCTGGAGTTGGAGAGTTCGGAAAAGCCGCCTTGACTGAGATGAGGCAGAGACCTTCCACAATAAGGTGGGAAAATCTGCTGATGGCTAAAAGAACTGAAGATGACGGGAGGATGTTTAAAGAAACATTGAAGACAATAGGAAACCAGTTGATACCCCTGAGAGGGAAAGCTCTGCTTCACAGAAGAAAACAGTCATGGACAAAAATATCAGCATAGATCCTGCTGATTGGGAAAGATCCAGAGAGCAGGAAAGACACAAAGCAGTGTAAAAGAGCTACCAAAAGGAATTTTGATCGGAATCTTTCCAGGGACATCAAAATCGAGAAGAAATGTTCCGCTGCCCTAAAGGGAAAGCGGGTGGTCAGGAGAAGGTGGGGACATTGTAAATGGTCGAGATGTTCCATCATTCCCCTTACCTCGGTATTTTCAGGAGAAAAGGAGGATAGCTTGCCAGAAGTCCCGGTGAAATGAAAAGTGGATCGGGAAAAGCAACCGAATAAAATGAAGGTGAGTAAAACATCGATAATGAGGAAATGACTGGAATCAAAGGGTGACAAATGCCTGGGATTAGGCGGGTTCCATCGGTGGGTGTTAAAACAAATCGACAAGCGCCTCATAGAAGCCCGAACTGTAATCGTTCAGAATTCCCGAGATCCAGGAGTCGTCCCTCCGGATTGGATTGTTGCACGTGTCAGTCGCGCTTTTTAAGAGAGGAGAACCCGGAAAACTCGGGAATTGCAGAGCATGGAGCCTAGCACCTATGGCAGGGAATTTGTTGGAGTCTATAATCAAGGCTGGGATAAGTGAGCACCTCAAATTGTTGAGTTAACCAGGGAGAGCCACATGACAGGTAGGTCGTGCCTGACAAATTCATTGCAGAGGGTTTGAAGAGGGGACGAAGGTAGCTGTCAGGGAATAATGTCCATAGATGTTGTTTACATGGACTTCTAGAAGGCATTTGACAAAATCCACTTCAGAAGGTAGAAGCCAAGAGAATTGAGGGCAAATTCCTGACAGGGCTCGGAGATTGTTTGAGTGGCAGGTGACAGAAAGTAGAGATAATGGGTAGGTAGTCAATTGGCAGGATGGAACCAGTTATGTCTCACAAGGACTTGTGTTAGGGCCTCAATTATTGATGTTATTTGTTAAGGGAATGGATAATGGCACAGGAAGTCATATCATAATTTGTGGCTGCATAAGTTAGGCTGCATTGTAGACTGTGTAGATGACAGCATAAATTTGTAAGGGGATATTGATAGATTTAGGTCAATAAACAAAACTGTGGCAAAAGCATTTGAATGAAAGCAATAGTGAGGCTATCCATTTTTGGATCAAGAAGGGACAGATCAAGGTATTTTTCTGGATGGTATGAAGTGCATGTCCAAGGAGACTTGGGGTTTCAGGTGCACACAACCTTAAAGTGTCACGGACACGTCCAGAAAATAATCCAGAAAGCGAACAGATTGCTGTCCTTTCTGAGTAGGTCAAAGTTTGGGAGAAGATTTGTAGCTCGGGTGCTCGTTGTGGTTCTGTTCGTCAAGCTGGGAATTTGTCTTGCAAACGTTTCGTCCCCTGTCTAGGTGGACCCAAAGGACTAGCCACACTACCATACATCAGGAGTATTTCCGAACTGACAGCCAGACTACTGCGACCACTAGGACTCATAACAGCACACAAACCTACAGCCACGCTCAGACAACAACTCACCAGAACAAAGGACCCGATACCCAACATGAGCAAAACCAATGTAGTGTACAAAATCCCATGCAAGGACTGCACAAAACACGACATCGGACAAACAGGAAGACAGTTAACGATCCGTATGCACAAACACCAACTAGCCACGAAACGACACGACCAGCTATCCTTAGTAGCCACACACACAGACGACAAGCAACATGAATTCGACTGGGACAACACTACCATTATAGGGCAAGCCAAACAGAGAACAGCCAGGGAATTCCTAGAGGCATGGCACTCATCCACAGACTCTATCAACAAACACATCGACCTGGACCCAATATACCGGCCACTAAAGTGGACAGCTCGAACTGACAACTGGAAGCGGCAGAGACAGGCCACAATAAATGCCGGAGCAAACAGCACAGAAGCGCTTCACAGGAGGCTCCCAAGCACTGAGGATGTCACCTAGACAGGGGACGAAACGTTTGCAAGACAAATTTCTAAGTAGAGGACTGGAGTAGAAGGATGCCGAAGTTATGCTGCAGTTCTACAAAACCCTGGGTAGATAGACCCCACTTGGAGTACTGTGAGCGGATCTGGGCCGCACACCTTCTGAAAGGAGTAGAATATTGATTTACAAGAATGATACCTGGACTTGCATGGTTAAGATGGAAGGAGAGATCATATCATTTAGGCCTGTGGTCTGTAGAATTGAGAATGTTAATGGGTGGTGTGATGAAAGTCTCGAAGACATGAATAGGAAAAGAGAAGGTAGCTAATGATAAACGATTTCTACTGGTTGGGGATTGTAGAACGAAGGGACATAGCGTGAGACTTAGGGCCACAGGGTTGCGTAGAGATGTGAGGAAGCCATCGTGCATACATCGGATGGTGGATTTTAGCCATCATTTTCTGACAAAGTGCAGTGGATGCTGGATGAGTTGTTCTATTGAAATGAGAGGGAGATAAATGTTTGTGAAGCAAAGGTACCAAGGGCCAGAGGCTTGTATATGAAGTTGGGCAAGAGCTGAGCCATGATGTTTGAATGGAGGCAGAGGTTGTAGGGGCTAAACAGCGTTGTGGTGTGTGTATGTTGCTGTGGTTATAATTTGGAAAGGAGTTTATTTGTGAAGCAGTTTGGATGGGCATGTAATGAAATGGAGTGGAGTGAGTGTGAAAGAGTTGATCCTGTTGTGTAATAAACGTGTGTGTGTGTGTGTGTGTGTGTGTGTGTGTCTAGGGTGAAGTAGAGGAACTGAAGATGGAGATGGGAGAATAGAAAGGCAAAGGAAAAAGAAATGTTTTGGTGCAGTCTGATTGAATGGCAAAATGTTGTTGTAAATGCAGCAGTGTGTGCCTTTAAGGAAGCAGAAATGGAAGCAGTCTGTGCCTACAGCCATACTAGTCTGAAAACGCCCGATCTCGTCTGATCTCGGAAGCTAAGCAGACTCAGGCCTGGTTAGTACTTGGATGGGAGACCGCCTGGGAATACCAGGTGCAGTAGGCTTTTGCAGCCACCAGAGGTTGCTCACAGCTTCGCACTCTCACACTCCCATTCATCAAGCAACGTCCTTTTAACTACTCGCTTCGTGTCTCTGTCTCACTTTTTCTTGCCCAATTTCATTGTTCAACTTCTTCCCCCAATACACAAACACATCATTACTGCTTGAGATTGGAGCAAACGCACCAGGAACACCAAAGCAGCAAGTATTTTATTGAAGAGCACAAACCGTGGTTTTTGTTAAGTGATGCCTCACTTTCGATGATCACACTTCCCTGATCGCTGTCAGCGTTCCCCTGTTTTCTAACAATCGTCTAACTAGTGGTGTGGATAGGGTCTGAAAGCAACAACGTTGTGGTGAGGGCTTGTCAGGTGAAGGGTGTTTTACAATATCTGCACTCACCGGTCGAGTTCATACAACGGTGGATCGATATGGTTAAGGCAGGAAGAATGGGTCAGCAAACACAGCAAGTTCAATCATTGTAATGATGATTATTATTACACATCAGCAGCAAATAATAAGATAAGTGTAAAGAGTGAGTATTTAAAATGCCAGGTACAAAAATCAAGGCTTATTCTCTAACAGCCGAAGCCTTCACAAACAGATCGGCCTAATAATGGCACAAATGGTGATGAATGGTTCGATCCAATTGACATCACTGTGCCTTAGTTACAAGTTGACCAAGGTAGAGAAATAACATTTCCAGAGTGCAGACTATTAACAATAGTAAGGTGGGATTTGGAAAGAGGAGTCGCCCCTGACATTTTAAGGATGACAGAAGGACGTTAGTGAGTAAGGATATTACTTTGGAAATCTTAACCGTGCACTAAGATAATCATACCATTTGAAGACACTATCAAGATGTTTTGAAGAAAGGGAACTCCTGTTGGACTAAATGCAAGAGAATGTTGTGTTCATTAACAGTCGGGTGGATAAAGGCAGAAGCAATAGGTGCCAATGACTTGGATTTTCAGACTGTATTTCCTATAATTTCAGGCAGATAAGTGAACTTTCGACAGTTATTGTGTTGTTAATCTTTAGAATGATATTCTCCAGAGAGTGGTGTGGGTTCTACTGTTGAGGATACTTCAGTGTCAGTGGATGGAGTTTTGATATCTTAGGGAATTCTGAGAGGGAGGTGCAGTTGAGGTGGATCGATGGTCATCAGTTTGAATGGTGGAGCTCTCTGGTGTGAGATATTGACCGCGGAGAGTGTGCTGCAGATTGAGCAAAGCAAAAGGTGGTCTCCAGAAGGATAATTGTGAAGACCGAGGTTATAGGATAGTGGTATAGGACGGATATGGAAAATGGCAGAGGTGGTGGAGTAGCCTCCGTGATGAGAAACAAAATTCTGTCAATGATGAGGGAGGACATAATGAAGGAAACGCATTCAGTGGAGACCGTGTGGGTGGAACTGAGGAATAGTCGAAATCCTAAAATTGTAATAGGTGTTATGTACAGACCGCCTGGTAGCAGCTCTGAAGTCCTGGATAGTAAAAATGCACAAAACTAGGCAATATGTAACAAAGTAAAAACAATGACTGCAGATGCTGAAAACCAAATACTGGATTAGTGGTGCTGGAAGAGCACAGCAGTTCAGGCAGCATCCAATGAGCAGCGAAATCGACGTTTCGGGCAAAAGCCCTTCATCAGGAATAAAGGCGGTGAGCCTGAAGCGTGGAGAGATAAGCTAGAGGAGGGTGGGGGTGTGGAGAGAGTAGCATAGAGTACAATGGGTGAGTGGGGGAGGAGATGAAGGTGATAGGTCAAGGAGGAGAGGGTGGAGTGGATAGGTGGAAAAGAAGATAGGCAGGTCGGACAAGTCCGGACAAGTCAAGGAGACAGTGCAGAGCTGGAAGTTTGAAACTAGGATGAGGTGGGGGAAGGGGAAATGAGGAATCTGTTGAAGTCCACATTGATGCCCTGGGGTTGAAGTGTTCCGAGGCGGAAGATGAGGCGTTCTTCCTCCAGGCGTCTGGAGGTGAGGGAGCGGCGGTGAAGGAGGCCCAGGACCTCCATGTCCTCGGCAGAGTGGGAGGGGGAGTTGAAATGTTGGGCCACGGGGCGGTTTGGTTGATTGGTGCGGGTGTCTCGGAGAGGTTCCCTAAAGCGCTCTGCTAGGAGGCGCCCAGTCTCCCCAGTGTAGATGAGACCACATCGGGAGCAACGGATATAATAAATGATATTGGTGGATGTGCAGGTGAAACTTTGGATGTGGAAGGCTCCTTTAGGGCCTTGGATAGAGGTGAGGGAGGAGGTGTGGGCACAGGTTTTACAGTTCCTGCTGTGGCAGGGGAAAGTGCCAGAATGGAAGGGTGGGTCATAGGGGGGTGTGGACCTGACCAGGTAGTCGCGGAGGGAACGGTCTTTGCGGAAGGCGGAAAGGGGTGGGGAGGGGTGGCGTAAATGTCGTTGGATGATTTGGTTTATGCGAAGGTTTGTAGGGTGGAAGGTGAGCACCAGGGGCGTTCTGTCCTTGTTACGGTTGGAGGGGTGAGATCTGAGGGCGGAGGTGCGGGATGTGGACGAAATGCTTTGGAGGGCATCTTTAACCACGTGGGAAGGGAAATTGCGGTCTCTAAAGAAGGAGGCCATCTGGTGTGTTCTATGGTGGAACTGGTCCTCCTGGGAGCAGATACGGCGGAGGCGGAGGAATTGGGAATACGGGATGGCATTTTTTCAAGAGATAGGGTGGGAAGAGGTGTAATCCAGGTAGCTGTGGGAGTCGGTGGGTTTGTAAAAAATGTCAGTGTCAAGTTGGTCGTCACTAATGGAGATGGAGAGGTCCAGGAAGGGGAGCGAGGTGTCAGAGATGGTCCAGGTAAATTTAAGATCAGGGTGGAATATGTTGGTGAAGTTGATGAATTGCTCAACCTCCTCGCGGGAGCACGAGGTGGCGCCAATGCAGTCATCAATGTAGCGGAGGAAGAGGTGGGGAGTGGTGCCGGTGTAATTACGGAAGATCAACTGTTCTACATAGCCAACAAAGAGACAGGTATAGCTGGGGCCCATACGTGTGCCCATGGCTACGCCTTTGGTCTGGAGGAAGTGGGAGGATTCAAAGGAGAAATTGTTAAGGGTGAGGACCAGTTTGGCCAAATGAATGAGGGTGTCAGTGGAAGGGTACTGTTGGGGACGTCTGGAGAGGCAAAAACGGAGGGCTTGGAGGCCCTGGTAATGACGAATGGAGATGTAGAGGGATTGGATATCCATGGTGAAGATGAGGATTTGGGGGCCGGGGAAACGGAAGTCTTGGAGGAGGTGGAGGACGTGGGTGGTGTCTCAAATGTATGTGGGGAGTTTCTGGACTGGGGGGATAGAATAGTGTCGAGGTAGGTAGAGATGAGTTCGGTGGGGCAGGAGCATGCTGAGTCAATGGGTCGGCCAGGGTGGTCAGGCTTGTGGATCTTGGGAAGGAGGTAGAACCGGGCAGTGCGGGGTTCCTGGACTATGAGGTTGGAAGCTGTGGGTGGGAGGTCTCCTGAGGTGATGAGGTTCTGTATGGTCTGGGAGATGATGGTTTGGTGATGGGGGCAGTAGGAAGAGGTGTCCTCGAGTTGGTGTTTGGCTTCAGCGGTGTAGAGGTCAGTGCGCCAGACTACCACTGTGCCCCCTTTATCCGCTGGCTTAATGGTGAGGTTGGGATTAGAGCAGAGGGATTGGAGGGCTGCGCGTTGTGAGGGTGAGAGGTTGGAGTGGGGGAGGGGGGTCGACAGGTTGAGGCGGTTAATGTCCCGGCGGCAGTTGGAAATGAAGAGGTCGAGGGCAGGTAATAGGCCAGCACAGGGTGTCCAGGTGGATGCAGCGTGTTGGAGGTGGGCGAAGGGGTCCTCGGAAGGTGGGCGGGAGTCCTGATTGTGAAAGTAAGCTCGGAGGCGGAGGCGACGGAAGAATTGTTTGACGTCACGGCGTGTATTAAATTCAGTGATGTGTGGACGGAGGGGGATGAAGGTGAGTCCTTTGCTGAGGACTGATCGTTCTTCCTCAGTGAGTGGGAGGTCTTGGAGGGATGGTGAAAACTCGGCAGGGCCGGGAGCTGGGATCTGGTGTGGGTGTGGAGCTGGGAGTGGGGTCGGAGCCAGTACCTGGAGTGGGTGTGATGGTGGGGGGAATGGGGGTGGAGGCATGAGCTGGGGTAATGTTGCCCTCGGGGTTCTGGGGTGTGGGGATAGTGACAGTGGGGTCTGTGGGGGCCGTGTCAGCAGAATGCAGGTGAGTGGCGCTGGTGGAGGTGGAATTGGTGATGATCATGGCAGTAGGGGTGGCGGGAGTCACTGAGTGTGTGGCATCAGGAATGATGTGAGGGGCGGAAGTGACTGTGGGAGTGGCCATGATGGGGGCGGACGTGACATCATCACTCAGCGTGGGGGTGGTAGCTGCGTCAGCCGCATGGCTAATGGTGTTTCCGAGGCCAGGGGAATCTTCTGGAATGTTTGAGGAGCGCTGGTTATGGAGGTGGGTGGATAAAAGTTTGTTGTACTTACAGTTTTTGATGTTTGAGATGGAATTGAAATACTGTTTGTTGAGAGTATGAATTCTCCTGAGGATGTAGTACAGAGTGGGTCCTTTGCAATTCTGAGAGAGTGTGGCCCTCAGCTGAGGCAGGGCTGACTGGAGAGAGGTTAGGTGACGGCGCATTGCTGCAAGCGTGGAGCGGAGGATCCTGAAGGAGAACTGTTGCTGGTGTTTTTGAATCTGTAGTCTGTACTGTTTGTCCTGTTTGGCTCCGAACTCTGCTGGTTTAAAGGTGGTCTGGAGTCCGTGTGGGATGAGTTGGTTACGGAGGCATGCACTGAGGAAGCGAATGTGGCTGTGGTACCGAGTTTGTTTCACAACATGGTTGAAGAGCTTCAGAGCAGACGCAATGACCTGGGAGTTGCAGTGGGAGAGGGACTCCCTGAGATTCTTGTAGAGAGAGGAGGAAAACTTCTTCAAGGCAGGCATCCTTGCAAGAGGATTCGCAGTAGGGTTAAAATCAACAAGGTAAAAACAATGACTGCAGATGCTGAAAACCAAATACTGGATTAGTGGTGCTGGAAGAGCACAGCAGTTCAGGCAGCATCCAATATGTAACAAAGCCAGAGTACTGCTCATGAGGGATTTTAACGTGAACACAGATTTAGAGGTAGTCAAGCATTTGTCAGAAAGGTAGTGCATGTCTGGTGTATTGCCGGTACTGTTTCTCACTGCATTATGTCCTATATGCTTCATGTGGACAAGCAGTATTGGGTTTAGTAATGAGTAATGATTTGGAATTAATGAGTGAGCTACTTGTGCGTGGCCACTTATCACATAGTGATGATAGCACTATCAAGTTCAAGGCAGTGTTTGAAAGCACAAAGCATGTATCTGCTGTATTTGGTAACGAACCGGGACAAGTGATGGGCTTGTTAGTGGGTGAACATTTTGGTGATGGTGACCACAATTCTGTGACTTTCACCTTGGTTATGGAGAGAGATAGGTGCGTGCAACAGGGTAGGTTTTACAATTGGTGGGAAGGGTAAATACAATGTTGTAAGACAGGATCTGAGGAGCATAAGTTGGGAGCATAGGCTGTCAGAGAAGGATGTTGTGGAAATGTGGAACTTTTTCAAGGAACAGATACGACATGTCCTTGATATGTATGTACCTGTCAGGCAGGAAAGAGATGGTAGGGTGAGGGATCCTTGCTTGACGAGGGAGGTTGAATGTCTTGGAAGGAGGAAGGAGGAGGCTTACATAAGGTTGAGGAAACGAGGTTCAGAGAGCGTTGGAGGGATACAGGATAGCCAGGCTGGAGCTGAAGAAAGGGATTAGGAGAGCGAAAAGAGGGCATGAAAAATCTTTGGCAGGTAGGATCAAGGATAACCCCAAGGCCTTTTACGCGTATGTGAGAAACATGAGAATGACGAGAACGAAGGTAGGTCCGATCAAGGACAGTAGTGGGAGACTGTGTATTGAGTTGGAAGAGGTAGGAGAGGTCTTGAATGAGTACTTTTCTTCAGTATTTACAAACAAGAGGGACCTTATTGTTGAAGAAGAGAGTGTGAAATTGACTGGTAAGCTAGAAGAGATACTTGTTAGGAAGGAAGATGTGTTGGACATTTTGAACAACTTGAGGATAGACAAGTCCCCCGGGCCTGACGGGATATATCCTAGGATTATGTGGGAAGCAAGAGAGGAAATTGCAGAGCCATTGGCAATGATCTTTTCGTCTTCACTGTCAACGGGGGTGGTACCAGGGAACTGGAGAGTGGCGAATGTTGTGCCCTTGTTCAAAAAAGGGAATAGGGATAACCCCGGGAATTACAGGCCAGTAAGTCTTACTTCAGTGGTAGGCAAAGTAATGGAAAGGGTACTGAGGGATAGGATTTATGAGTATCTGGAAAGACAGTGCTTGATTAGGGACAGCCAGCACGGTTTTGTGAAGGGTAGGTCTTGAGGAGGTGACCAAGTATGTGGATGAGGGTAGAGCAGTGGATGTAGTGTAAATGGATTTTAGTAAGGCATTTGATAATGTTCCCCATGGTAGGCTTATGCGGAAAGTCAGGAGGTATGATAGAGGGAAATTTGGCCAGTTGGATAGAGAACTGGCTAACAAGTCGACGTCAGAGAGTGGTGGTAGGTGGTAAATATTCAGCCTGGACCCCAGTTACAAGTGGAGTTCCGCAGGGATCAGTTCTGGGTCCTCTGCTGTTTGTAATTTTTATTAATGACTTGGAAGAGGGAGTCGAAGGGTGCGTCAATAAATTTGCAGATGATTCAAAGATTGATGGAGTTGTGGACAGTGAGGAGGGCTGTTGTCGGCTGCAAAGGGACTTAGATATAATGCAGAGCTGGGCTGAGGAGTGGCAGATGGAGTTCAACCCTGTCAAGTGTGAGGTTGTCCATTTTGGAAGGACAAATAAGAATGCGGAATACAGGGTTAATGGTAGGGTTCTTAGTAAGGTGGAGGAGCAGAGGGATCTTGGGGTCTATGTTCATAGATCTTTGAAAGTTGCCACTCAGGTGGATAGAGCTTGTAAGAAGGCCTATGGTGTATTAGCGTTCATTAGCAGAGGGATTGAGTTCAAGAGTCGTGAAGTGATGTTGCAGCTGTACAGGACCTTGGTTAGGCCACATTTGGAGTACTGTGTGCAGTACTGGTCGCCTCACTTTCAGAAAGATGTGGAAGCTTTGGAGAGAGTGCAGAGAAGACTTACCAGGATGTTGCCTGGAATGGAGAATAGGTCGTACGAGGATAGGTTGAGAGTGCTCGGCCTTTTCTCATTGGAACGGCGAAGGATGAGGGGTGACTTGATAGTGGTTTATAAGATGATCAGAGGAATCGATAGAGTAGACAGTCAGAAACTTTTTCCCCTGGTACAACAGAGTGTTACAAGGGGACATAAATTTAAGGTGAAGGGTGGAAGGTATAGGGGAGATGTCAGGGGTAGGTTCTTTACCCGGAGAGTGGTGGGGGCATGGAATGCACTGCCTGTGGGAGTGGCAGAGTCAGAATCATTGGTGACCTTTAAGCAGCAATTGGATAGGTGCTTAAGCTAGGACAAATGTTCGGCACAACATTGTGGGCCGAAGGGCCTGTTCTGTGCTGTGTTGTTCTATGTTCTATGCTGCTGGAGTTGGAGAGTTCGGTAAAGCCGCCTTGACTGAGATGAGACAGAGACCTTCCACGATAAGGTGGGAAAATCTGCTGATGGCTAAAAGAACTGAAGATGACGGGAGGATGTTTAAAGAAACATTGAAGACAATAGGAAACCAGTTGATACCCCTGAGAGGGAAAGCTCTGCTTCACAGAAGAAAACAGTCATGGACAAAAATATCAGCATAGATCCTGCTGATTGGGAAAGATCCAGAGAGCAGGAAAGACACAAAGCAGTGTAAAAGAGCTCCCAAAAGGAATTTTGATCGGAATCTTTCCAGGGACATCAAAATCGAGAAGAAATGTTCCGCTGCCCTAAAGGGAAAGCGGGTGGTCAAGAGAAGGTGGGGACATTGTAAATGGTCGAGATGTTCCATCATTCCCCTTACCTCGGTATTTTCAGGAGAAAAGGAGGATAGCTTGCCAGAAGTCCCGGTGAAATGAAAAGTGGATCGGGAAAAGCAACCGAATAAAATGAAGGTGAGTAAAACATCGATAATGAGGAAATGACTGGAATCAAAGGGTGACAAATGCCTGGGATTAGGCGGGTTCCATCGGTGGGTGTTAAAACAAATCGACAAGCGCCTCATAGAAGCCCGAACTGTAATCGTTCAGAATTCCCGAGATCCAGGAGTCGTCCCTCCGGATTGGATTGTTGCACGTGTCAGTCGCGCTTTTTAAGAGAGGAGAACCCGGAAAACTCGGGAATTGCAGAGCATGGAGCCTAGCACCTATGGCAGGGAATTTGTTGGAGTCTATAATCAAGGCTGGGATAAGTGAGCACCTCAAATTGTTGAGTTAACCAGGGAGAGCCACATGACAGGTAGGTCGTGCCTGACAAATTCATTGCAGAGGGTTTGAAGAGGGGACGAAGGTAGCTGTCAGGGAATAATGTCCATAGATGTTGTTTACATGGACTTCTAGAAGGCATTTGACAAAATCCACTTCAGAAGGTAGAAGCCAAGAGAATTGAGGGCAAATTCCTGACAGGGCTCGGAGATTGTTTGAGTGGCAGGTGACAGAAAGTAGAGATAATGGGTAGGTAGTCAATTGGCAGGATGGAACCAGTTATGTCTCACAAGGACTTGTGTTAGGGCCTCAATTATTGATGTTATTTGTTAAGGGAATGGATAATGGCACAGGAAGTCATATCATAATTTGTGGCTGCATAAGTTAGGCTGCATTGTAGACTGTGTAGATGACAGCATAAATTTGCAAGGGGATATTGATAGATTTAGGTCAATAAACAAAACTGTGGCAAAAGCATTTGAATGAAAGCAATAGTGAGGCTATCCATTTTTGGATCAAGAAGGGACAGATCAAGGTATTTTTCTGGATGGTATGAAGTGCATGTCCAAGGAGACTTGGGGTTTCAGGTGCACACAACCTTAAAGTGTCACGGACACGTCCAGAAAATAATCCAGAAAGCGAACAGATTGCTGTCCTTTCTGAGTAGGTCAAAGTTTGGGAGAAGATTTGTAGCTCGGGTGCTCGTTGTGGTTCTGTTCGTCAAGCTGGGAATTTGTCTTGCAAACGTTTCGTCCCCTGTCTAGGTGGACCCAAAGGACTAGCCACACTACCATACATCAGGAGTATTTCCGAACTGACAGCCAGACTACTGCGACCACTAGGACTCATAACAGCACACAAACCTACAGCCACGCTCAGACAACAACTCACCAGAACAAAGGACCCGATACCCAACATGAGCAAAACCAATGTAGTGTACAAAATCCCATGCAAGGACTGCACAAAACACGACATCGGACAAACAGGAAGACAGTTAACGATCCGTATGCACAAACACCAACTAGCCACGAAACGACACGACCAGCTATCCTTAGTAGCCACACACACAGACGACAAGCAACATGAATTCGACTGGGACAACACTACCATTATAGGGCAAGCCAAACAGAGAACAGCCAGGGAATTCCTAGAGGCATGGCACTCATCCACAGACTCTATCAACAAACACATCGACCTGGACCCAATATACCGGCCACTAAAGTGGACAGCTCGAACTGACAACTGGAAGCGGCAGAGACAGGCCACAATAAATGCCGGAGCAAACAGCACAGAAGCGCTTCACAGGAGGCTCCCAAGCACTGAGGATGTCACCTAGACAGGGGACGAAACGTTTGCAAGACAAATTTCTAAGTAGAGGACTGGAGTAGAAGGATGCCGAAGTTATGCTGCAGTTCTACAAAACCCTGGGTAGATAGACCCCACTTGGAGTACTGTGAGCGGATCTGGGCCGCACACCTTCTGAAAGGAGTAGAATATTGATTTACAAGAATGATACCTGGACTTGCATGGTTAAGATGGAAGGAGAGATCATATCATTTAGGCCTGTGGTCTGTAGAATTGAGAATGTTAATGGGTGGTGTGATGAAAGTCTCGAAGACATGAATAGGAAAAGAGAAGGTAGCTAATGATAAACGATTTCTACTGGTTGGGGATTGTAGAACGAAGGGACATAGCGTGAGACTTAGGGCCACAGGGTTGCGTAGAGATGTGAGGAAGCCATCGTGCATACATCGGATGGTGGATTTTAGCCATCATTTTCTGACAAAGTGCAGTGGATGCTGGATGAGTTGTTCTATTGAAATGAGAGGGAGATAAATGTTTGTGAAGCAAAGGTACCAAGGGCCAGAGGCTTGTATATGAAGTTGGGCAAGAGCTGAGCCATGATGTTTGAATGGAGGCAGAGGTTGTAGGGGCTAAACAGCGTTGTGGTGTGTGTATGTTGCTGTGGTTATAATTTGGAAAGGAGTTTATTTGTGAAGCAGTTTGGATGGGCATGTAATGAAATGGAGTGGAGTGAGTGTGAAAGAGTTGATCCTGTTGTGTAATAAACGTGTGTGTGTGTGTGTGTGTGTCTAGGGTGAAGTAGAGGAACTGAAGATGGAGATGGGAGAATAGAAAGGCAAAGGAAAAAGAAATGTTTTGGTGCAGTCTGATTGAATGGCAAAATGTTGTTGTAAATGCAGCAGTGTGTGCCTTTAAGGAAGCAGAAATGGAAGCAGTCTGTGCCTACAGCCATACTAGTCTGAAAACGCCCGATCTCGTCTGATCTCGGAAGCTAAGCAGACTCAGGCCTGGTTAGTACTTGGATGGGAGACCGCCTGGGAATACCAGGTGCAGTAGGCTTTTGCAGCCACCAGAGGTTGCTCACAGCTTCGCACTCTCACACTCCCATTCATCAAGCAACGTCCTTTTAACTACTCGCTTCGTGTCTCTGTCTCACTTTTTCTTGCCCAATTTCATTGTTCAACTTCTTCCCCCAATACACAAACACATCATTACTGCTTGAGATTGGAGCAAACGCACCAGGAACACCAAAGCAGCAAGTATTTTATTGAAGAGCACAAACCGTGGTTTTTGTTAAGTGATGCCTCACTTTCGATGATCACACTTCCCTGATCGCTGTCAGCGTTCCCCTGTTTTCTAACAATCGTCTAACTAGTGGTGTGGATAGGGTCTGAAAGCAACAACGTTGTGGTGAGGGCTTGTCAGGTGAAGGGTGTTTTACAATATCTGCACTCACCGGTCGAGTTCATACAACGGTGGATCGATATGGTTAAGGCAGGAAGAATGGGTCAGCAAACACAGCAAGTTCAATCATTGTAATGATGATTATTATTACACATCAGCAGCAAATAATAAGATAAGTGTAAAGAGTGAGTATTTAAAATGCCAGGTACAAAAATCAAGGCTTATTCTCTAACAGCCGAAGCCTTCACAAACAGATCGGCCTAATAATGGCACAAATGGTGATGAATGGTTCGATCCAATTGACATCACTGTGCCTTAGTTACAAGTTGACCAAGGTAGAGAAATAACATTTCCAGAGTGCAGACTATTAACAATAGTAAGGTGGGATTTGGAAAGAGGAGTCGCCCCTGACATTTTAAGGATGACAGAAGGACGTTAGTGAGTAAGGATATTACTTTGGAAATCTTAACCGTGCACTAAGATAATCATACCATTTGAAGACACTATCAAGATGTTTTGAAGAAAGGGAACTCCTGTTGGACTAAATGCAAGAGAATGTTGTGTTCATTAACAGTCGGGTGGATAAAGGCAGAAGCAATAGGTGCCAATGACTTGGATTTTCAGACTGTATTTCCTATAATTTCAGGCAGATAAGTGAACTTTCGACAGTTATTGTGTTGTTAATCTTTAGAATGATATTCTCCAGAGAGTGGTGTGGGTTCTACTGTTGAGGATACTTCAGTGTCAGTGGATGGAGTTTTGATATCTTAGGGAATTCTGAAAGGGAGGTGCAGTTGAGGTGGATCGATGGTCATCAGTTTGAATGGTGGAGCTCTCTGGTGTGAGATATTGACCGCGGAGAGTGTGCTGCAGATTGAGCAAAGCAAAAGGTGGTCTCCAGAAGGATAATTGTGAAGACCGAGGTTATAGGATAGTGGTATAGGACGGATATGGAAAATGGCAGAGGTGGTGGAGTAGCCTCCGTGATGAGAAACAAAATTCTGTCAATGATGAGGGAGGACATAATGAAGGAAACGCATTCAGTGGAGACCGTGTGGGTGGAACTGAGGAATAGTCGAAATCCTAAAATTGTAATAGGTGTTATGTACAGACCGCCTGGTAGCAGCTCTGAAGTCCTGGATAGTAAAAATGCACAAAACTAGGCAATATGTAACAAAGTAAAAACAATGACTGCAGATGCTGAAAACCAAATACTGGATTAGTGGTGCTGGAAGAGCACAGCAGTTCAGGCAGCATCCAATGAGCAGCGAAATCGACGTTTCGGGCAAAAGCCCTTCATCAGGAATAAAGGCGGTGAGCCTGAAGCGTGGAGAGATAAGCTAGAGGAGGGTGGGGGTGTGGAGAGAGTAGCATAGAGTACAATGGGTGAGTGGGGGAGGAGATGAAGGTGATAGGTCAAGGAGGAGAGGGTGGAGTGGATAGGTGGAAAAGAAGATAGGCAGGTCGGACAAGTCCGGACAAGTCAAGGAGACAGTGCAGAGCTGGAAGTTTGAAACTAGGATGAGGTGGGGGAAGGGGAAATGAGGAATCTGTTGAAGTCCACATTGATGCCCTGGGGTTGAAGTGTTCCGAGGCGGAAGATGAGGCGTTCTTCCTCCAGGCGTCTGGAGGTGAGGGAGCGGCGGTGAAGGAGGCCCAGGACCTCCATGTCCTCGGCAGAGTGGGAGGGGGAGTTGAAATGTTGGGCCACGGGGCGGTTTGGTTGATTGGTGCGGGTGTCTCGGAGAGGTTCCCTAAAGCGCTCTGCTAGGAGGCGCCCAGTCTCCCCAGTGTAGATGAGACCACATCGGGAGCAACGGATATAATAAATGATATTGGTGGATGTGCAGGTGAAACTTTGGATGTGGAAGGCTCCTTTAGGGCCTTGGATAGAGGTGAGGGAGGAGGTGTGGGCACAGGTTTTACAGTTCCTGCTGTGGCAGGGGAAAGTGCCAGAATGGAAGGGTGGGTCATAGGGGGGTGTGGACCTGACCAGGTAGTCGCGGAGGGAACGGTCTTTGCGGAAGGCGGAAAGGGGTGGGGAGGGGTGGCGTAAATGTCGTTGGATGATTTGGTTTATGCGAAGGTTTGTAGGGTGGAAGGTGAGCACCAGGGGCGTTCTGTCCTTGTTACGGTTGGAGGGGTGAGATCTGAGGGCGGAGGTGCGGGATGTGGACGAAATGCTTTGGAGGGCATCTTTAACCACGTGGGAAGGGAAATTGCGGTCTCTAAAGAAGGAGGCCATCTGGTGTGTTCTATGGTGGAACTGGTCCTCCTGGGAGCAGATACGGCGGAGGCGGAGGAATTGGGAATACGGGATGGCATTTTTTCAAGAGATAGGGTGGGAAGAGGTGTAATCCAGGTAGCTGTGGGAGTCGGTGGGTTTGTAAAAAATGTCAGTGTCAAGTTGGTCGTCACTAATGGAGATGGAGAGGTCCAGGAAGGGGAGCGAGGTGTCAGAGATGGTCCAGGTAAATTTAAGATCAGGGTGGAATATGTTGGTGAAGTTGATGAATTGCTCAACCTCCTCGCGGGAGCACGAGGTGGCGCCAATGCAGTCATCAATGTAGCGGAGGAAGAGGTGGGGAGTGGTGCCGGTGTAATTACGGAAGATCAACTGTTCTACATAGCCAACAAAGAGACAGGTATAGCTGGGGCCCATACGTGTGCCCATGGCTACGCCTTTGGTCTGGAGGAAGTGGGAGGATTCAAAGGAGAAATTGTTAAGGGTGAGGACCAGTTTGGCCAAATGAATGAGGGTGTCAGTGGAAGGGTACTGTTGGGGACGTCTGGAGAGGCAAAAACGGAGGGCTTGGAGGCCCTGGTAATGACGAATGGAGATGTAGAGGGATTGGATATCCATGGTGAAGATGAGGATTTCTTGGAGGAGGTGGAAACGGAAGTCTTGGAGGAGGTGGAGGACGTGGGTGGTGTCTCAAATGTATGTGGGGAGTTTCTGGACTGGGGGGATAGAATAGTGTCGAGGTAGGTAGAGATGAGTTCGGTGGGGCAGGAGCATGCTGAGTCAATGGGTCGGCCAGGGTGGTCAGGCTTGTGGATCTTGGGAAGGAGGTAGAACCGGGCAGTGCGGGGTTCCTGGACTATGAGGTTGGAAGCTGTGGGTGGGAGGTCTCCTGAGGTGATGAGGTTCTGTATGGTCTGGGAGATGATGGTTTGGTGATGGGGGCAGTAGGAAGAGGTGTCCTCGAGTTGGTGTTTGGCTTCAGCGGTGTAGAGGTCAGTGCGCCAGACTACCACTGTGCCCCCTTTATCCGCTGGCTTAATGGTGAGGTTGGGATTAGAGCAGAGGGATTGGAGGGCTGCGCGTTGTGAGGGTGAGAGGTTGGAGTGGGGGAGGGGGGTCGACAGGTTGAGGCGGTTAATGTCCCGGCGGCAGTTGGAAATGAAGAGGTCGAGGGCAGGTAATAGGCCAGCACAGGGTGTCCAGGTGGATGCAGCGTGTTGGAGGTGGGCGAAGGGGTCCTCGGAAGGTGGGCGGGAGTCCTGATTGTGAAAGTAAGCTCGGAGGCGGAGGCGACGGAAGAATTGTTTGACGTCACGGCGTGTATTAAATTCAGTGATGTGTGGACGGAGGGGGATGAAGGTGAGTCCTTTGCTGAGGACTGATCGTTCTTCCTCAGTGAGTGGGAGGTCTTGGAGGGATGGTGAAAACTCGGCAGGGCCGGGAGCTGGGATCTGGTGTGGGTGTGGAGCTGGGAGTGGGGTCGGAGCCAGTACCTGGAGTGGGTGTGATGGTGGGGGGAATGGGGGTGGAGGCATGAGCTGGGGTAATGTTGCCCTCGGGGTTCTGGGGTGTGGGGATAGTGACAGTGGGGTCTGTGGGGGCCGTGTCAGCAGAATGCAGGTGAGTGGCGCTGGTGGAGGTGGAATTGGTGATGATCATGGCAGTAGGGGTGGCGGGAGTCACTGAGTGTGTGGCATCAGGAATGATGTGAGGGCCGGAAGTGACTGTGGGAGTGGCCATGATGGGGGCGGACGTGACATCATCACTCAGCGTGGGGGTGGTAGCTGCGTCAGCCGCATGGCTAATGGTGTTTCCGAGGCCAGGGGAATCTTCTGGAATGTTTGAGGAGCGCTGGTTATGGAGGTGGGTGGATAAAAGTTTGTTGTACTTACAGTTTTTGATGTTTGAGATGGAATTGAAATACTGTTTGTTGAGAGTATGAATTCTCCTGAGGATGTAGTACAGAGTGGGTCCTTTGCAATTCTGAGAGAGTGTGGCCCTCAGCTGAGGCAGGGCTGACTGGAGAGAGGTTAGGTGACGGCGCATTGCTGCAAGCGTGGAGCGGAGGATCCTGAAGGAGAACTGTTGCTGGTGTTTTTGAATCTGTAGTCTGTACTGTTTGTCCTGTTTGGCTCCGAACTCTGCTGGTTTAAAGGTGGTCTGGAGTCCGTGTGGGATGAGTTGGTTACGGAGGCATGCACTGAGGAAGCGAATGTGGCTGTGGTACCGAGTTTGTTTCACAACATGGTTGAAGAGCTTCAGAGCAGACGCAATGACCTGGGAGTTGCAGTGGGAGAGGGACTCCCTGAGATTCTTGTAGAGAGAGGAGGAAAACTTCTTCAAGGCAGGCATCCTTGCAAGAGGATTCGCAGTAGGGTTAAAATCAACAAGGTAAAAACAATGACTGCAGATGCTGAAAACCAAATACTGGATTAGTGGTGCTGGAAGAGCACAGCAGTTCAGGCAGCATCCAATATGTAACAAAGCCAGAGTACTGCTCATGAGGGATTTTAACGTGAACACAGATTTAGAGGTAGTCAAGCATTTGTCAGAAAGGTAGTGCATGTCTGGTGTATTGCCGGTACTGTTTCTCACTGCATTATGTCCTATATGCTTCATGTGGACAAGCAGTATTGGGTTTAGTAATGAGTAATGATTTGGAATTAATGAGTGAGCTACTTGTGCGTGGCCACTTATCACATAGTGATGATAGCACTATCAAGTTCAAGGCAGTGTTTGAAAGCACAAAGCATGTATCTGCTGTATTTGGTAACGAACCGGGACAAGTGATGGGCTTGTTAGTGGGTGAACATTTTGGTGATGGTGACCACAATTCTGTGACTTTCACCTTGGTTATGGAGAGAGATAGGTGCGTGCAACAGGGTAGGTTTTACAATTGGTGGGAAGGGTAAATACAATGTTGTAAGACAGGATCTGAGGAGCATAAGTTGGGAGCATAGGCTGTCAGAGAAGGATGTTGTGGAAATGTGGAACTTTTTCAAGGAACAGATACGACATGTCCTTGATATGTATGTACCTGTCAGGCAGGAAAGAGATGGTAGGGTGAGGGATCCTTGCTTGACGAGGGAGGTTGAATGTCTTGGAAGGAGGAAGGAGGAGGCTTACATAAGGTTGAGGAAACGAGGTTCAGAGAGCGTTGGAGGGATACAGGATAGCCAGGCTGGAGCTGAAGAAAGGGATTAGGAGAGCGAAAAGAGGGCATGAAAAATCTTTGGCAGGTAGGATCAAGGATAACCCCAAGGCCTTTTACGCGTATGTGAGAAACATGAGAATGACGAGAACGAAGGTAGGTCCGATCAAGGACAGTAGTGGGAGACTGTGTATTGAGTTGGAAGAGGTAGGAGAGGTCTTGAATGAGTACTTTTCTTCAGTATTTACAAACAAGAGGGACCTTATTGTTGAAGAAGAGAGTGTGAAATTGACTGGTAAGCTAGAAGAGATACTTGTTAGGAAGGAAGATGTGTTGGACATTTTGAACAACTTGAGGATAGACAAGTCCCCCGGGCCTGACGGGATATATCCTAGGATTATGTGGGAAGCAAGAGAGGAAATTGCAGAGCCATTGGCAATGATCTTTTCGTCTTCACTGTCAACGGGGGTGGTACCAGGGAACTGGAGAGTGGCGAATGTTGTGCCCTTGTTCAAAAAAGGGAATAGGGATAACCCCGGGAATTACAGGCCAGTAAGTCTTACTTCAGTGGTAGGCAAAGTAATGGAAAGGGTACTGAGGGATAGGATTTATGAGTATCTGGAAAGACAGTGCTTGATTAGGGACAGCCAGCACGGTTTTGTGAAGGGTAGGTCTTGAGGAGGTGACCAAGTATGTGGATGAGGGTAGAGCAGTGGATGTAGTGTAAATGGATTTTAGTAAGGCATTTGATAATGTTCCCCATGGTAGGCTTATGCGGAAAGTCAGGAGGTATGATAGAGGGAAATTTGGCCAGTTGGATAGAGAACTGGCTAACAAGTCGACGTCAGAGAGTGGTGGTAGGTGGTAAATATTCAGCCTGGACCCCAGTTACAAGTGGAGTTCCGCAGGGATCAGTTCTGGGTCCTCTGCTGTTTGTAATTTTTATTAATGACTTGGAAGAGGGAGTCGAAGGGTGCGTCAATAAATTTGCAGATGATTCAAAGATTGATGGAGTTGTGGACAGTGAGGAGGGCTGTTGTCGGCTGCAAAGGGACTTAGATATAATGCAGAGCTGGGCTGAGGAGTGGCAGATGGAGTTCAACCCTGTCAAGTGTGAGGTTGTCCATTTTGGAAGGACAAATAAGAATGCGGAATACAGGGTTAATGGTAGGGTTCTTAGTAAGGTGGAGGAGCAGAGGGATCTTGGGGTCTATGTTCATAGATCTTTGAAAGTTGCCACTCAGGTGGATAGAGCTTGTAAGAAGGCCTATGGTGTATTAGCGTTCATTAGCAGAGGGATTGAGTTCAAGAGTCGTGAAGTGATGTTGCAGCTGTACAGGACCTTGGTTAGGCCACATTTGGAGTACTGTGTGCAGTACTGGTCGCCTCACTTTCAGAAAGATGTGGAAGCTTTGGAGAGAGTGCAGAGAAGACTTACCAGGATGTTGCCTGGAATGGAGAATAGGTCGTACGAGGATAGGTTGAGAGTGCTCGGCCTTTTCTCATTGGAACGGCGAAGGATGAGGGGTGACTTGATAGTGGTTTATAAGATGATCAGAGGAATCGATAGAGTAGACAGTCAGAAACTTTTTCCCCTGGTACAACAGAGTGTTACAAGGGGACATAAATTTAAGGTGAAGGGTGGAAGGTATAGGGGAGATGTCAGGGGTAGGTTCTTTACCCGGAGAGTGGTGGGGGCATGGAATGCGCTGCCTGTGGGAGTGGCAGAGTCAGAATCATTCGTGACCTTTAAGCGGCAATTGGATAGGTGCTTTAGCTAGGACAAATGTTCGGCACAACATTGTGGGCCGAAGGGCCTGTTCTGTGCTGTGTTGTTCTATGTTCTATGCTGCTGGAGTTGGAGAGTTCGGTAAAGCCGCCTTGACTGAGATGAGACAGAGACCGTCCACAATAAGGTGGGAAAATCTGCTGATGGCTAAAAGAACTGAAGATGACGGGAGGATGTTTAAAGAAACATTGAAGACAATAGGAAACCAGTTGATACCCCTGAGAGGGAAAGCTCTGCTTCACAGAAGAAAACAGTCATGGACAAAAATATCAGCATAGATCCTGCTGATTGGGAAAGATCCAGAGAGCAGGAAAGACACAAAGCAGTGTAAAAGAGCTCCCAAAAGGAATTTTGATCGGAATCTTTCCAGGGACATCAAAATCGAGAAGAAATGTTCCGCTGCCCTAAAGGGAAAGCGGGTGGTCAGGAGAAGGTGGGGACATTGTAAATGGTCGAGATGTTCCATCATTCCCCTTACCTCGGTATTTTCAGGAGAAAAGGAGGATAGCTTGCCAGAAGTCCCGGTGAAATGAAAAGTGGATCGGGAAAAGCAACCGAATAAAATGAAGGTGAGTAAAACATCGATAAAGAGGAAATGACTGGAATCAAAGGGTGACAAATGCCTGGGATTAGGCGGGTTCCATCGGTGGGTGTTAAAACAAATCGACAAGCGCCTCATAGAAGCCCGAACTGTAATCGTTCAGAATTCCCGAGATCCAGGAGTCGTCCCTCCGGATTGGATTGTTGCACGTGTCAGTCGCGCTTTTTAAGAGAGGAGAACCCGGAAAACTCGGGAATTGCAGAGCATGGAGCTTAGCACCTATGGCAGGGAATTTGTTGGAGTCTATAATCAAGGCTGGGATAAGTGAGCACCTCAAATTGTTGAGTTAACCAGGGAGAGCCACATGACAGGTTGGTCGTGCCTGATAAATTCATTGCAGAGGGTTTGAAGAGGGGACTAAGGTAGCTGTCAGGGAATATTGTCCATAGATGTTGTTTACATGGACTTCCAGAAAGTAATTGACAAAGTCCACTTAAGTAGGTAGGAGCCAAGAGAATTGAGGGCAAATTCCTGACAGGGCTAGGAAATTAGGTAAAAACAATGACTGCAGATGCTGAAAACCAAATACTGGATTAGTGGTGCTGGAAGAGCACAGCAGTTCAGGCAGCATCCAACAGAGCAGCGAAATCGACGTTTCGGGCAAAAGCCCTTCATCAGGAATAAAGGCAGTGAGCCTGAAGCGTGGAGAGATAAGCTAGAGGAGGGTGGGGGTTGGGAGAAAGTAGCATAGAGTACAATGGGTGAGTGGGGGAGGGGATGAAGGTGATAGGTCAGGGAGGAGAGGGTGGAGTGGATAGGTGGAAAAGAAGAAAGGCAGGTCGGACAAGTCCGGACAAGTCAAGGAGACAGTTACTGAGCTGAAAGTTTGAAACTAGGATGAGGTGGGGGAAGGGGAAATGAGGAAGCTGTTGAAGTCCACATTGATGCCCTGGGGTTGAAGTGTTCCGAGGCGGAAGATGAGGCGTTCTTCCTCCAGGCGTCTGGTGGTGAGGGAGCGGCGGTGAAGGAGGCCCAGGACCTCCATGTCCTCGGCAGAGTGGGAGGGGGAGTTGAAATGTTGGGCCACGGGGCGGTTTGGTTGATTGGTGCGGGTGTCTCGGAGAGGTTCCCTAAAGCGCTCTGCTAGGAGGCGCCCAGTCTCCCCAATGTAGAGGAGGCCACATCGGGAACAACGGATACAATAAATGATATTGGTGGATGTGCAGGTGAAACTTTGCATGTGGAAGGCTCCTTTAGGGCCTTGGATAGAGGTGAGGGAGGAGGTGTGGGCACAGGTTTTACAGTTCCTGCGGTGGCAGGGGAAAGTGCCAGAATGGGAGGGTGGGTCGTAAGGGGGTGTGGACCTGACCAGGTAGTCACAGAGGGAACGGTCTTTGCGGAAGGCGGAAAGGGGTGGGGAGGGAAATATCACTGGTGGTGGGGTCTTTTTGGAGGTGGCGTAAATGTCGGCGGATGATTTGGTTGATGCGAAGGTTTGTAGGGTGGAAGGTGAGCACCAGGGGCGTTCTGTCCTTGTTACGGTTGGAGGGGTGGGGTCTGAGGGCAGAGGAGCGGGATGTGGACGAGATGCTTTGGAGGGCATCTTTAACCACGTGGGAAGGGAAATTGCGGTCTCTAAAGAAGGAGGCCATCTGGTGTGTTCTATGGTGGAACTGGTCCTCCTGGGAGCAGATACGGCGGAGGCGGAGAAATTGGGAATACGGGATGGCATTTTTGCAAGAAATAGGGTGGGAAGAGGTGTAATCCAGGTAGCTATGGGAGTCGGTGGGTTTGTAAAAAATGTCAGTGTCAAGTCGGTCGTCACTAATGGAGATGGAGAGGTCCAGGAAGGTGAGCGAGGTGTCAGAGATGGTCCAGGTAAATTTAAGGTCAGGGTGGAATGTGTTGGTGAAGTTGATGAATTGCTCAACCTCCTCGCAGGAGCACGATGTGGCGCCAATGCAGTCATCAATGTAGCGGAGGAAGAGGTGGGGAGTGGTGCCGGTGTAATTACGGAAGATCAACTGTTCTACATAGCCAACAAAGAGACAGGCATAGCTGGGGCCCATACGTGTGCCCATGGCTACGCCTTTGGTCTGGAGGCAGTGGGAGGATTCAAAGGAGAAATTGTTAAGGGTGAGGACCAGTTCGGCCAGGAAATTGTTTGAGTGGCAGGTGACAGAAAGTAGAGATATTGGGTAGGTAGTCAATTGGCAGGATGTAACCAGTTGTGTCTCACAAGGACTTGTGTTAGGGCCTCAATTATTGATGTTATTTGTTACAGAAATGGATAATGGCACAGGAAGTCATATCATAATTTGTGGCTACATAAATTAGGCTGCATTGTAGACTGTGTAGATGACAGCATAAAATTGCAAGGGGATATTGATAGATTTAGGTCAATAAGCAAAACTGTGGCAAAAGCATTAGAATGAAAGCAATAGTGAGGCTATCCATTTTTGGATCAAGAAGGGACAGATCAAGGTATTTTTCTGGATGGTATGAAGTGCATGTCCAAGGAGACTTGGGGTTTCAGGTGCACACAACTTTAAAGTGTCACGGACACGTACAGAAAATAATCCAGAAAGCGAACAGATTGCTGTCCTTTCTAAGTAGAGGACTGGAGTAGAAGGATGCCGAAGTAATGCTGCAGTTCTACAAAACCCTGGTTAGATAGACCCCACTTGGAGTACTGTGAGCGGATCTGGGCCGCACACCTTCTTCTGAAAGGAGTAGAATATTGATTTACAAGAATGATACCTGGACTTGCATGGTTAAGATGGAAGGAGAGATCATATCATTTAGGCCTGTGGTCTGTAGAATTGAGAATGTTAATGGGTGGTGTGATGAAAGTCTTGATGACATGAATAGGAAAACAGAAGGTAGCTAACGATAAACGATTTCTACTGGTTGGGGATTGTAGAACGAAGGGACATAGCGTGAGACTTAGGGCCACAGGGTTGCGTAGAGATGTGAGGAAGCCATTGTGCATACATCGGATGGTGGATTTTAGCCATCATTTTCTGACAAAGTGCAGTGGATGCTGGATGAGTTGTTCTATTGAAATGAGAGGGAGATAAATGTTTGTGAAGCAAAGGTACCAAGGGCCAGAGGCTTGTATATGAAGTTGGGCAAGAGCTGAGCCATGATGTTTGAATGGAGGCAGAGGTTGTAGGGGCTAAACAGTGTTGTGGTGTGTGTATGTTGCTGTGGTTATAATTTGGAAAGGAGTTTATTTGTGAAGCAGTTTGGATGGGCATGTAATGAAATGGAGTGGAGTGAGTGTGAAAGAGTTGATCCTTGTGGGATATAGGTAAATTAATGTTACTTCTGCAATTCTGCAATTCCATTTTACAAAGTAAAATGAACTCACACCAGTGTGTAATTGTTTTCGCCACGAGCTGAGTCAACAAGAATGGAAACGATGTGGAGGAAATATATAATACTTTTTGTATTCACTAAAATTGTAAGTTAGAATGAGATGTGCCAGCAAAACAATGGTAGACATTACGGGCAAACAGATAAGATGTTGTGAGGGGATGAAGTTAAGCAAGATACGCCTGTACAAACAGTAGGTATAAACATCTGCTTCCCACTTTTACAAAAACACAGGAACAAACCCCAATTAAAAGGGTCATAGGGATCAGAACAGCCTCGGGAAAGGCACAGATGAAGGGGGGTAGATAATGATGAAGAAAGAATATGCCTAACAATGACCTACAGCAGGATGTGGTCAAACAGCCTTGAGGCCAGGAACAAGCATTTTGTCACAGACAAGGTCGGATAAGGCAAGAGATAAACAGGGGTAATGGGGGCCGGTCTTAGGGAAGTGGACGATGTAAGCAGGGGAAGAGCGATATAAAACAAAAGACATCAAATCATATAAATATTATGTATGAATTGAACTTGGTGTGTATGTCCTCTACCTTATAGGCACTGGACATCTCACCCACTTGCAAGTGTAAAATAAAGGACACTGCTGATTCAGATTTTGTCTCGGACTGCAATTATTGAGGTGTGTGAGCTTTGTTTCTCTCAATTGGGGGCTGTCCGGGATTTTCTTCCATCACCGGGGGGAGTGGCTGGCCTTGGACACTGGGAAGACCTGTCCCGTTCCCCATTGAGGAGCGGTCTCGTGTCCTGGTTTGGTCTGCTCCCTTGGGCGACTGGTACGAATCCCACAAGAGAGACATCTGAATCAGACAGGGATAGGTGTTCGATAGAAAATACGGCGACAAGGGGCCAGTCAATTCTGTGCACAGACCAAGGTAAGAAACCTGACTTTTAAGTATTGCCTTGGTGGCCGGGATTGAGTTTTAGTAGTTAATAAGGGAATAACGAAGGAACTCAATATGGGTTGTGCCGTGGGTAAGGAAAAAGCATCCGGGAAAACAAAAGAAGGAAAAATCAATGGAAATGGAGGCGGGGTCCCTTACAACATACCTCCAGAAAGTCCTTTGGGCAGGATGTTGTGGAATTGGCAAAATACTACTTGTACAGGGGAAAAAGATGATTAAATATTGTTGCTTCGTATGGACTAAGGAATCCATTCTTCGTCCCGCCTCTTCTGGACAAAATACAGGTCGGACAAAGTCTGGGTTTGTAAATATCTGAATTTATTGGTCAATGAGTGAGAGAGAGAGAGAGAGAGAGAGAGAATGAAAAGAGCTGTACAGCTGGTAGAAAGTTTAACCCTTTGTGATTTGGTTTGAATGCACATTTGTTTGTTGGTGATTGAATGTTTGTGTTTTATTCCCTGGAGCTTGAGTTCCGGGACTGTTTTGAATCTGATTTTTATTATGGAAACTTAACATGATTTCTTTAAAGGTGAAGGATTCTATAGAGATTATGAAAAAAAAAGAATGATAACTCCTGTTCTTCTCACAGGTCATGACTGCCTTACTCTCAGTTTCTAACTAATTTATCTTTACTTAAAAGCGATTTATGGAGGATAGTTGAAGTTTCAGTTCAACATTAGATTGTAGTAAAAACAAAATTCTATGGTTAATATCTGTGACCTTGGATTCGGCCATTGTTCATGCATTAGAGGTTTTTTTTTAAACTTGAATAGACAAATTCTTTTAAGGCAGCTCTGATTATTTCACGACCTATAGTATTGTAATTGAGCAATGATTGGTCAGCACGACTTAAGAAAATAATTTTGGATTTAAATTAAGGGACTAAAACTGGGTGAGTACAGTGGATTTCAAAATTGACAACTGTATGCATTTTACATTTTGAATATTTATATTTACGTTCATTTATTCAGTATTTAAATATATTTACAAGTTTGGAACAAGCTTTAAAGTTAGTCAAGCATGAATTGATGAATTGGTGTTTGAAGTTATGGGGAGCTAGAAATACTGCAATATTTCTTTAAAAAAGAAAAAGGGGAAGAACGTACTGACTTATCCCCTTCGGGAGGTACCAATAGGGGACAAAGATTGGGTTTGTAAGTGTCCCCCTCAGCAGTGGGGAGGTCAGAACATTTAAAAAAGAAATGAAGGTCCTGGTTGAGGATCCGATAGGGTTGTCTGAACAAATTGATCAATTTTTGGGGCCCAGTCTGTATACCTGGGCTGAGTTGATGTCTATTTTGAATATATTATTTACTGGGGAAGAAAGGGGACTTGTATGGGGAGCAGCCATTAAAATATGGGACAGGGAACACCCCATTGGAGATGGGGATGCTGGACAGGGAGAGGTGAAGTTTCCCCTCAGAGACCCCCAGTGGGAAAACCAAAACCCAGAGCATAGAGAAGAAATGAGGGAATTGAAAGACCTGGTTCTAAAAGGAATAAGAGAGGCAGTTCCGAAGTCACAGAATTTGACTAAAGCCTTTGAAGTTAGACAGAAGAAAGGTGAGACTCCCTCAGCTTTCTTGCAAAGATTAAGAGGCTCAATGCGGAAATATTCTGGAATGAACCCTGAGGACCCAGTGGCACAGGGTCTTTTGAAAGTACATTTTGTGACAGAGGAATGGCCAGACATACAGAGAAAGATACAGAAGATAGAAGGGTGGAGTGAAAAGCCATTAGATGAATTGTTAAGAGAGGCACAGAAGGTGTTTGTAAAGAGAGAGGATGAGAGACAGAAACAGAAGGTGAAAATGATGGTAGCTGCGGTTGATGAGGTAGTGAAGAAAAGAATGGAACCGATAGTGACCAACCGGAGCGGTGCGTGGCAGCATGTCGGACAGAGAGGACAAGGGGGAGCGTTTGATAGAGGGTTCGAGCGACAGGGGCAGAGCTGGAGGTCTCCACAGGCAGGATGCTATTATTGCGGAAAGATAGGGCACTTTAAGCGGGCGTGTCCTGCTCTGAAAAGGGAAGAGAGGGCAATTCCGCTTATGAATTTTGATGAAGAATAGGGGTGTCAGGGGTTCCTGCCCCCGGGGGCCCACCAGGAACCCTTGATAAACCTGAAGGTGGGACCCTGTGGGGAAGAGGAAGTCTTCCTAGTAGATACGGGGGCAGCACGATCATCGCTGAATTTTAAACCAAAGAAAGTAGGAATGTCAACACAGTCAATTACTGTGTCAGGGGTTAAAGGGGAGGGGTTTACTGTTGCAGTATTTGAACCTATGATGATAGAAGGTCCTAAGGCTAGGGTCACAGGGGAACTGCTGTATATCCCTGATATAGGAAGTAACTTATTAGGGAGAGATTTAATTATCCTCTTAGGACTGGGGATTGGAATTCAGGAAAAAGAATTAGTTGTAGAAAGGCAATGTTGACAAAGGATGTGGAGAGAGAGATAGACCCTATTGTATGGGCTAGAGAAGGGAATCGTGGAAAACTACAGATCCCTCCCCTTGAAGTAAATTTTTAAAAAAAGGAAAAGGGGACGTTGTCTGTGAGCGACAATATCCCATTTCCACAGAAGGTAAACGAGGACTGCAGCCAGTAATTGAAGGATTGATTAGAGATGGACTGTTGGAGCCATGTATGTCTCCTTATAATACCCCAATCCTACCAGTGCGGAAATCCGATGGAACTTATCGATTGGGGCAGGATTTGAGAACATTAAATCGAATAGTACAGATCAGGCACCCAGTGGTACCAAACCCCTATACCTTATTAAGTGAGATCCCTCATGACCACAAATGGTTTAGTGTGATAGATTTAAAGGATGCCTTTTGGGCTTGTCCCTTGGCAGAGGAAGGTAGGAATTTGTTTGCCATTGAATGGGAAGACCCTAAGACAGGACAGCAACAGCAATACCGGTGTACTGGGCTTCCCCAGGGGTTTACAGAATCCCCGAATTTATTTGGACAGATGTGAGAACAAATATTGGAGAAATTTAGCAGCCCCAAGGGAACTACCCTGTTGCAGTATGTAGACGACCTTTTAGTAACAGGAAAAAGAAGAGAAAGAGTAGTAGAAGCCACTAACAAATTATTGAATTTCCTGGGTCAGCAGGGACTGCGAGTATCTAAAAACAAACTACTATATGTGGAGCAAGAAGTGAAATACTTGGGACATTTAGTTAGTGATGGAAAGGGAAAGATAAGCCCAGAACGGATAGAGGGAATAGTGGGGATGTCACTGCCCAGGACTAAACGGGAGTTACGCAAATGTTTGGGTCTAACAGGTTATTGCAGATTGTGGATTGATTCCTATGCACAGAAGACTAAGAAATTATATCTCAAACTATTAGAGGGGGAACCAAAATGTCTACGTTGGGATGATGAGGAAAAAGAACTAGTTGAGAAACTCAAAAGAGATCTGACCCATGCCCCCGTGTTAGCCTTACCTTCTCTAGATAAACCTTTCCACCTCTTTGCTACCGTGGATAAGGGAGCGGCTTTGGGAGTATTGACCCAGAGGTGGGGAGGAATGAGACAACCAGTAGCATATCTTTCGAAGCTACTGGATCCAGTATCCCGGGGGTGGCCTGAGTGTGTGCAGGCTGTGGCTGCCACTGCACTGTTGGTGGAGGAAAGCAGAAAGATTACATTTGGGGGAGCCCTAATAGTAAGCACCCCACACCAAGTGAGAACAATCCTAAACCAAAAAGCTGGGCGATGGTTGACAGACTCGCGGATTCTGAAATACGAGGCAATATTAATAGAAAAGGATGATCTAGTGTTGGTCACTGACAATTGTTTAAATTCAGCTGCCTTTCATTGGAAAGGGGAAGGAGACTCTCCTCAGAATCCAGGGCACGACTGCCTTGACATTATACAATACCAAACTAAGGTCCGCATGGACCTGAGAGATGTTCCACTTCATGCAGGGGCTAGACCTTTTTATAGACGGATCATCCCGGGTGACTGAAGGGAAAAGACATAATGGTTATGCAGTCGTAGTTGGGACAAACAGTGGTGTGGTGCAGGCAGGACGGTTGCCAAATGGGTGGTCAGCTCAGACCTGTGAACTCTATGCATTGGAAAGAGCCCTTGGGGCATTGGAGAATAAAGAGGGAACAGTATACATTGACTCTAAATATGCATTTGGTGTTGTGCACACTTTCGGTAAGATATGGCAGGAATGACGGCTGATCAATAGCCGAGGGAAAGAATTAGTACATGAAGAATTGATTAAACGAGTCTTGGAGTCCCTATTACTTCCCTGAGAAATAGCAGGAGTGCATGTAAATGGTCATCAGAAAGGAAATGAACTAGAAGTTGGGGGAAATAGATTAGCCGATGAAGTGGCTAAGGAAGCAGCCCTGAACCCACAAGAAGTGGTGATCCATTCCCTAGTACCTACTGTCCCAAGTCCTAGGGAAGCTCCTATATTTACTGAAAGCGAAGAAAATGAATTGAGAGATTTAGGGGCTGTAAAAACAGCAGACGGGCATTGGAGGTTACCTGATGGAAGGGAAATGTTAAACAAAAAGATGATGCGAGAGATTATGGCTGTCCTACACCAAGGCAGCCATTTGGGAGTACAAGCAATGTGTGATTTAGTTCTTAGGGAATATGGATGTAAAGGAATATATACAATTGCTAAACAAATATGTGAGGGATGTATCATATGCAGAAAGGTAAATAAGAAAGTCTTGAGAAAACAGACCCCGGGAGGAAGAGACCCAGGATTGAGACCTTTCCAGAGTATACAAGTAGATTATACTGAACTCCCCAGGGTAGGGAGACTAAAATATATGCTAGTCATAGTAGATCATCCATCTGGTTGGGTTGAGGCATACCCCTGAGCTACCGCCACTGTGAGTGGAGTGTCGAAAACAATATTGGAGCACATAATTCCCTGATATGGGCTCGTGAACCATATTGATTCCGACCAAGGAACTCACTTTACCCCCTGTAACACTTTAGAGGTAATGAAAGGGTTGGGAATTTCCTGGGAGTTCCATACTCCGTGGCACCTGCCATCATCGGGAAGGGTTGAGAGAATGAACCAAACACTCAAACGACAGCTCTCTAAATTGATAATAGAAACCAGACTCCCTTGGACCAAATGTTGACCTATAGCTCTCTTGTGAGTACGAACAGCCCCAAGGAAAGACTTGGGACTATCCCCCTATGAAATCTTATTTGGATTACCTTACTTGGGAACGAATGGAGAATTGGCAATTCCCGAAACTAAAGAGTTGTTCTTAAAGAAGTATATACTGGGCTTGTCCTCCTCTTTGTCTTTCCTCAGGAACCAGGGTTTATTGGCACAGACTCCACCCCTTGAATTCACAGTTCATCCCATCCAGCCGGGCGATTGAATCTTAGTAAAATCATGGACAGAGACTAAATTACAGCCGGACTGGGAAGGGCCGTACCAGGCTCTTTTGACGACCGAAACGGCAATAAGGACGGTGGGGAAAGGCTGGACTCGCTACACTCGGATCAAAGGGCCAGTGGAATCTCCAGTTGAGGAAGAAGTCTGGACAGCCGAATCAATGCAAGATCCGCTGAAACTCAGACTAAAGAGACTTTGAGTAACTAATTATACAGTGGCGACGCGAGCGCGGGATTATTTCTGTAGGATTGTATATTAAGTCTTTTTTTGTGCTTCAGCATGATGTTTAGAATACTGGGGATGCTGCTAGAATTATGATGCTAGCCCTTTTAGTATTGGGATTTCGTCAAATATCATTTTCATATGTATTATTAACGGTTCCTGAATCTGATAATCCACAAGTAATAGACGCTGATGTATGCAGCTTAGTAAATTGTGGGGATGTAGATAATCAGAGACAGTACCGCAGCTCTGAGATACATCTTACGTCCTATGGGGATGGCCTTGGGGATGGTACTTAGTATAATGGTCTCGTCACAGTACACCGGGCCCCCTTCCGACCAGCTCGTGATTGTCCTGATAAAAAGTGTAACCCAATATACCTAACGATAAGGAAAACCAAATGGCACAAAACAATCCTGGGGGGGGCACCTATGAGATACAATGAAATGAAACGTTTGGGATAGAAATAAAAGCAAATGGGAAGGATTTCTTGGGCTATTGTTTTTGAATTAGTGCAGGACAGGGAAAACGGGTAGAACTACTGGGTAAGAAGATACAATCTTTCACCCCTCCTGATGATCCTAAAGTAGTAAAATTTATAGAGGTAAAGGACTTCCAACAGACCATTGAAATAGAAACTGGGTACAGGGATGCAAATGCCTGGGTTGAATGGGTAAAGTATACTGTGAAAAGTCTGAACAAAAGCAATTGCTCTGCATGTGCCTCCGGTCGGCCAGTGGCCCAGGGGGTTCCCTTCCCGCTCGGGTGGAAGGGGGACAGGAAGGGCATGAAATGTATGATAGCCCTGTATCAGGATGAGACTGCATGGAATGATAGGAATTGTACCTCCCCTATCTCTGATGTTCCCTCCCTTGGAGAAGAAAGATGCAAAAGCTCCCCCCCTGTTTTCTGCCGCAGTTGGAAATCACACAGCCTGTGTGTGTAGACGAGGTACAAGTCGGTCGAATGATTTGGGGGAGCTGAAATTATGTACAGAGATTAAGAATGTTACCGAAACGGAGAAGGGAGGGAACTACTCAGCACTAAAGGTTCCCCGAGCGGATCTGTGGTGGGACTGTGGAGGGAAAATATTGAGACCCACCCTCCCTCCAGATTGGAGAGGGATATGTGCAATTGTACAATTGGCAATTCCATTTACCCTGGCATTTGAGAAGGAGAAGATAGGAGGGAAAAAGGGAAGGGGTAAGAGATTACTGTTAGACACTTCTTTCGATGATAGGATTTATCTCGATTCGGTAGGAGTCTCTAGGGGGGGTACCTGATGAATCCAAGGGTCGTAACCAGATTGCAGCAGGCTTTGAATCAGCTCACTTCTGGTGGGTAACAATTAATAAAAATGTAGATTGGATAAATTACATTTTCTATAATCAACAGCGATTTATAAATTATACAAGAGATGCGGTTAAAGGAATATCAGACCAGCTTGATGCGACAAGTAGGATGGCATAGGAAAATAGAATGGCCCTTGATAGGGTTTTAGCAGAAAAAGGGTGTGTGTGTGTTTGTGATGTTAGGAGGAAGCTGTTGTACCTTTTATTCCTAATAACACTGCACCTGATGGTTCAATTACTCGGGTTTTAAGAGGATTGACTACCTTAGCAGAGGAATTGGCTGAGAATCCAGGAGTAGACACATCTCTCACAGGATGGCTCGAGTCCTGGATTGGAAGGTAGAAGGGGATGGTGGTTTCTATCCTTCCTTCCCTGATAGTAGTAGTCGGGGTATTGGTGGCCATTGGCTGTTGTATCATACCCTGTATACGAGGGCTCACCCAAAGACTGATTGAAACAGCCTTGATGAAACAGGTGCCCCTAAAAGAAAAATGCAGAAGATAACAAATAGTAATTAAAAGAAAAGGGGGAAATTGTGGGATATAGGTAAATTAACGTTACTTCTGCAATTCCATTTTCCAAAGTAAAGTGAACTCACACCAGCATGTAATTGTTTTTGCCACGAGCTGAGTCAACAAGAATGGAAACGATGTGGAGGAAATATATAATTGTTTTTGTATTAGCTAAAATTGTATGTTAGAATGAGATGTGCCATTAAAACATTACGGGCAAATAGATAAGATGTTGTGAGGGGATGAAGTTAAGCTAGATACGCTTGTACAAACAGTAGGTATAAACATCTGCTTCCCACTTTTACAAAAACACAGGAACAAACCTCAATTAAAAGGGTCATAGGGATCAGAATGGCCTCGGGAAAGGCACAGATGAAGGGGGTAGATAATGATGAAGAAAGAATATGCCTAACAATGACTTACAGCAGGATGAAGTCAAACAGGCTTGTGAGGCCAGGAATAAGCATTTTGTCACAGACAAGGCCGGATAAGGCAAGAGATACACAGGGGTAATGGGGGCCGGTCTTAGGGAAGTGGAAGATGTAAGCAGGGGAGGAGCAATGTAAAACAAAAGACATCAAATCATACATAATATTTATATGAATTGAACTTGGTGTGTATGTCCTCTACCTTATAGGCAGTGGACATCTCACCCACTTGCAAGTGCAAAATAAAGGACACTGCTGATTCAGATTTTGTCTCGGACTGCAATTATTGAGGTGTGTGAGCTTTGTTTCTCACAGTACGAAGGGCCAGAGGCTTGTATATGAAGTTGGGCAAGAGCTGAGCCATGATGTTTGAATGGAGGCAGAGGTTGTAGGGGCTAAACAGCGTTGTGGTGTGTGTATGTTGCTGTGGTTATAATTTGGAAAGGAGTTTATTTGTGAAGCAGTTTGGATGGGCATGTAATGAAATGGAGTGGAGTGAGTGTGAAAGAGTTGATCCTGTTGTGTAATAAACGTGTGTGTGTGTGTGTGTGTGTGTGTGTGTCTAGGGTGAAGTAGAGGAACTGAAGATGGAGATGGGAGAATAGAAAGGCAAAGGAAAAAGAAATGTTTTTGTGCAGTATGATTGAATGGCAAAATGTTGTTGTAAATGCAGCAGTGTGCGCCTTTAAGGAAGCAGAAATGGAAGCAGTCTGTGCCTACGGCCATACTAGTCTGAAAACGCCCGATCTCGTCTGATCTCGGAAACTAAGCAGACTCAGGCCTGGTTAGTACTTGGATGGGAGACCGCCTGGGAATACCAGGTGCAGTAGGCTTTTGCAGCCACCAGAGGTTGCTCACAGCTTCGCACTCTCACACTCCCATTCATCAAGCAACGTCCTTTTAACTACTCGCTTCGTCTCTCTGTCTCACTTTTTCTTGCCCAATTTCATTGTTCAGCTTCTTCCCCCAATACACAAACACATCATTACTGCTTGAGATTGGAGCAAACGCACCAGGAACACCAAAGCAGCAAGTATTTTATTGAAGAGCACAAACCGTGGTTTTTATTAAGTGATGCCTCACTTTCGATGATCACACTTCCCTGATCGATGTCAGCGTTCCCCTGTTTTCTAACAATCGTCTAACTAGTGGTGTGGATAGGGTCTGAAAGCAACAACGTTGTGGTGAGGGCTTGTCAGGTGAAGGGTGTTTTACAATATCTGCACTCACCGGTCGGGTTCATACAACGGTGGATCGATATGGTTAAGGCAGGAAGAATGGGTCAGCAAACACAGCAAGTTCAATCCTTGTAATGATGATTATTACACATCAGCAGCAAATAATAAGATAAGTGTAAAGAGTGAGTATTTAAAATGCCAGGTACAAAAATCAAGGCTTATTCTCTAACAGCCGAAGCCTTCACAAACAGATCGGCCTAATAATGGCACAAATGGTGATGAATGGTTCGATCTAATTGACATCGCTGTGCCTTAGTTACAAGTTGACCAAGGTAGAGAAATAACGTTTCCAGAGTGCAGACTATTAACAATAGTAAGGTGGGATTTGGAAAGAGGAGTAGCCCCTGTGGGATATAGGTAAATTAATGTTACTTCTGCAATTCCATCTTACAAAGTAAAATGAACTCACACCAGCGTGTAATTGTTTTTGCCACAAGCTGAGTCAACAAGAATGGAAACGATGTGGAGTAAATATATAATTGTTTTTGTATTAGCTAAAATTGTATGTCAGAATGAGATGTGCCAGTAAAACAATGGTAGACATTACAGGCAAATAGAGAAGATGTTGTGAGGGGATGAAGTTAAGCTAGATACGCATGTACAAACAGTAGGTATAAACATCTGCTTCCCACTTTTACAAAAGCACAGGAACAAACCCCAATTAAAAGGGTCATAGGGATCAGAACGGCCTCGGGAAAGGCACAGATGAAGGGGGTAGATAATGATGAAGAAAGAATATGCCTAACAATGACCTACAGCAGGATGAGGTCAAACAGCCTTGTGAGGCCAGGAATAAGCATTTTGTCACAGACAAGGCCAGATAAGGCAAGAGATAAACAGGGGTAATGGGGGCCGGTCTTAGGGAAGTGGAAGATGTAAGCAGGGGAGGAGCAATGTAAAACAAAAGACATCAAATCATATAAATATTATGTATGAATTGAACTGGGTGTGTGTCCTCTATCTTATAGGCACTGGACATCTCACCCATTTGCAAGTGTAAAATAAAGGACACTGCTGATTCAGATTTTGTCTCGGACTGCAATTATTGAGGTGTGTGAGCTTTGTTTCTCACAATTGGGGGCTGTCCGGGATTTTCTTCCATCACCGGGGGGAGTGGCTGGCCTTGGACACCGGGAAGACGCATCCCGTTCCCCATTGAGGAGCGGTCTCGTGTCCTGGTTTGGTCTGCTCCCTTGGCAGACTGGTACGAATCCCACAAGAGAGACATCTGAATCAGACAGGGATAGGCGTTCGATAGAGAATACGGCGACAAGGGGCCAGGCAACTCTGTGCACAGACCAAGGTAAGAAACCTGACTTTTAAGTATTGCCTTGGTGGGCGGGATTGAGTTTTAGTAGTTAATAAGGGACTAACGAAGGAACTCAATATGGGTTGTGCCGTGGGTAGGGAAAAGCCTCCGGGAAAACAAAAGAAGGAAATAGCAATGGAAATGGAGGCGGGGTCCCTTCCAACATACCTCCAGAAAGTCCTTTGGGGAGGATGTTGTGGAATTGGCAAAATAATACTTGTACAGGGGAAAAAGATGATTAAATATTGTTGCTTCGTATGGACTAAGGAATCCATTCTTCGTCCCGCCTTTTATGGCCAAAGTACAGGTCGGACGAAGACTGGGTTTGTAAATATCTGAATTTATTTGTCAATGAGTGAGAGAGAGAGAGAGAGAGAGAGAGAGAGAGAATGAAAAGAGCTGTACAGCTGGTAGAAAGTTTAACCCTTTGTGATTTGGTTTGAATGCACATTTGTTTGTTGGTGATTGAATGTTTGCGTTTTATTCCCTGGAGCTTGAGTTCCGGGACTGTTTTGAATCTGATTTTTATTATGGAAACTTAACATGATTTCTTTAAAGGTGAAGGATTCTATAGAGATTATGGAAAAAAAGAATGATAACTCCTGTTCTTCTCACAGGTCATGACTGCCTTACTATCAGTTTCTAACTTATCTCTTTTATCTTTACATGAAAGCGATTTATGGAGGACAGTTGAAGTTTCAGTTCAACATTAGATTGTAGTAAAAACAAAATTCTATGGTTAATATCTGTGACCTTGGATTCGGCCATTGTTCATGCATTAGAAGTTTTTGTTAAACTTGAATAGACAAATTCTTTTAAGGCAGCTCGGATTATTTCACGACCTATAGTATTGTAATTGAGCAATGATTGGTCAGCACTACTTAAGAAAACTAATTTTGGATTTAAATTAAGGGACTAAAACTGGGTGAGTACAGTGGATTTCAAAATTGAGAACTGTATGCATTTTACATTTTGAATATTAAATACTGAATAAATGAACGTAAATATATAAATATATTTACAAGTTTGGAACAGGCTTTAAAGTTAGTCAAGCATGAATTGATGAATTGGTGTTTGAAGTTATGGGGAGCTAGAAATACTGCAATATTTCTTTAAAAAAGAAAAAGGGGAAGAACGTAATGACTTATCCCCTTCGGGAGGTACCAATAGGGGACAAAGAGATTGGGTTTGTAAGTGTCCCCCTCAGCAGTGGGGAGGTCAGAACATTTAAAAAAGAAATGAAGGTCCTGGTTGAGGATCCGATAGGGTTGTCTGAACAAATTGATCAATTTTTGGGGCCCAGTCTGTATACCTGGGCTGGGTTAATGTCTATTTTGAATATACTATTTACTGGGGAAGAAAGGGGACTTATATGGGAGCAGCCATTAAAATATGGGACAGGGAACACCCCATTGGAGATGGGGATGCTGGAGAGGGAGAAGTGAAGTTTCCCCTCAGAGACCCCCAGTGGGAAAATCAAAATACAGAGCATAGAGGAAAAATGAGGGAATTGAAAGACCTGGTTCTAAATGGAATAAGAGAGGTAGTTCCGAAGTCACAGAATTTGACTAAAGCCTTTGAAGTTAGACAGGAGAAAGGTGAGACTCCCTCAGCTTTCTTGCAAAGATTAAGAGACTCAATGCGGAAATATTCTGGAATGAACCCTGAGGACCCTGTGGCACAGGGTCTTTTGAAAGTACATTTTGTGACAAAGGCATGGCCAGACATACAGAGAAAGATACAGAAGATAGAAGGGTGGAGTGAAAAGCCATTAGATGAATTGTTAAGAGAGGCACAGAAAGTGTTTGTAAAGAGAGAGGATGAGAGACAGAAACAGAAGGTGAAAATGATGGTAGCTGCGGTTGATGAGGTAGTTACGAAAACAATGGAACCGATAGTGACCAACCGGAGCGGTGGGTGGCAGCATGTCGGACAGAGAGGACAAGGGGGAGCGTTTGATAGAGGGTTCGAGTGACAGGGGCAGAGCTGGAGGTCTCCACAGGCAGGATGCTATTATTGCGGAAGGATAGGGCACTTTAAGCAGGAATGTCCTGCTCTGAAAAGGGAAGAGAGGGCAATTCCGCTTATGAATTTTGATGAAGAATAGGGGTGTCAGGGGTTCCTGCCCTCGGGGGGGCCTACCAGGAACCCTTGATAAACCTGAAGGTGGGACCCTGTAGGGAAGAGGTAGTCTTCCTAGTAGATACGGGGGCAGCACGGTCATCGCTGAATTTTAAACCAAAGAAAGTAGGAATGTCAACACGGTCAATTACTGTTTCGGGGGTTAAAGGGGAGGGGTTTACTGTTCCAGTAGTTGAACCTATGATGATAGAAGGTCCTAAGGATAGGGTCAAAGGGGAATTGTTGTATATCCCTGATATAGGAAGTAACTTATTAGGGAGAGACTTAATTATCCTCTTAGAACTGGGGATTGGAATTCGGGAAAAAGAATTAGTTGTACAAAAGGCAATGTTGACAAAGGATGTGGAGAGAGAGATAGACCCTATTGTATGAGCTAGAGAAGGGAATTGTGGAAAACTACAGATCCCTCCCCTTGAAGTAAATTTTTAAAAAAGGAAAAGGGGACGTTGTCTGTGAGCGACAATATCCCATTTCCACAGAAGGTAAACGAGGACTGCAGCCAGTAATTGAAGGATTGATTAGAGATGGACTGTTGGAGCCATGTATGTCTCCCTATAATACCCCAATCCTACCAGTGCGGAAATCCGATGGAACTTATCGATTGGGGCAGGATTTGAGAACATTAAATCGCATAGTACAGATCAGGCACCCAGTGGTACCAAACCCCTATACGTTATTAAGTGAGATCCCTCATGATCACAAATGGTTGGGCTTGTCCCTTGGCAGAGGAAGGTAGGAATATGTTTGCCTTTGAGTGGGAAGACCCTAAGACAGGACAGCAACAGCAATACCGGTGTACTGTGCTCCCCCAGGGGTTTACAGAATCCCCGAATTTATTTGGACAGATGTTAGAACAAATATTGGAGAAATTTAGCAGCCCCAAGGGGACCACCCTGTTGCAGTATGTAGACGACCTCTTAGTAACAGGAAAAAGAAGAGAGAGAGTAGTAGAAGCCACAAACAAATTATTGAATTTCCTGGGTCAGCAGGGACTGCGATTATCAAAAAACAAACTACAATATGTGGAGCGAGAAGTGAAATACTTGGGACATTTAGTTAGTGATGGAAAGGGAAAGATAAGCCCAGAACGGATAGAGGGAATAGTGGGGATGTCACTGCCCAGGACTAAACGGGAGTTACGCAAATGTTTGGGTCTAACAGGTTATTGCAGATTGTGGATTGATTCCTATGCACAGAAGACTAAGAAATTATATCTCAAACTATTAGAGGGGGAACCAAAATGTCTAAATTGGGATGATGAGGAAAAAGAACTAGTTGAGAAACTCAAAAGAGATCTGTTGCTGTGGTTATAATTTGGAAAGGAGTTTATTTGTGAAGCAGTTTGGATGGGCATGGAATGAAATGGAGTGGAGTGAGTGTGAAAGAGTTGATCCTGTTGTGTAATAAACGTGTGTGTGTGTGTGTGTCTAGGGTGAAGTAGAGGAACTGAAGATGGAGATGGGAGAATAGAAAGGCAAAGGAAAAAGAAATGTTTTTGTGCAGTACGATTGAATGGCAAAATGTTGTTGTAAATGCAGCAGTGTGTGCCTTTAAGGAAGCAGAAATGGAAGCAGTCTGTGCCTATGGCCATACTAGTCTGAAAACGCCCGATCTCGTCTGATCTCGGAAGCTAAGCAGACTCAGGCCTGGTTAGTACTTGGATGGGAGACCGCCTGGGAATACCAGGTGCAGTAGGCTTTTGCAGCCACCAGAGGTTGCTCACAGCTTCGCACTCTCACACTCCCATTCATCAAGCAACGTCCTTTTAACTACTCGCTCAGTCTCTCGGTCTCACTTTTTCTTGCCCAATTTCATTGTTCAGCTTCTTCCCCCAATACACAAACACATCATTACTGCTTGAGATTGGAGCAAACGCACCAGGAACACCAAAGCAGCAAGTATTTTATTGAAGAGCACAAACCGTGGTTTTTATTAAGTGATGCCTCACTTTCGATGATCACACTTCCCTGATCGATGTCAGCGTTCCCCTGTTTTCTAACAATCGTCTAACTAGTGGTGTGGATAGGGTCTGAAAGCAACAACGTTGTGGTGAGGGCTTGTCAGGTGAAGGGTGTTTTACAATATCTGCACTCACCGGTCGGGTTCATACAACGGTGGATCGATATGGTTAAGGAAGGAAGAATGGGTCAGCAAACACAGCAAGTTCAATCCTTGTAATGATGATTATTACACATCAGCAGCAAATAATAAGATAAGTGTAAAGAGTGAGTATTTAAAATGCCAGGTACAAAAATCAAGGCTTATTCTCTAACAGCCGAAGCCTTCACAAACAGATCGGCCTAATAATGGCACAAATGGTGATGAATATTTCGATCTAATTGACATCACTGTGCCTTAGTTACAAGTTGACCAAGGTAGAGAAATAACATTTCCAGAGTGCAGACTATTAGCAATAGTAAGGTGGGATTTGGAAAGAGGAGTAGCCCCTGACATTTAAGGATGACAGAAGGACGTTAGTGAGTAAGGATATTACTTTGGAAATCTTAACCGTGCACTAAGATAATCATACCATTTGAAGACACTGTCAAGATGCTTTGAGGAATGGGAACTCCTGTTGGACTAAATGCAAGAGAATGTTGTGTTCATTAACAGTCGGGTGGATAAAGGCAGAAGCAATAGGTGCCAATGACTTGGATTTTCAGACTGTATTTCCTATAATTTCAGACTGAGATGAGGTGAACTTTTGACAGTTATTGTGTTGTTAATCTTTAGAATGATATTCTCCAGAGTGTGGTGTGGGTTCTACTGTTGAGGATACTTCAGTGTCAGTGGATGGAGTTTTGATATCTCAGGGAATTCTGAAAGGGAGGTGCAGTTGAGGTGGATCGATGGTCATCAGTTTGAATGGTGGAGCTCTCTGGTGTGAGATATTGACCGCGGAGAGTGTGCTGCAGATTGAGCAAAGCAAAAGGTGGTCTCCAGAAGGATAATTGTGAAGACCGAGGTTATCGGATTGTGGTATAGGACGGATATGGAAAATGGCAGAGGTGGTGGAGTAGCCTCCATGATGAGAAACAAAATTCTGTCAGTGATGAGGGAGGACATAATGAAGGAAACGCATTCAGTGGAGACCGTGTGGGTGGAACTGAGGAATAGTCGAAATCCTAAAATTGTAATAGGTGTTATGTACAGACCGCCTGGTAGCAGCTCTGAAGTCCTGGATGGTAAAAATGCACAAAACTAGGCAATATGTAACAAAGTAAAAACAATGACTGCAGATGCTGAAACCCAAATACTGGATTAGTGGTGCTGGAAGAGCACAGCAGTTCAGGCAGCATCCAATATGTAACAAAGCCAGAGTACTACTCATGAGGGATTTTAACGTGAACACAGATTTAGAGGGAGTCAAGCATTTGTCAGAAAGGTAGTGCATGTCTGGTGTATTGCCGGTACTGTTTCTCACTGCATTATGTCCTGTATGCTTCATGTGGACAAGCAGTATTGGGTTTAGTAATGAGTAATGAGTTGGAATTAATGAGTGAGCTAGTTGTGCGTGGCCACTTATCATATAGCGATGATAGCACTATCAAGTTCAAGGCAGTGTTTGAAAGCACAAAGCATGTATCTGCTGTATTCGGTAACGAACCGGGACAAGTGATGGGCTTGTTAGTGGGTGAACATTTTGGTGATGGTGACCACAATTCTGTGACTTTCACCTTGGTTATGGAGAGAGATAGGTGCATGCAACAGGGTAGGTTTTACAATTGGGGGAAGGGTAAATACGATGTTGTAAGACAGGATCTGAGGAGCATAAGTTGGGAGCATAGGCTGTTTGGGAAGGATGTCGTGCAAATGTGGAACTTTTTCAAGGAACAGATACGACATGTCCTTGATATGTATGTACCTGTCAGACATGAAAGAGATGGTCGTGTGAGGGATCCTTGGTTGACGAGGGAGGTTGAATGTCTTGTAAGGAGGAAGGAGGAGGCTTACATAAGGTTGAGGAAACGAGGTTCAGAAGGCGTTGGAGGGATACAGGATAGCCAGGCGGGAGCTGAAGAAAGGGATTAGGAGAGCTAAGAGAGGGCATGAAAAATCTTTGGCGGGTAGGATCAAGGATAACCCCAAGGCCTTTTATGCATATGTGAGAAACATGAGAATGACGAGAACGAGGGTAGGTCCAATCAAGGACAGTAGTAGGAGACTGTGTACTGAGTTGGAAGAGGTAGGAGAGGTCTTGAATGAGTACTTTTCTTCAGTATTTACAAACGAGAGGGACCTTATTGTTGAAGAGGAGTGTGTGAAACAGACTGGTAAGCTAGAAGAGATACTTGTTAGGAAGGAAGATGTGTTGGAAATTTTGAACAACTTCAGGATAGACAAGTCCCCCGGGCCTGACGGGATATAACCTAGGATTATGTGGGAAGCAAGAGAGGAAATTGCAGAGCCATTGGCAATGATCTTTTCGTCTTCGCTGTCAACGGGAGTGGTACCAGGGAACTGGAGAGTGGCGAATGTTGTGCCCTTGTTCAAAAAAGGGAATAGGGATAACCCCGGGAATTACAGGCCAGTTAGTCTTACTTCAGTGGTAGGCAAAGTAATGGAAAGGGTACTGAGGGATAGGATTTATGAGTATCTGGAAAGACACTGCTTGATTAGGGAGAGCCAGCACGGATTTGTGAAGGGTAGGTCTTGAGGAGGTCACCAAGCATGTGGATGAGGGTAGAGCAGTGGATGTAGTGTACGTGGATTTTAGTAAGGCATTTGATAATGTTCCCCATGGTAGGCTTATGCGGAAAGTCAGGAGGTATGATAGAGGGAAATTTGGCCAGTTGGATAGAGAACTGGCTAACAAGTCGAAGTCAGAGTGGTGGTAGATGGTAAATAGTCAGCCTGGAGCCCAGTTACAAGTGGAGTTCCGCAGGGATCAGTTCTGGGTCCTCTGCTGTTTGTAATTTTTATTAATGACTTGGAAGAGGGAGTCGAACGGTAGGTCAATAAGTTTGCAAATGATACAAAGATTGGTGGAGTTGTGGACAGTGAGGAGGGCTGTTGTCGGCTGCAAAGGGACTTAGATATGATGCAGAGCTGGGCTGAGGAGTGGCAGATGGAGTTCAACCCTGCCAAGTGTGAGGTTGTCCATTTTGGAAGGACAAATATGAATGCGGAATACAGGGTTAACGGTAGGGTTCTTAGTAAGGTGGAGGAGCAGAGGGATCTTGGGGTCTATGTTCATAGATCTTTGAAAGTTGCCACTCAGGTGGACAGAGCTTGTAAGAAGGCCTATGGTGTATTAGCGTTCATTAGCAGAGGGATTGAGTTCAAGAGTCGTGAAGTGATGTTGCAGCTGACCTTGGTTAGGCCACATTTGGAGTACTGTGTGCAGTTCTGGTCCCCTCACTTTAGGAAAGATGTGGAAGCTTTGGAGAGAGTGTAGAGAAGACTTACCAGGATGTTGCCTGGAATGGAGAATAGGTCGTACGAGGATAGGTTGAGAGTGCTAGGCCTTTTCTCATTGGAACGGCGAAGGATGAGGGGTGATTGATAGTGGTTTATAAGATGATCAGAAGAATAGATAGAGTAGACAGTCAGAAACTTTTTCCCCTAGTACAACAGAGTGTTACAAGGGGACATAAATTTAAGGTGAAGGGTGGAAGGTATAGGGGAGATGTCAGGGGAGGGTTCTTTACCCAGAGAGTGGTGGGGGCATGGAATGCGCTGCCTGTGGGAGTGGCAGAGTCAGAATCATTGGTGACCTTTAAGCGGCAATTGGATAGGTGCTTAAGCTAGGACAAATGTTCGGCACAACATTGTGGGCTGAAGAGCCTGTTCTGTGCTGTGTTGTTCTATGTTCTATGCTGCTGGAGTTGGAGAGTTCGGTAAAGCCACCTTGACTGAGATGAGACAGAGACCGTCCACAATAAGGTGGGAAAATCTGCTGATGGCTAAAAGAACTGAAGATGACGGGAGGATGTTTAAAGAAACATTGAAGACGATAGGAAACCAGTTGATACCCCTGAGAGGGAAAGCTCTGCTTCACAGAAGAAAACAGTCATGGACAAAAATATCAGCATAGATCCTGCTGATTGGGAAAGATCCAGAGAGCAGGAAAGACACAAAGCAGTGTAAAAGAGCTCCCAAAAGGAATTTTGATCGGAATCTTTCCAGGGACATCAAAATCGAGAAGAAATGTTCCGCTGGCCTAAAGGGAAAGCGGGTGGTCAGGAGAAGGTGGGGACATTGTAAATGGTCGAGATGTTCCATCATTCCCCTTACCTCGGTATTTTCAGGAGAAAAGGAGGATAGCTTGCCAGAAGTCCCGGTGAAATGAAAAGTGGATCGGGAAAAGCAACCGAATAAAATGAAGGTGAGTAAAACATCGATAATGAGGAAATGACTGGAATCAAAGGGTGACAAATGCCTGGGATTAGGCGGGTTCCATCGGTGGGTGTTAAAACAAATCGACAAGCGCCTCATAGAAGCCCGAACTGTAATCGTTCAGAATTCCCGAGATCCAGGAGTCGTCCCTCCGGATTGGATTGTTGCACGTGTCAGTCGCGCTTTTTAAGAGAGGAGAACCCGGAAAACTCGGGAATTGCAGAGCATGGAGCTTAGAACCTATGGCAGGGAATTTGTTGGAGTCTATAATCAAGGCTGGGATAAGTGAGCACCTCAAATTGTTGAGTTAACCAGGGAGAGCCACATGACAGGTAGGTCGTGCCTGATAAATTCATTGCAGAGGGTTTGAAGAGGGGACGAAGGTAGCTGTCAGGGACTAATGTCCATAGATGTTGTTTACATGGACTTCCAGAAAGCATTTGACAAAGTCCACTTAAGTAGGTAGGAGCCAAGAGAATTGAGGGCAAATTCCTGACACGGCTCGGAGATTGTTTGAGTGGCAGGTGACAGAAAGTAGAGATAATGGGTAGGTAGTCAATTGGCAGGATGGAACCAGTTATGTCTCACACGGACTTGTGTTAGGGCCTCAATTATTGATGTTATTTGTTAAGGGAATGGATAATGGCACAGGAAGTCTTATCATAATTTGTGGATGACACATAGTTAGGCTGCATTGTAGACAGTGTAGATGACAGCATAAAATTGCAAGGGGATACTGATAGATTAAGTCAATAAACACAACTGTGGCAAAAACATTTGAATGAAAGCAATAGTGAAGCTATCCATTTTTGGATCCAGAAGGGACAGATCAAGGTATTTTTCTGGATGGTATGAAGTGCATGTCCAAGGAGACTTGGGGTTTCAGGTGCACACAACTTTAAAGTGTCACGGACACGTACAGAAAATAATCCAGAAAGCGAACAGATTGCTGTCCTTTTTAAGTAGAGGACTGGAGTAGAAGGATGCCGAAGTTATGCTGCAGTTCTACAAAACCCTGGTTAGATAGACCCCACTTGGAGTACTGTGAGCGGATCTGGGCCGCACACCTTCTGAAAGGAGTAGAATATTGATTGACAAGAATGATACCTGGACTTGCATGGTTAAGATGGAAGGAGAGATCATATCATTTAGGCCTGTGGTCTGTAGAATTGAGAATGTTAATGGGTGGTGTGATGAAAGTCTTGGAGACATGAATAGGAAAAGAGAAGGTGGATAACGATAAACGATTTCTACTGGTTGGGGATTGTAGAATGAAGGAACATAACGTGAGACTTAGGGCCACAGGGTTGCATAGAGATGTGAGGAAGCAGTCGTGCACACATCGGAGGGTGAATTTTAGCTATCATTTTCTGTCAAAGTGCAGTGGATGCTGGATGAGTTGTTCTATTGAAATGTGAGGGAGATAAATGTTTGTGAAGCAAAGGTACTGTGGGATATAGGTAAATTAATGTTACTTCTGCAATTCCATTTTACAAAGTAAAATGAACTCACACCGGTGTGTAATTGTTTTAGCCACAAGCTGAGTTAACAAGAATGGAAACGATGTGGAGGAAATATATAATTGTTTTTGTATTAGCTAAAATTGAATGTTAGAATGAGATGTGCCAATAAAACAATGGTAGACATTACAGGCAAATAGATAAGATGTTGTGAGGGGATGAAGTTAAGCTAGATACGCCTGTACAAACAGTAGGTATAAACATCTGCTTCCCACTTTTACAAAAACACAGGAACAAACCCTAATTAAAAGGGTCATAGGGATCAGAACGGCCTCGGGAAAGGCACAGATGAAGGGGGTAGATAATGATGAAGAAAGAATATGCCTAACAATGACCTACAGCAGGATGAGGTCAAACAGCCTTGTGAGGCCAGGAAAAAGCATTTTGTCACAGACAAGGCCGGATAAGGCAAGAGATAAACAGGGGTAAAGGGGGTCGGTCTTAGGGAAGTGGACGATGTAAGCAGGGGAGGAGCAATGTAAAACAAAAGACATCAAATCATATAAATATTATGTATGAATTGAACTTGGTGTGTATGTCCTCTACCTTATAGGCACTGGATATCTCACCCACTTGCAAGTGTAAAATAAAGGACACTGCTGATTCAGATTTTGTCTCGGACTGCAATTATGGAGGTGTGTGTTTCTCACAACTGGGGGCTGTCCGGGATTTTCTTCCATCACCGGGGGGAGTGGCTGGCCTTGGACACTGGGAAGACGCATCCCGTTCCCCATTGAGGAGCGGTCTCGTGTCCTGGTTTGGTCTGCTCCCTTGGCAGACTGTTACGAATCCCACAAGAGAGACATCTGAATCAGACAGGGATAGGCGTTCGATAGAAAATACGGCGACAAGGGGCCAGGCAACTCTCTGCACAGACCAAGGTAAGAAACCTGACTTTTAAGTATTGCCTTGGTGGCCGGGTTGAGTTTTAGTAGTTAATAAGGGACTAATGAAGGAACTCCACATGGGCTGTGCCGTGGGTAAGGAAAAAGCCTCCGGGAAAACAAAAGAAGGAAAAAGCAATGGAAATGGAGGCGGGGTCCCTTAGAACATACCTCCAGAAAGTCCTTTGGGCAGGATGTTGTGGAATTGGCAAAATACTACTTGTACAGGGGAAAAAGATGATTAAATATTGTTGCTTCGTATGGACTAAGGAATCCATTCTTCGTCCCGCCTCTTCTGGACAAAATACAGGTCGGACAAAGACTGGGTTTGTAAATATCTGAATTTATGATAGAAGGTCCTAAGGCTAGGGTCACAGGGGAACTGCTGTATATCCCTGATATAGGAAGTAACTTATTAGGGAGAGATTCAATTATCCTCTTAGAACTGGGGATTGGAATTCAGGAAAAAGAATTAGTTGTAGAAAGGCAATGTTGACAGAGAATGTGGAGAGAGAGATAGACCCTATTGTATGGGCTAGAGAAGGGAATTGTGGAAAACTACAGATCCCTCCCCTTGACGTAAATTTAAAAAAAAGGAAAAGGGGACGTTGTCTGTGAGCGACAATACCCCATTTCCATAGAAGGTAAACGAGGACTGCAGCCAGTAATTGAAGGATTGATTAGAGATGGACTGTTGGAGCCATGTATGTCTCCCTATAATACCCCAATCCTACCAGTGCGGAAATCCGATGGAACTTATCGATTGGTGCAGGATTTGAGAACATTAAATCGAATAGTACAGATCAGGCAACCAGTGGTACCAAACCCCTATACCTTATTAAGTGAGATCCCTCATGACCACAAATGGTTGGGCTTGTCCCTTGGCAGAGGAAAGTAGGAATTTGTTCGCCTTTGAATGGGAAGAACCTAAGACAGGACAGAAACAGCAATACCGGTGTACTGTGCTCCCCCAGGGGTTTATGGAATCCCCGAATTTATTTGGACAGGTGTTAGAACAAATATTGGAGAAATGTAGCAGCCCCAAGGGGACTACCCTGTTGCAGTATGTAGACGACACCTTAGTAACAGGAAAAAGAAGAGAAAGAGTAGTGGAAGCCACTAACAAATTATTGAATTTCCTGGGTCAGCAGGGACTGAGAGTATCTAAAAACAAACTACTATATGTGGAGCAAGAAGTGAAATACTTGGGACATTTAGTGAGTGAGAAAAAGATAAGCCCGGAACAGATAGAGGGAATAGTGGGAATGCAACTGCCCAGCACTAAACGGGAGTTACGCAAATGTTTGGGTCTAACGGGTTATTGCAGATTGTGGATTGATTCCTATGCACAGAAGACTAAGAAATTATATCTCAAACTATTAGAGGGGGAACCAAAATGTCTACGTTGGGTGATGAGGAAAAAGAACTAGTTGAGAAACTCAAAAGAGATCTGATCCATGCCCCCGTGTTAGCCTTACCTTCTCTAGATAAACCTTTCCACCTCTTTGCTACCGTGGATAAGGGAGCGGCTTTGGGAGTATTGACCCAGAGGTGGGGAGGAATGAGACAACCAGTAGCATATCTTTCGAAGCTACTGGATCCAGTATCCCGGGGGTGGCCTGAGTGTGTGCAGGCTGTGGCTGCCACTGCACTGTTGGTGGAGGAAAGCAGAAAGCTTACATTTGGGGGAGCCCTAATAGTAAGCACTCCACACCAAGTGAGAACAATCCTAAACCAAAAAGCGGGGCGATGGTTGACAGACTCGCGGATTCTGAAATATGAGGCAATATGAATAGAAAAGGATGATCTAGTGTTGGTCACTGACAATTGTTTAAATCCAGCTGCCTTTCATTGGAAAGGGGAAGGAGACTCTCCTCAGAATCCAGGGCACGACAGCCTTGACATTATAGAATACCAAACTAAGGTCCTCATGGACCTGAGAGATGTTCCACTTCATGCAGGGGCTAGACCTTTTTATAGACGGATCATCCCAGGTGACTGAAGGGAAAAGACATAATGGGTATGCAGTCGTAGTTGGGACAAACAGTAGTGTGGTGCAGGCAGGACGGTTGCCAAATGGGTGGTCAGCTCAGACTTGTGAACTCTATGCATTGGAAAGAGCCCTTAGGGCATTGGAGAATAAAGAGGGAAAAGTATATATTGACTCTAAGTATGCATTTGGTGTTGTGCACACTTTCGGTAAGATATGGCAGGAACGACAGCTGATCAATAGCCGAGGGAAAGAATTAGTACATGAAGAATTGATTAAACGAGTCTTGGAGTCCCTATTACTTCCCTGAGAAATAGCAGGAGTGCATGTAAATGGTCATCAGAAAGGAAATGAACTAGAAGTTAGGGGAAATAGATTAGCCGATGAAGTGGCTGAGGAAGCAGCCCTGAACCCACAAGAAGTGGTGATTCATTCCCTAATACCTACTGTCCCAAGTCCGAGGGAAGCTCCTATATTTACTGAAAGCGAAGAAAATGAATTGAGAGATTTAGGGGCTGTAAAAACAGCAGACAGGCATTGGAGGTTACCTGATGGAAGGAGAATGTTAAACAAAATGATGATGTGAGAGATTATGGCTGTCCTACACCAAGGCAGCCATTGGGGAGTACAAGCAATGTGTGATTTAGTTCTTAGGGAATATGGATGTAAAGGAATATATACAATTGCTAAACAAATATGTGAGGGATGTATAATATGCAGAAAGGTAAATAAGAAAGTCTTGAGAAAACAGACCCCGGGAGGAAGAGACCCAGGATTGAGACCTTTCCAGAGTATACAAGTAGATTATACTGAACTCCCCAGGGTAGGGAGACTAAAATATTTGCTACTCATACTAGATCATCCATCTGGTTGGGTTGAGGCATACCCCTGAGCTACCACCACTGTGAGTGGAGTGTCGAAAACAATATTGGAGCACATAATTCCCCGATACGGGCTCGTGAACCATATTGATTCCGACCAAGGAACTCACTTTACCCCCTGTAACACTTTAGAGGTAATGAAAGGTTTGGGAATTTCCTGGGAGTTCCATACTCCGTGGCACCTGCCATCATCGGGAAGGGTTGAGAGAATGAACCAAACACTCAAACAACAGCTCTCTAAATTGATAATAGAAACCAGACTCCCTTGGACCAAATGTTGACCTATAGCTCTCTTGTGAGTACGAACAGCCCCAAGGAAAGATTTGGGACTATCCCCCTATGAAATCTTATTTGGATTACCTTACTGGGGAACGAATGGAGAATTGGCAATTCCCGAAACTAAAGAGTTGTTCTTAAAGAAGTATATACTGGGCTTGTACTCCTCTTTGTCTTTCCTCAGGAACCAGGGTTTATTGGCACAGACTCCACCCCTTGAATTCACCGTTCATCCCATCCGGCCGGGCGATTGAATCTTAGTAAAATCATGGACAGAGACTAAATTGCAGCCGGACTGGGAAGGGCCGTACCAGGCTCTTTTGACGACCGAAACGGCAATAAGGACGGTGGGGAAAGGCTGGACTCACTACACTCGGATCAAAGGGCCAGTGGAATCTCCAGTTGAGGAAGAAGTCTGGACACCCGAATCAACGCAAGACCCGCTGAAACTCAGACTAAAGAGACTTTGAGTAACTGATTATACAGTGGCGATGCGAGCGCGGGATTATTTCTGTAAGATTTTATATTAAGTCTTTTTGGTGCTTCAGCATGATGTTTAGATACTGGGGATGCTGTTAGAATTATGATGCTCGCCCTTTTAGTATTGGGATTTCATCAAATATCATTTTCATATGGATTATTAACGGTTCCTGAATCTGATAATCCACAAGTAATAGACGCTGATGTATGCAGCTTAGTAAATTGTGGGGATGTGGATAATCAGAGACAGTACCGCAGCTCTGAGATACATCTAAAGTCCTATGGGGATGGCCTTGGGGACGGTACTTAGTATAATGGTTTCATCACAGTACACCGGGCCCCCTTCCGACCAGCTCGTGATTGTCCTGATAAAAAGTGTAACCCAATATACCTAACGATAAGGAAAACCACATGGCATGAAACAATCCTGGCGGGGGGCACCTATGAGATACAATGAAATGGAACGTTTGGGATACAAATGAAAGCAAATGGGAAGGATTTCTTGGGCTATTGTTTTCGAATTAGCGAAGGACAGGGAAAACAGGTAGAATTACTGGGTAAGAAGATACGATCCTTCACCCCTCCCGATGATCCTGAAGTAGTAAAATTTATAGAGGTAAAGGACTTGAAACAGACCATTGAAATAGAAACTGGGTACAGGGATGCAAATGCCTGGGTTGAATGGGTAAAGTATACTGTAAAAAGTCTGAACAAGAGCAATTGCTCTGTATGTGCCTCCGGTCGGCCAGTGGCCCAGGGGGTTCCCTTTCCGCTCGGGTGGAAGGGAGACAGGAAGGGCATGAAATGTATGATAGCCCTGTATCAGGATGAGACTGAATGGAATGATAGGAATTGTACCTCCCTATCTCGGATGTTCCCTCCCTTGGAGAAGAAAGATGCAAAAGATCCCCCCCTGTTTTCTGCCGCAGTTGGAAATCACACCTCGTGTGTGTGTAGACGAGGTACAAGTCGGTCGAATGATTTGGGGGAGCTGAAATTATGTACAGAGATTAAGAATGTTACCGAAACGGAGAAGGGAGGGAACTACTCAGCACTAAAGGTTCCCCGAGCGGATCTGTGGTGGGACTGTGGAGGCAAAATATTGAGACCCATCCTATCTCCAGATTGGAGAGGGACATGTGCAATTGTACAATTGGCAATTCCATTTACCCTGGCATTTGAGAAGGAAAAGATAGGGGGGAAAAAGGGAAGGGGTAAGAGATTACTGTTAGACAATTCATTCGATGACAGGATTTATCTCGATTCGGTAGGAGTCCCTAGGGGGGTACCTGATGAATCCAAGGGTCGTAACCAGATTGCAGCAGGCTTTGAGTCAGCTCTCTTCTGGTGGGTAACAATTAATAAAAATGTAGATTGGATAAATTACATTTTCTATAATCAACAGCGATTTATAAATTATACAAGAGATGCGGTTAAAGGACTATCAGACCAGCTTGATGCGACAAGTAGGATGGCATGGGAGAACAGAATGGCCCTTGATAGGATTTTAGCAGAAAAAGGGTGTGTGTGTGTGATGTTAGGAGGAAGTTGTTGTACCTTTATTCCTAATAACACTGCACCTGATGGTTCAATTACTCGGGTCTTAAGAGGATTGACTACCTGAGCAGAGGAATTGGCTGAGAATCCAGGAGTAGACACATCTCTCACAGGATGGCTTGAGTCCTGGATTGGAAGGTAGAAGGGGATGGTGGTTTCTATCCTTCCTTCCCTGATAGTAGTAGTTGGGGTATTGGTGGCCATTGGCTGTTGTATCATACCCTGTATACGAGGGCTCACCCAAAGACTCATTGAAACAGCCTTGATGAAACAGGTGCCCCTAAAAGAAAAATGCAGAAGATAACAAATGGTAATTAAAGAAAAGGGGGAAATTGTGGGATATAGGTAAATTAATGTTACGTCTGCAATTCTGCAATTCCATTTTACAAAGTAAAATGAACTCACACCAACGTGTAATTGTTTTAGCTACGAGCTGAGTCAACAAGAATGGAAACGATGTGGAGGAAATATATAATTGTTTTTGTATTATCTAAAATTGTATGTTAGAATGAGACGTGCCAGTAAAACAATGGTAGACATTACGGGCAAATAGATAAGATGTTGTGAGGGGATGAAGTTAAGCTAGGTACGCCTGTACAAACAGTAGGTATAAACATCTGCTTCCCACTTTTACAAAAACACAGGAACAAACCCCAATTAAAAGGGTCAAAGGGATCAGAACAGCCTCGGGAAAGGCACAGATGAAGGGGGTAGATAATGATGAAGAAAGAATATGCCTAACAATGACCTACAGCAGGATGAGGTCAAACAGCCTTGTGAGGTCAGGAATAAGCAATTTGTCACAGACAAGGCCGGATAAGGCAAGAGATAAACAGGGGTAATGGGGGCCGGTCTTAGGGAAGTGGAAGATGTAAACAGGGGAGGAGCAGTGTAAAACAAAAGACATCAAATCATATAAATATTATGTATGAATTGAACTTGGTGTGTATGTCCTCTACCTTATAGGCACTGGACATCTCACCCACTTGCAAGTGTAAAATCAAGGACACTGCTGATTCAGATTTTGTCTCTGACTGCAATTATTGAGGTGTGTGAGCTTTGTTTCACACAGTACCAAGGGCCAGAGGCTTGTATATGAAGTTGGGCAAGAGCTGAGCCATGATGTTTGAATGGAGGCAGAGGTTGTAGGGGCTAAACAGCATTGTGGTGTGTGTATGTTGCTGTGGTTATAATTTGGAAAGGAGTTTATTTGTGAAGCAGTTTGGATGGGCATGTAATGAAATGGAGTGGAGTGAGTGTGAAAGAGTTGATCCTGTTGTGTAATAAACGTGTGTGTGTGTGTGTGTGTGTGTGTGTGTGTGTCTAGGGTGAAGTAGAGGAACTGAAGATGGAGATGGGAGAATAGAAAGGCAAAGGAAAAAGAAATGTTTTGGTGCAGGATGATTGAATGGCAAAATGTTGTTGTAAATGCAGCAGTGTGCGCCTTTAAGGAAGCAGAAATGGAAGCAGTCTGTGCCTACGGCCATACTAGTCTGAAAACGCCCGATCTCGTCTGATCTCGGAAGCTAAGCAGACTCAGGCCTGGTTAGTACTTGGATGGGAGACCGCCTGGGAATACCAGGTGCAGTAGGCTTTTGCAGCCACCAGAGGTTGCTCACAGCTTCGCACTCTCACACTTCCATTCATCAAGCAACGTCCTTTTAATTACTCACTCAGTCTCTCGGTCTCACTTTTTCTTGCCCAATTTCATTGTTCAGCTTCTTCCCCCAATACACAAACACATCATTACTGCTTGAGATTGGAGCAAACGCACCAGGAACACCAAAGCAGCAAGTATTTTATTGAAGAGCACAAACGGTGGTTTTTATTAAGTGATGCCTCACTTTCGATGATCACACTTCCCTGATCGCTGTCAGCGTTCCCCTGTTTTCTAACAATCGTCTAACTAGTGGTGTGGATAGGGTCTGAAAGCAACAACGTTGTGGTGAGGGCTTGTCAGGTGAAGGGTGTTTTACAATATCTGCACTCACCGGTCGAGTTCATACAACGGTGGATCGATATGGTTAAGGCAGGAAGAATGGGTCAGCAAACACAGCAAGTTCAATCATTGTAATGATGATTATTACACATCAGCAGCAAATAATAAGATAAGTGTAAAGAGTGAGTATTTAAAATGCCAGGTACAAAAATCAAGGCTTATTCTCTAACAGCCGAAGCCTTCACAAACAGATCGGCCTAATAATGGCACAAATGGTGATGAATGGTTCGATCTAATTGACATCACTGTGCCTTAGTTACAAGTTGACCAAGGTAGAGAAATAACATTTCCAGAGTGCAGACTATTAACAATAGTAAGGTGGAATTTGGAAAGAGGAGTAGCCCCTGTGGGATATAGGTAAATTAATGTTACTTCTGCAATTCCATCTTACAAAGTAAAATGAACTCACACCAGTGTGTAATTGTTTTAGCCAAGAGCTGAGTCAACAAGAATGGAAACGATGTGGAGGAAATATATAATTGTTTTTGTATTAGCTAAAACTGTATGTCAGAAGGTAGACATTATGGGCAAGTAGATAAGATGTTGTGAGGGGATGAAGTTAAGCTAGATACGCCTGTACAAACAGTAAGTATAAACATCTGCTTCCCACTTTTACAAAAACACAGGAACAAACCCCAATTAAAAGGGTCATAGGGATCAGAACGGCCTCGGGAAAGGCACAGATAATGATGAAGAAATAATATGCCTAACAATGACCTACAGCAGGATGAGGTCAAACAGCCTGGTGAGGCCAGAAATAAGCATTTTGTCACAGACAAGGCCGGATAAGGCAAGAGATAAACAGGGGTAATGGGGGCCGGTCTTAGGGAAGTGGAAGATGTAAACTGGGGAGGAGCAATGTAAAACAAAAGACATCAAATCATAAATGTTGTGTATGAATTGAATTTGGTGTGTGTATGTCCTCTACCTTTTAGGCACTGGACATCACACCCACTTGCAAGTGTAAAATAAATGGCACTACTGATTCAGATTTTGTCTCGGACTGCAATTATTGAGGTGTGTGAGCTTTGTTTCTCACAACTGGGGGCTGTCCGGGATGTTCTTCCATCGCCGGGGGGAGTGGCTGGCCTTGGACACTGGGAAGACGTGTCCCGTTCCCCATTGAGGAGCGGTCTCGTGTCCTGGTTTGGTCTGCTCCCTTGGGCGACTGGTACGAATCCCACAAGAGAGACATCTGAATCAGACAGTGATAGGAGCTCGATCGACAATACGGCACAAAGGGGCCAGGCAACTCTGTGCACAGACCAAGGTAAGAAACCTGACTTTTAAGTATTGCCTTGGTGGCCGGGATTAAGTTTTAGTAGTTAATAAGGGACTAACGAAGGAACTCAATATGGGTTGTGCCGTGGGTAAGGAAAAAGCCTCTGGGAAAAGAAAAGAAGGAAAAAGCAATGGAATTGGAGGCGGGGTCCCTTACAACATACCTCCAGAAAGTCCTTTGGGGAGGATGTTGTGGAATTGGGAAAATAATACTTGTACAGGGGAAAAAGATGATTAAATATTGTTGCTTCGTATGGACTAAGGAATCCATTCTTCGTCCCGCCTCTTCTGGCCAAAATACAGGTCGGACAAAGACTGGGTTTGTAAATATCTGAATTTATTTGTCAATGAGAGAGAGAGAGAGAGAGAGAGAGAGAGAGAGAGAATGAAAAGAGCTGTACAGCTGGTAGAAAGTTTAACCCTTTGTGATTTGGTTTGAATGCACATTTGTTTGTTGGTGATTGAATGTTTGCGTTTTATTCCCTGGAGCTTGAGTTCCGGGACTGTTTTGAATCTGATTTTTATTATGGAAACTTAACATGATTTCTTTAAAGGTGAAGGATTCTATAGAGATTATGAAAAAAAAAGAATGATAACTCCTGTTCTTTTTACAGGTCATAACTGCCTTACTATCAGTTTCTAACTAATCTCTTTTATCTTTACATAAAAGCGATTTATGGAGGACAGTTGAAGTTTCAGTTCAACATTAGATTGTAGTAAAAACAAAATTCTATGGTTAATATCTGTGACCTTGGATTCGGCCATTGTTCATGCATTAGAAGTTTTTGTTAAACTTGAATAGACAAATTCTTTTAAGGCAGCTCGGATTATTTCACGACCTATAGTATTGTAATTGAGCAATGATTGGTCAGCACTACTTAAGAAAACTAATTTTGGATTTAAATTAAGGGACTAAAACTGGGTGAGTACAGTGGATTTCAAAATTGAGAAGTGTATGCATTTTACATTTTGAATATTAAATACTGAATAAATGAACGTAAATATATAAATATATTTACAAAGTTTGGAACAGGCTTTAAGGTTAGTCAAGCATGAATTGATGAATTGGTGTTTGAAGTTATGGGGAGCTAGAAATACTGCAATATTTCTTTAAAAAAGAAAAAGGGGAAGAACGTAATGACTTATCCCCTTCGGGAGGTACCAATAGGGGACAAAGAGATTGGGTTTGTAAGTGTCCCCCTCAGCAGTGGGGAGGTCAGAACATTTAAAGAAATGAAGGTCCTGGTTGAGGATCCGGTAGGGCTGTCTGAACAAATTGATCAATTTTTGGGGCCCAGTCTGTATACCTGGGCTGGGTTAATGTCTATTTTGAATATACTATTTACTGGGGAAGAAAGGGGACTTATATGGGGAGCAGCCATTAAAATATGGGACAGGGAACACCCCATTCGAGATGGGGATGCTGGACAGGGAGAGGTGAAGTTTCCCCTCAGAGACCCCCAGTGGGAAAACCAAAACCCAGAGCATAGAGAAGAAATGAGGGAATTGAAAGACCTGATTCTAAAAGGAATAAGAGAGGCAGTTCCAAAGTCACAGAATTTGACGAAAGCCTTTGAAGTTAGACAGGAGAAAGGTGAGACTCCCTCAGCTTTCTTGCAAAGATTAAGAGACTCAATGCGGAAATATTCTGGAATGAACCCTGAGGACCCAGTGGCACAGGGTCTTTTGAAAGTACATTTTGTGACAAAGGCATGGCCAGACATACAGAGAAAGATACAGAAGATAGAAGGGTGGAGTGAAAAGCCATTAGATGAATTGTTAAGAGAGGCACAGAAAGTGTTTGTAAAGAGAGAGGATGAGAGACAGAAACAGAAGGTGAAAATGATGGTAGCTGCGGTTGATGAGGTAGTTAAGAAAAGAATGGAACCGATAGTGACCAACCGGAGCGGTGCGTGGCAGCATGTCGGACAGAGAGGACAAGGGGGAGCGTTTGATAGAGGGTTCGAGCGACAGGGGCAGAGCTGGAGGTCTCCACAGGCAGGATGCTATTATTGCGGAAAGATAGGGCACTTTAAGCGGGAATGTCCTGCTCTGAAAAGGGAAGAGAGGGCAATTCCGCTTATGAATTTTGAAGAATAGGAGTGTCAGGGGTTCCTGCCCTCGGGGGCCCACCAGGAACCCTTGATAAACCTGAAGGTGGGACCCTGTAGGGAAGAGGTCGTCTTCCTAGTAGATACTGGGGCAGCACGGTCATCGCTGAATGTTAAACCAAAGAAAGTAGGAATGTCAACACAGTCAATTACTGTTTCGGGGGTAAAAGGGGAAGGATTTACTGTTCCAGTAGTTGAACCTATGATGATAGAAGGTCCTAAGGATAGGGTCGCAGGGGAACTGTTGTATATCCCTGATATAGGAAGTAACTTATTAGGGAGAGACTTAATTATCCTCTTAGAACTGGGGATTGGAATTCAGGAAAAAGAATTAGTTGTACAAAAGGCAATGTTGACAAAGGATGTGGAGAGAGAGATAGACCCTATTGTATGGGCTAGGGAAGGGAATTGTGGAAAACTACAGATCCCTCCCCTTGAAGTAAATTTTAAAAAAAAGGAAAAAGGGGACGTTGTCTGTGAACGACAATATCCCATTTCCATAGAAGGTAAACGAGGACTGCAGCCAGTAATTGAAGGATTGATTAGAGATGGACTGTTGGAGCCATGTATGTCTCCTTATAATACCCCAATACTACCAGTGCGGAAATCCGATGGAACTTATCGATTGGGGCAGGATTTGAGAACATTAAATCGAATAGTACAGATCAGGCACCCAGTGGTGCCAAACCCCTATACCTTATTAAGTGAGATCCCTCATGACCACAAATGGTTTAGTGTGATAGATTTAAAGGATGCCTTTTGGGCTTGTCCCTTGGCAGAGGAAGGTAGGAATTTGTTTGCCTTTGAGTGGGAAGACCCTAAGACAGGACAGAAACAGCAATACCGGTGTACTGTGCTCCCCCAGGGTTTTACGGAATCCCCGAATTTATTTGGACAGATGTTAGAACAAACGTTGGAGAAATTTAGCAGCCCCAAGGGGACCACCCTGTTGCAGTATGTAGACGACCTCTTAGTAACAGGAAAAAGAAGAGAAAGAGTAGTAGAAGCCACTAACAAATTATTGAATTTCCTGGGTCAGCAGGGACTGAGAGTATCTAAAAACAAACTACAATATGTGGAGCAAGAAGTGAAATACTTGGGACATTTAGTTAGTGAGGGAAAGCGAAAGATAAGCCCGGAACGGATAGAGGGATTAGTGGGGATGTCACTGCCCAGCACTAAACGGGAGTTACGCAAATGTTTGGGTCTAACGGGTTATTGCAGATTGTGGATTGATCCCTATGCACAGAAGACGAAGAAATTATATCTCAAACTATTAGAGGGGGAACCAAAATGTCTAAGTTGGGATGATGATGAAAAAGAACTAGTTGAGAAACTCAAGAGATCTGACCCATGCCCCCGTGTTAGCCTTCCCTTCTCTAGATAAACCTTTCAATCTCTTTGCTACCGTGGATAAGGGAGCAGCTTTGGGAGTATTGACCCAGAGGTGGGGAGGAATGAGACAACCAGTAGCATATCTTTCGAAGCTACTGGATCCAGTATCCCGGGGGTGGCCTGAGTGTGTGCAGGCCGTGGCTGCCACTGCACTGTTGGTGGAGGAAAGCAGAAAGCTTACATTTGGGGGAGCCCTAATAGTAAGCACTCCACACCAAGTGAGAACAATCCTAAACCAAAAAGCTGGGCGATGGTTGACAGACTCGCGGATTCTGAAACATGAGGCAATATTAATAGAAAAGGATGATCTAGTGTTGGTCACGGACAATTGTTTAAATCCAGCTGCCTTTCTTTGGAAAGGGGAAGGAGACTCTCCTCAGAATCCAGGGCACGATTGCCTTGACATTATAGAATACCAAACCAAGGTCCGCATGGACCTGAGAGATGTTCCACTTCATGCAGAGGCTAGACCTTTTATAGACGGATCATCCCGGGTGACTGAAGGGAAAAGACATAATGGGTATGCAGTCGTAGTTGGGACAAACAGTAGTGTGGTGGAGGCAGGACGGTTGCCAAATGGGTGGTCAGCTCAGACATGTGAACTCTATGCATTGGAAAGAGCCCTTAGGACATTGGAGAATAAAGAGGGAACAGTATACATTGACTCTGAATATGCATTTGGTGTTGTGCACACTTTCGGTAAGATATGGCAGGAACGACGGCTGATCAATAGCCGAGGGAAAGAATTAGTACATGAAGAATTGATTAAACGAGTCTTGGAGTCCCTATTACTTCCCCGACAAATAGCAGTAGTGCATGTAAATGGTCATCAGAAAGGAAATGAACTAGAAGTTAGGGGAAATAGATTAGCCGATGAAGTGGCTAAGGAAGCAGCCCTGAACCCACAAGAAGTGGTGATCCATTCCCTAATACCAACTGTTCCAGGTCCTCGGGAAGCTCCTATATTTACTGAAAGCGAAGAAAATGAATTGAGAGATTTAGGAGCTGTAAAAACAGCAGACGGGCATTGGAGGTTACCTGATGGGAGGAGAATGTTAAACAAAATGATGATGCGAGAGATTATGGCTGTCCTACACCAAGGCAGCCATTGGGGAGTACAAGCAATGTGTGATTTAGTTCTTAGGGAATATGGATGTAAAGGAATATATACAATTGCTAAACAAATATGTGAGGGATGTATCATATGCAGAAAGGTAAATAAGAAAGTTAATAAGAAAGGTAAATAAGACCTAGGATTGAGACCTTTCCAGAGTATACAAGTAGATTATACTGAACTCCCCAGGGTAGGGAGACTAAAATATATGCTAGTCATAGTAGATCATCCATCTGGTTGGGTTGAGGCATACCCCCGAGCTACCATCACTGTGAGTGGAGTGTCTAAAACAATATTGGAGCACATAATTCCCCGATATGGGCTCGTGAACCATATTGATTCCGACCAAGGAACTCACTTTACCCCCGGTAACACTTTAGAGGTAATGAAAGGGTTGGGAATTTCCTGGGAGTTCCATACTCCTTGGCACCTGCCATCATCGGGAAGGGTTGAGAGAATGAACCAAACACTCAAACGACAGCTCTCTAAATTGATCATAGAAACCACACTCCCTTGGACCAAATGTTGACCTATAGCTCTCTTGTGAGTACGAACAGCCCCAAGGAAAGATTTGGGACTATCCCCCTATGAAATCTTATTTGGATTACCTTACTTGGGAACGAATGGAGAATTGGCAATTCCCGAAACTAAAGAGTTGTTCTTAAAGAAGTATATACTGGGCTTGTCCTCCTCTTTGTCTTTCCTCAGGAAACAGGGTTTATTGGCACAGACTCCACCCCTTGAATTCACCGTTCATCCCAACCAGCCGGGCGATTGAATCTTAGTAAAATCATGGACAGAGACTAAATTACAGCCGGACTGGGAAGGGCCGTACCAGGCTCTTTTGACTACCGAAACGGCAATAAGGACGGTGGGGAAAGGCTGGACTCGCTACACTCGGATCAAAGGGCCAGTGGAATCTCCAGTTGAGGAAGTCTGGACAGCCGAATCAACGCAAGACCCGCTGAAACTCAGACTAAAGAGACTTTGAATAACTCATTATACAGTGGCGACGCGAGCGTGGGATTATTTCTGTAAGATTGTATATTAAGTCTTTTTGGTGCTTCAGCATGATGTTTAGAATAATGGGAATGCTGCTAGAATTATGATGCTAGCCCTTTTAGTGTTGGGATTTCGTCAAATATCATTTTCATATGTATTATTAACGGTTCCTGAATTTGATCATCCACAAGTAATAGACACTGATGTATGCAGTTAGTAAATTGTGGGGATGTAGATAATCAGAGACAGTACCGCAGCTCTGAGATACATCTTAAGTCCTATGGGGATGGCCTTGGGGATGGTACTTAGTATAATGGTCTCGTCACAGTACACCGGGCCCCCTTCCGACCAGCTCGTGATTGTCCTGATAAAAAGTGTAACCCAATATACCTAACGATAAGGAAAACCACATGGCATGAATCAATCCTGGGGGGGGGGCACCTATGAGATACAATGAAATGAAACGTTTGGGATAGAAATAAAAGCAAATGGGAAGGATTTCTTGGGCTATTGTTTTCAAATTAGCGAAGGACGGGGAAAACGGGTAGAACTACTGGGTAAGAAGATACAATCTTTCACCCCTCCCGATGATCCTGAAGTAGTAAAATTTATAGAGGTAAAGGACTTGAAACAGACCATTGAAATAGAAACTGGGTACGGGGATGCAAATGCCTGGGTTGAATGGGTAAAGTATACTGTGAAAAGTCTGAACAAAAGCAATTGCTATGCATGCGCCTCCAGTCGGCCAGTGGCCCAGGGGGTTCCCTTCCCGCTCGGGTGGAAGGGGGACAGGAAGGGCATGAAATGTATGATAGCCCTGTATCAGGATGAGACTGCATGGAATGATAGGAATTGTACCTCCCCTATCTCTGATGTTCCCTCCCTTGGAGAAGAAAGATGCAAAAGCTCCCCCCCTGTTTTCTGCCGCAGTTGGAAATCACACCTCGTGTGTGCGTAGACAAGGTACAAGTCGGTCGAATGATTTGGGGGAGCTGAAATTATGTACAGAAATTAAGAGTGTTACCGAAACGGAGAAGGGAGGGAACTACTCAGCATTGAAGGTTCCCCGAGCGGATCTGTGGTGGGACTGTGGAGGCAAAATATTGAGACCCACGCTACCTCCAGATTGGAGAGGGATATGTGCAATTGTACAATTGGCAATTCCATTTACCCTGGCATTTGAGAAGGAAAAGATAGGTGGGAAGAAGCGAAGGGGTAAGAGATTACTGTTAGACACTTCTTTCGATGACAGGATTTATCTCGATTCGGTCGGAGTCCCTAGGGGGGTACCTGATCAATCCAAGGGTCGTAACCAGATTGCAGCAGGCTTTGAGTCAGCTCTCTTCTGCTGGGTAACAATTAATAAAAATGTAGATTGGATAAATTACATTTTCTATAATCAACAGCGATTTATAACTTATACAAGAGATGTGGTTAAAGGACTATCAGACCAGCTTGATGCGACAAGTAGGATGGCATGGGAAAATAGAATGGCCCTTGATAGGATTTTAGCAGAAAAAGGGGGTGTGTGTGATGTTAGGAGGAAGTTGTTGTACCATTATTCCTAATAACACTGCACCTGATGGTTCAATTACTCTGGTCTTAAGAGGATTGACTACCTTAGCAGAGGAATTGGCTGAGAATGCAGGAGTAGACACATCTCTCACAGGATGGCTTGAGTCCTGGATTGGAAGGCAGAAGGGGATGGTGGTTTCTATCCTTACTTCCCTGATAGTAGTAGTCGGGGTATTGGTGGCCATTGGCTGTTGTATCATACCCTGTATACGAGGGCTCACCCAAAGACTGATTGAAACAGCCTTGATGAAACAGGTGCCCCTAAAAGAAAAATGCAGAAGATAACAAATAGTAATTAAAAGAAAAGGGGGAAATTGTGGGATATAGGTAAATTAATGTTACATCTGCAATTCCATTTTACAAAGTAAAGTGAACTCACACCAGCGTGTAATTGTTTTTGCCACGAGCTGAGTAAACAAGAATGGAAACGATGTGGAGGAAATATATAATTGTTTTTGTATTAGCTAAAATTGTATGTTAGAATGAGATGTGCCATTAAAACGTTACGGGCAAATAGATAAGATGTTGTGAGGGGATGAAGTTAAGCTAGATACGCCTGTACAAACAGTAGGTATAAACATCTGCTTCCCACTTTTACAAAAACACAGGAACAAACCCCAATTAAAAGGGTCATAGGGATCAGAACGGCCTCGGGAAAGGCACAGATGAAGGGGGTAGATAATGATGAAGAAAGAATCTGCCTAACGATGACCTACAGCAGGATGAGGTCAAACAGGCTTGTGAGGCCAGGAATAAGCATTTTGTCACAGACAAGGCCGGATAAGGCAAGAGATAAACAGGGGTAAAGGGGGTCGGTCTTAGGGAAGTGGAAGATGTAAACAGGGGAGGAGCAATGTAAAACAAAAGACATCAAATCATACATAATATTTATATGAATTGAACTTGGTGTGTATGTCCTCTACCTTATATGCACTGGACATCTCACCCACTTGCAAGTGTAAAATAAAGGACACTGCTGATTCAGATTTTGTCTCGGACTGCAATTATTGAGGTGTGTGAGCTTTGTTTCTCAAAGGTACCAAGGGCCAGAGGCTTGTATATGAAGTTGGGCAAGAGCTGAGCCATGATGTTTGAATGGAGGCAGAGGTTGTAGGGGCTAAACAGCGTTGTGGTGTGTGTATGTTGCTGTGGTTATAATTTGGAAAGGAGTTTATTTGTGAAGCAGTTTGGATGGGCATGTAATGAAATGGAGTGGAGTGAGTGTGAAAGAGTTGATCCTGTTGTGTAATAAACGTGTGTGTGTGTGTCTAGGGTGAAGTAGAGGAACTGAAGATGGAGATGGGAGAATAGAAAGGCAAAGGAAAAAGAAATGTTTTGGTGCAGTATGATTGAATGGCAAAATGTTGTTGTAAATGCAGCAGTGTGCGCCTTTAAGGAAGCAGAAATGGAAGCAGTCTGTGCCTACGGCCATACTAGTCTGAAAACGCCCGATCTCGTCTGATCTCGGAAGCTAAGCAGACTCAGGCCTGGTTAGTACTTGGATGGGAGACTGCCTGGGAATACCAGGTGCAGTAGGCTTTTGCAGCCACCAGAGGTTGCTCACAGCTTCGCACTCTCACACTCCCATTCATCAAGCAACGTCCTTTTAACTACTCGCTTCGTCTCACTTTTTCTTGCCCAATTTCATTGTTCAACTTCTTCCCCCAATACACAAACACATCATTACTGCTTGAGATTGGAGCAAACGCACCAGGAACACCAAAGCAGCAAGTATTTTATTGAAGAGCACAAACCGTGGTTTTTATTAAGTGATGCCTCACTTTCGATGATCACACTTCCCTGATCGATGTCAGCGTTCCCCTGTTTTCTAACAATCGTCTAACTAGTGGTGTGGATAGGGTCTGAAAGCAACAACGTTGTGGTGAGGGCTTGTCAGGTGAAGGGTGTTTTACAATATCTGCACTCACCGGTCGAGTTCATACAACACTGGATCGATATGGTTACGGCAGGAAGAATGGGTCAGCAAACACAGCAAGTTCAATCCTTGTAATGATGATTATTACACATCAGCAGCAAATAATAAGATAAGTGTAAAGAGTGAGTATTTAAAATGCCAGGTACAAAAATCAAGGCTTATTCTCTAACAGCCGAAGCCTTCACAAACAGATCGGCCTAATAATGGCACAAATGGTGATGAATATTTCGATCTAATTGACATCACTGTGCCTTAGTTACAAGTTGACCAAGGTAGAGAAATAACATTTCCAGAGTGCAGACTATTAGCAATAGTAAGGTAGGATTTGGAAAGAGGAGTAGCCCCTGACATTTAAGGATGACAGAAGGACGTTCGTGAGTAAGGATATTACTTTGGAAATCTTAACCGTGCACTAAGATAATCATACAATTTGAAGACACTGTCAAGATGCTTTGAGGAAAGGGAACTCCTGTTGGACTAAATACAAGAGAATGTTGTGTTCATTAACAGTCGGGTGGATAAAGCAGAAGCAATAGGTGCCAATGACTTGGATTTTCAGACTGTATTTCCTATAATTTCAGACTGAGATGAGGTGAACTTTCGACAGTTATTGTGTTGTTAATCTTTAGAATGATATTCTCCAGAGAGTGGTGTGGGTTCTACTGTTGAGGATACTTCAGTGTCAGTGTATGGGGTTTTGATATCTCAGGGAATTCTGAAAGGGAGGTGCAGTTGAGGTGCATCGATGGTCATCAGTTTGAATGGTGGAGCTCTCTGGTGTGAGATATTGACCGCGGAGAGTGTGCTGCAGATTGAGCAAAGCAAAAGGTGGTCTCCAGAAGGATAATTGTGAAGACCGAGGTTATAGGATAGTGGTATAGGACGGATATGGAAAATGGCAGAGGTGGTGGAGTAGCCTCCATGATGAGAAACAAAATTCTGTCAATGATGAGGGAGGACATAATGAAGGAAACGCATTCAGTGGAGACCGTGTGGGTGGAACTGAGGAATAGTCAAAATCCTAAAATTGTAATGGGTGTTATGTACAGACCGCCTGGTAGCAGCTCTGAAGTCCTGGATGGTAAAAATGCACAAAACTAGGCAATATGTAACAAAGTAAAAACAATGACAGCAGATGCTGAAAACCAAATACTGGATTAGTGGTGCTGGAAGAGCACAGCAGTTCAGGCAGCATCCAATATGTAACAAAGCCAGAGTGCTACTCATGAGGGATTTTAACGTGAACACAGATTTAGAGGTAGTCAAGCATTTGTCAGAAAGGTAGTGCATGTCTGGTGTATTGCCGGTACTGTTTCTCACTGCATTATGTCCTATATGCTTCATGTGGACAAGCAGTATTGGATTTAGTAATGAGTAATGATTTGGAATTAATGAGTGAGCTAGTTGTGCGTGCCCACTTATCATATAGCGATGATAGCACTATCAAGTTCAAGGCAGTGTTTGAAAGCACAAAGCATGTATCTGCTGTATTTGGTAACGAACCGGGACAAGTGATGGGCTTGTTAGTGGATCAACATTTTGGTGATGGTGACCACAGTTCTGTGACTTTCACCTTGGTTATGGAGAGAGATAGGTGCGTGCAACAGGGTAGGTTTTACAATTGGGGGAAGGGTAAATACGATGTTGTAAGACAGGATCTGAGGAGCATAAGTTGGGGACATAGGCTGTCAGGGAAGGATGTTGTGGAAATGTGGAGCTTTTTCAAGGAACAGATACGACATGTATGTACCTGTCAGGCAGGAAAGAGATGGTCGTGTGAGGGAACCTTGGTTGACAAGGGAGGTTGAATGTCTTGTAAGGAGGAAGGAGGCTTACATAAGGTTGAGGAATTGAGGTTCAGAGAGCGTTGGAGGGATACAGGATAGCCAGGCGGGAGCTGAAGAAAGGGATTAGGAGAGCTAAGAGAGGTCATGAAAAATCTTTGGCGGCTAGGATCAAGGATAACCCCAAGGCCTTTTATGCGTATGTGAGAAACATGAGAATGGCGAGAACGAGGGTAGGTCCGATCAAGGACAGCAGTGGAAGACTGTGTATTGAGTCGGAAGTGATAGCAGAGCTCTTGAATGAGTACTTTTCTTCAGTATTTACAAATGAGAGGGACCATATTGTTGAAGAGGAGAGTGTGAAACCGAGTGGTAAACTAGAGGAGATACTTGTTAGGAAGGAAGATGTGTTGGGCATTTTGAACAACTTGAGGATAGACAAGTCCCCCGGGCCTGACGGGATATATCCTAGGATTATGTGGGAAGCAAGAGAGGAAATTTCAGAACCGTTGGCAATGATCTTTTTGTCTTCACTGTCAACGGGGGTGGTACCAGGGAACTGGAGAGTGGCGAATGTTATGCCCTTGTTCAAAAAAGGGAATAGGGATAACCCCGGGAATTACAGGCCAGTTAGTCTTACTTCGGTGGTAGGCAAAGTAATGGAAAGGGTACTGAAGGATAGGATTTATGAGTATCTGGAAAGACACTGCTTGATTAGGGATAGCCAGCACAGATTTGTGAAGGGTAGGTCTTGCCTTACAAGTCTTATTGAATTCTTTGAGGAGGTGACCAAGCATGTGGATGAGGGTAGAGCAGTGGATGTAGTGTACGTGGATTTTAGTAAGGCATTTGATAATGTTCCCCATGGTAGGCTTATGCGGAAAGTCAGGAGGCATGGGATAGAGGGAAATTTTGGCCAGTTGGATAGAGAACTGGCTAACAGGTCGAAGTCAGAGAGTGGTGGTAGATGGTAAATATTCAGCCTGGAGCCTAGTTACAAGTGGAGTTCCGCAGGGATCAGTTCTGGGTCCTCTGCTGTTTGTAATTTTTATTAATAACTTGGAAGAGGCAGTCAATGGGTGGGTCAGTAAATTTGCAGATGATACGAAGATTGGTGGAGTTGTGGATAGTGAGGAGGGCTGTTGTCGGCTGCAAAGGGACTTAGATATGATGCAGAGCTGGGCTGAGGAGTGGCAGATGGAGTTCAACCCTGTCAAGTGTGAGGTTGTCCATTTTGGAAGTACAAATAAGAATGCGGAATACAGGGTTAATGGTAGGGTTCTTAGTAAGGTGGAGGAACAGAGGGATCTTGGGGTCTATGTTCATAGATCTTTTGAAAGTTGCCACTCAGGTGGATAGAGCTTGTAAGAAGGCCTATGGTGTATTAGCGTTCATTAGCAGAAGGATTGAGTTCAAGAGTCGTGAAGTGATGTTGCAGCTGTACAGGACCTTGGTGAGGCCACATTTGGAGGACTGTGTGCAGTTCTGGTCGCCTCACTTTCGGAAAGATGTGGAAGCTTCGGAGAGAGTGCAGAGAAGACTTACCAGGATGTTGCCTGGAATGGAGAATAGGTCATACGAGGATAGGTTGAGAGTGCTAGGCCTTTTCTCATTGGAACGGTGAAGGATGAGGGGTGACTCGATCGAGATTTATGAGGTGATCAGGGGAATAGATAGAGTAGACAGAGACATTTTCCCCAGGTACAACAGAGTGTTACAAGGCGACATAAATTTAAGGTGAAGGGTGGAAGGTGTAGGGGGGATGTCAGGGGTAGGTTCTTTACCCAGAGAGTGGTGGGGGCATGGAATGCACTGCCTGTGGGAGTGGCAGAGTCAGAATCATTGGTGACCTTTAAGCGGCAATTGGATAGGTGCTTAAGCTAGGACAAATGTTCGGCACAACATTGTGGGCTGAAGAGCCTGTTCTGTGCTGTGTTGTTCTATGTTCTATGCTGCTGGAGTTGGAGAGTTCGGTAAAGCCGCCTTGACTGAGATGAGACAGAGACCGTCCACAATAAGGTGGGAAAATCTGCTGATGGCTAAAAGAACTGAAGATGACGGGAGGATGTTTAAAGAAACATTGAAGACAATAGGAAACCAGTTGATACCCCTGAGAGGGAAAGCTCTGCTTCACAGAAGAAAACAGTCATGGACAAAAATATCAGCATAGATCCTGCTGATTGGGAAAGATCCAGAGAGCAGGAAAGACACAAAGCAGTGTAAAAGAGCTCCCAAAAGGAATTTTGATCGGAATCTTTCCAGGGACATCAAAATCGAGAAGAAATGTTCCGCTGCCCTAAAGGGAAAGCGGGTGGTCAGGAGAAGGTGGGGACATTGTAAATGGTCGAGATGTTCCATCATTCCCCTTACCTCGGTATTTTCAGGAGAAAAGGAGGATAGCTTGCCAGAAGTCCCGGTGAAATGAAAAGTGGATCGGGAAAAGCAACCAAATAAAATGAAGGTGAATAAAACATCGATAATGAGGAAATGACTGGAATCAAAGGGTGACAAATGCCTGGGATTAGGCGGGTTCCATCGGTGGGTGTTAAAACAAATCGACAAGCGCCTCATAGAATCCCGAACTGTAATCGTTCAGAATTCCCGAGATCCAGGAGTCGCCCCTCCGGATTGGATTGTTGCACATGTCAGTCGCGCTTTTTAAGAGAGGAGAACCCGGAAAACTCGGGAATTGCAGAGCATGGAGCTTAGCACCTATGGCAGGGAATTTGTTGGAGTCTATAATCAAGGCTGGGATAAGTGAGCACCTCAAATTGTTGAGTTAACCAGGGAGAGCCACATGACAGGTAGGTCGTGCCTGACAAATTCATTGCAGAGGGTTTGAAGAGGGGACTAAGGTAGCTGTCAGGGAATAATGTCCATAGATGTTGTTTACATGGACTTCGAGAATGCATTTGACAAAGCCCACTTAAGTAGGTAGAAGCCAAGAGAATTGAGGGCAAATTCCTGACAGGGCTCGGAGATTGTTTGAGAGGCAGGCGCCAGAAAGGAGAGAGAATGGGTAGGTAGTCAATTGGCAGGATGGAACCAGTTATGTCTCACACGGACTTGTGTTAGGGCCTCAATTATTGATGTTATTTGTTGAGGGAATGGATAATGGCACAGGAAGTCATATCATAATTTGTGGCTGCATAAATTAGGCTGTATTGTAGACAGTGTAGATGACAGCATAAAATTGCAAGGGGATATTGATAGATTAAGTCAATAAGCAAAACTGTGGCAAAAGCATTTGAATGAAAGCAATAGTGAGGCTATCCATTTTTGGATCAAGAAGGGACAGATCAAGGTATTTTTCTGGATGGTATGAAGTGCATGTCCAAGGAGACTTGGGGTTTAAGGTGCACACAACTTTAAAATGTCACGGACACGTACAGAAAATAATCCAGAAAGCGAACAGATTGCTGTCCTTTTTAAGTAGAGGACTGGAGTAGAAGGATGCCGAAGTTATGCTGCAGTTCTACAAAACCCTGGTTAGATAGACCCCACTTGGAGTACTGTGAGCGGATCTGGGCCGCACACCTTCTGAAAGGAGTAGAATATTGATTGACAAGAATGATACCTGGACTTGCATGGTTAAGATGGAAGGAGAGATCATATCATTTAGGCCTGTGGTCTGTAGAATTGAGAATGTTAATGGGTGGTGTGATGAAAGTCTCGAAGACATGAATAGGAAAAGAGAAGGTGGATAACGATAAATGATTTCTACTGGTTGGGGATTGTAGAATGAAGGAACATAACGTGAGACTTAGGGCCAGAGGGTTGCATAGAGATGTGAGGAAGCCATCGTGCACACATCGGATGGTGGATTTTAGCCATAATTTTCTGACAAAGCGCAGTGGATGCTGGATGAGTTGTTCTATTGAAATGTGAGGGAAATAAATGTTTGTGAAGCAAAGGTACCAAGGGCCAGAGGCTTGTATATGAAGTTGGGCAAGAGCTGAGCCATGATGTTTGAATGGAGGCAGAGGTTGTAGGGGCTAAACAGCGTTGTGTGTGTACGTTGCTGTGGTTATAATTTGGAAAGGAGTTTATTTGTGAAGCAGTTTGGATGGGCATGTAATGAAATGGAGTGGAGTGAGTGTGAAAGAGTTGATCCTGTTGTGTAATAAACGTGTGTGTGTGTGTGTGTGTCTAGGGTGAAGTAGAGGAACTGAAGATGGTGATGGGAAAATAGAAAGGTAAAGGAAAAAGAAATGTTTTTGTGCAGTACGATTGAATGGCAAAATGTTGTTGTAAATGCAGCAGTGTGCGCCTTTAAGGAAGCAGAAATGGAAGCAGGCTGTGCCTACGGCCATACTAGTCTGAAAACGCCCGATCTCGTCTGATCTCGGAAGCTAAGCAGACTCAGGCCTGGTTAGTACTTGGATGGGAGACCGCCTGGGAATACCAGGTGCAGTAGGCTTTTGCAGCCACCAGAGGTTGCTCACAGCTTCGCACTCTCACACTCCCATTCATCAAGCAACGTCCTTTTAACTACTCACTCAGTCTCTCGGTCTCACTTTTTCTTGCCCAATTTCATTGTTCAACTTCTTCCCCCAATACACAAACACATCATTACTGCTTGAGATTGGAGCAAACGCACCAGGAACACCAAAGCAGCAAGTATTTTATTGAAGAGCACAAACCGGTGGTTTTTGTTAAGTGATGCCTCACTTTCGATGATCACACTTCCCTGATCGCTGTCAGCGTTCCCCTGTTGTCTAACTAGTGGTGTGGATAGGGTCTGAAAGCAACAACGTTGTGGTGAGGGCTTGTCAGGTGAAGGGTGTTTTACAATATCTGCACTCACCGGTCGAGTTCATACAACACTGGATCGATATGGTTAAGGCAGGAAGAATGGGTCAGCAAACACATCAAGTTCAATCCTTGTAATGATGATTATTACACATCAGCAGCAAATAATAAGATAAGTGTAAAGAGTGAGTATTTAAAATGCCAGGTACAAAAATCAAGGCTTATTCTCTAACATCCGAAGCCTTCACAAACAGATCGGCCTAATAATGGCACAAATGGTGATGAATATTTCGATCTAATTGACATCACTGTGCCTTAGTTACAAGTTGACCAAGGTAGAGAAATAACATTTCCAGAGTGCAGACTACTAACAGTAGTAAGGTGGGATTTGGAAAGAGGAGTAGCCCCTGACATTTAAGGATGACAGAAGGACATTAGTGAGTAAGGATATTACTTTGGAAATCTTAACCGTGCACTAAGATAATCATACCATTTGAAGACACTGTCAAGATGCTTTGAAGAAAGGGAATTCCTGTTGGACTAAATGCAAGAGAATGTTGTGTTCATTAACAGTCGGGTGGATAAAGCAGAAGCAATAGGTGCCAATGACTTGGATTTTCAGACTGTATTTCCTATAATTTCAGACTGAGATGAGGTGAACTTTCGACAGTTATTGTGTTGTTAATCTTTAGAATGATATTCTCCAGAGAGTGGTGTGGGTTCTACTGTTGAGGATACTTCAGTGTCAGTGTATGGGGTTTTGATATCTCAGGGAATTCTGAAAGGGAGGTGCAGTTGAGGTGGATCGATGGTCATCAGTTTGAATGGTGGAGCTCTCTGGTGTGAGATATTGACCGCGGAGAGTGTGCTGCAGATTGAGCAAAGCAAAAGGTGGTCTCCAGAAGGATAATTGTGAAGACCGAGGTTATAGGATAGTGGTATAGGACGGATATGGAAAATGGCAGAGGTGGTGGAGTAGCCTCCATGATGAGAAACAAAATTCTGTCAATGATGAGGGAGGACATAATGAAGGAAACGCATTCAGTGGAGACCGTGTGGGTGGAACTGAGGAATAGTCGAAATCCTAAAATTGGAATAGGTGTTATGTACAGACCGCCTGGTAGCAGCTCTGAAGTCCTGGATGGTAAAAATGCACAAAACTAGGCAATATGTAACAAAGTAAAAACAATGACTGCAGATGCTGAAAACCAAATACTGGATTCGTGGTGCTGGAAGAGCACAGCAGTTCAGGCAGCATCCAATATGTAACAAAGCCAGAGTGCTACTCATGAGGGATTTTAACGTGAACACAGATTTAGAGGTAGTCAAGCATTTGTCAGAAAGGTAGTGCATGTCTGGTGTATTGCCGGTACTGTTTCTCACTGCATTATGTCCTATATGCTTCATGTGGACAAGCAGTATTGGGTTTAGTAATGAGTAATGATTTGGAATTAATGAGTGAGCTAGTTGTGCGTGGCCACTTATCATAGAGCGATAATAGCACTATCAAGTTCAAGGCAGTGTTTGAAAGCACAAAGCATGTATCTGCTGTATTTGGTAACGAACTGGAACAAGTGATGGGCTTGTTAGTGGGTGAACATTTTGGTGATGGTGACCACAATTCTGTGACTTTCACCTTTGTTATGGAGAGAGATAGGTGCGTGCAACAGGGTAGGTTTTACAACTGGGGGAAGGGTAAATACAATGTTGTAAGACAGGATCTGAGGAGCATAAGTTGGGAGCATAGGCTGTTCGGGAAGGATGTCGTGGAAATGTGGAACTTTTTCAAGGAACAGATACGACATGTCCTTGATATGTATGTACCTGTCAGGCAGGAAAGTGATGGTCGTGTGAGGGATCCTTGGTTGACGAGGGAGGTTGAATGTCCTGTAAGGAGGAAGGAGGCTTACATAAGGTTGAGGAAACGAGGTTCAGAGAGCGTTGGAGCGATACAGGATAGCCAGGCCGGAGCTGAAGAAAGGGATTAGGAGAGCTAAGAGAGGGCATGAAAAATCTTTGGCGGGTTGGATCAAGGATAACCCCAAGGCCTTTTACGCGTATGTGAGAAACATGAGAATGACGAGAACGAGGTTAGGTCTGATCCAGGACAGTAGTGGGAGACTGTATTGAGTCGGAAGAGATAGGAGAGGTCTTGAATGAGTACTTTTCTTCAGTATTTACAAATGAGAGGGACCTTATTGTTGAAGAGGAGAATGTGAAACGGACTGGTAAGCTCGAAGAGATACTTGTTAGGAAGAAAGATGTGTTGGGCATTTTGAACAACTTCAGGATAGACAAGTCCCCCGGGCCTGACGGGATATATCCTAGGATTATGTGGGAAGCAACAGAGGAAATTGCAGAGCCATTGGCAATGATCTTTTCATCTTGACTGTCAACGGGGGTGGTACCAGGTGACTGGAGAGTGACAAATGTTGTTCCCCTGTTCAAAAAAGGGAATATGGATAACCCGGGAATTACAGGCCAGTTAATCTTACTTCAGTGGTAGGCAAAGTAATGGAAAGGGTACTGAGGGATAGGATTTATGAGTATCTGGAAAGACACTGCTTGATTAGGGACAGCCAGCACGGATTTGTGAGGGGTAGGTCTTGCCTTACAAGACTTATTGAATTCTTTGAGGAGGTGACCAAGCATGTGGATGAGGGCAGAGCAGTGGATGTAGTGTACATGGATTTTAAGAAAGCATTTGATAAGGTTCCCCATGGTAGGCTTATGCGGAAAGTCAGGAGGTATGATAGCGGGAAATGTGGCCAGTTGGATAGAGAGGGATTAGCAGAGGGATTGAATTCAAGAGTCATGAAGTGATGTTGCAGCTGTACAGGACCTTGGTTGGGCCACATTTGGAGGACTGTGTGCAGTTCTGGTCCCCTCACTTTCGGAAAGATGTGGAAGCTTTGGAGAGAGTGCAGAGAAGACTTACCAGGATGTTGCCTGGAATGGAGAATAGGTCGTACGAGGATAGGTTGTGAGTGCTAGGCCTTTTCTCATTGGAACGGCGAAGGATGAGGGGTGACTCGATAGTGGTTTATAAGATGATCAGAGGAATAGATAGAGTAGACAGTCAGAAACTTTTTCCCCTGGTACAACAGAGTGTTACAAGGGGACATAATTTTAAGGTGAAGGGTGGAAGGTATAGGAGGGATGTCAGGGGTAGGTTCTTTACCCAGAGAGTGGTGGGGGCATGGAATGCACTGCCTGTGGGAGTGGGAGTGGGAGTGGCAGAGTCAGAATCATTGGTGACCTTTAAGCGGCAATTGGATAGGTGCTTAAGCTCGGACAAATGTTCGGCACAACATCCTCCACTCCACGCTTGCAGCAATGCGCCGGCACCTAACCTCTCTACAGTCAGCCCTGCCTCAGCTGAGGGCCACACTCTCTCAGAATTGCAAAGGACCCACTCTGTACTACATCCTCAGGAGAATTCATACTCTCAACAAACAGTATTTCAACTCCATCTCAAACATCAAAAACTGTAAGTACAACAAACTTTTATCCACCCACCTCCATAACCAGCGTTCCTCAAACATTCCAGAAGATTCCCCTGGCCTCTGAACCTATTCCACCATTAGCCATGTGGCTGATGCAGCTACACCCCCCACACTGATTGATGATGTCACTTCCGCCCCCATCATGGCCACTCCCACAACCACTTCCACCCCTTACAATTCCTCATGCATCACACCTGACACCACTTCTGCCCTTCACATCATCACTGATGCCACATGCTCAGTGACTTCCGCCACCCCTACTGCCGTGGGCACCACCACTTCCACCCCCACCAGCGCCACTCACCTGCATTCTGCTGACATGCCCCCCACACACTCCACTGTCACTATCCCCACCCCCCAGAACCCCGAGGGGAACACCACCTCTGCTCATGACTCCACCCCCATTCCCCCCATCACACCCACTCCAGGTACAGGTTCCGCCCCCACTCCCAGCTCTACACCAGATCCCAGCTCCCGGCCCTGCCGAGTTTTCACCATCCCCCCAGACCTCCCCCTCACTGAGGACGAACGATCAGTCCTCAGCAAAGGACTCACCTTCATCCCCCTCCGTCCACGCATCAATGAATGTAATACACGCCGTGATGTTGAACAATTCTTCCGTCGCCTCCGCCTCCGAGCTTACTTTCACAATCAGGACTCACGCCCACCTTCCGAGGACCCCTTCCCCCACCTCCAACACACTGCATCCACCTGGACACCCCGCGCTGGCCTATTACCTGCCCTCGACCTCTTCATTTCCAACTGCCGCCGGGACATTAACCGCCTCAACCTGTCGACCCCACTCCCCCACTCCAACCTCTTACCCTCACAACGCGCAGCCCTCCAATCCCTCTGCTCCAATCCCAACCTCACCATCAAGCCAGCAGATAAAGGGGGCGCAGTGGTAGTCTGGCGCACTGACCTCTACACCGCTGAAGCCAAACGTCAACTCAAGGACACCTCTTCCTACTGCCCCCTTGACCAGGACCCCACCCCCCATCACCAAACCATCATCTCCCAGACCATACAGAACCTCATCACCGCAGGAGATCTCCCATCCACAGCTTCCAACCTCATAGTCCAGGAACCCCGCACTGCCCGGTTCTACCTCCTTCCCAAGATCCACAAGCCTGACCACCCTGGCCGACCCATTGTCTCAGCATGTTCCTGCCCCACTGAACTCATCTCTACCTACCCCGACACTGTCCTATCCCCCCTAGTCCAGGAACTCCCCACATACGTTCGAGACACCACCCACGACCTCCATCTCCTCCAAGACTTCCGTTTCCCTTGGTCCCCAACGCCTCATCTTCACCATGGATATCCAATCCCTCTACACCTCCATCCGCCACGACCAGGGCCTCCAAGCCCTCCGTTTATTCCTCTCCAGACGTCCCCAACAGTACCCTTCCATCGACACACTCATTCATTTGGCTGAACTGGTCCTCACCCTTAACAATTTCTCCTTTGTATCCTCCCACTTCCTCCAAACCAAAGGGGTAGCCATGGGCACACGTATGGGCCCCAGCTATGCCTGTCTCTTTGTTGGCTATGTAGAACAGTTGATCTTCCGTAATTACACCGACACCACTCCCCACCTCTTCCTCCGCTACATTGATGACTGCATTGGCGCCACCTCGTGCTCCCGCGAGGAGGTTGAGCAATTCATCAACTTCACCAACACATTCCACCCTGACCTTAAATTTACCTGGACCATCTCTGACACCTCGCTCCCCTTCCTGGACCTCTCCATCTCCATTAATGACGACCGCCTTGACACTGACATTTTTTTACAAACCCACCAACTCCCACAGCTACCTGGATTACACCTCTTCCCACCCTACCTCTTGCAAAAATGCCATCCCGTATTCCCAATTCCTCCGCCTACGCCGGATCTGCTCCCAGGAGGACAGAACGCCCCTGGTGCTCACCTTCCACCCTACAAACGTTCGCATAAACCAAATCATCCGCCAACATTTCCGCCACCTCCAAACAGACCCCACTACCAGGGATATATTTCCCTCCCCACCCCTTTCCGCCTTCCGCAAAGACCGTTCCCTCCGTGACTACCTGGTCAGGTCCACGCCCCCAAACAACCCACCCTCCAATCCTGGCACTTTCCCCTGCCACCGCAGGAACTGTAAAAGCTGTGCCCACACCTCCTCCCTCACCTCTATCCAAGGCCCTAAAGGAGCCTTCCACATCCAAAGTTTTACTTGCACATCCACCAATATCATTTATTGAATCCGTTGTTCCCGATGTGGTCTCCTCTACATTGGGGAGACTGGGCGCCTCCTAGCAGAGCGCTTCAGGGAACATCTCCGGGACACCCGCACCAATCAACCAAACCACCCCGTGGCCCAACATTTCAACTCCCCCTCCCACTCTGCCGAGGACATGGAGGTCCTGGGCCTCCTTCACCGCCGCTCCCTCACCACCAGACGCCTGGAGGAAAAACGCCTCATCTTCCGCCTCGGAACACTTCAACCCCAGGGCATCAATGTGGACTTCAACAGTTTCCTCATTTCACCTTCCCCCACCTCACGCTAGTTCTAAACTTCCAGCTCAGTAACTGTCCCCTTGACCTGCCCGGACTTGTCCGACCTGTCTATCTTCTTTTCCACCTATCCACTCCACCCTCTCCTCCTTGACCTATCACCTTCATCTCTTCCCCCACTCACCCATTGTACTCTATGCTACTTTCTCCCCACCCACACCCTCCTCTAGCTTATCTCTCCACGCTTCAGGCTCACTGCCTTTATTCCTGATGAAGGGCTTTTGCCCGAAATGTCAATTTCGAAGCTACTTGGATGCTGCCTGAACTGCTGTGCTCTTCCAGCACCACTAATCCAGAATCATGGGCCGAAGGGCCTGTTCTGTGCTGTATTGTTCTATGTTCTATGCTGCTGGAGTTGGAGAGTTCGGAAAAGCCGCCTTGACTGAGATGAGACAGAGACCGTCCACAATAAGGTGGGAAAATCTGCTGATGGCTAAAAGAACTGAAGATGACGGGAGGATGTTTAAAGAAACATTGAAGACAATAGGAAACCAGTTGATACCCCTGAGAGGGAAAGCTCTGCTTCACAGAAGAAAACAGTCATGGACAAAAATATCAGCATAGATCCTGCTGATTGGGAAAGATCCAGAGAGCAGGAAAGACACAAAGCAGTGTAAAAGAGCTCCCAAAAGGAATTTTGATCGGAATCTTTCCAGGGACATCAAAATCGAGAAGAAATGTTCCGCTGCCCTAAAGGGAAAGCGGGTGGTCAGGAGAAGGTGGGGACATTGTAAATGGTCGAGATGTTCCATCATTCCCCTTACCTCGGTATTTTCAGGAGAAAAGGAGGATAGCTTGCCAGAAGTCCCGGTGAAATGAAAAGTGGATCGGGAAAAGCAACCGAATAAAATGAAGGTGAGTAAAACATCGATAATGAGGAAATGACTGGAATCAAAGGGTGACAAATGCCTGGGATTAGGCGGGTTCCATCGGTGGGTGTTAAAACAAATCGACAAGCGCCTCATAGAAGCCCGAACTGTAATCGTTCAGAATTCCCGAGATCCAGGAGTCATACCTCCGGATTGGATTGTTGCACGTGTCAGTCGCGCTTTTTAAGAGAGGAGAACCCGGAAAACTCGGGAATTGCAGAGCATGGAGCTTAGCACCTATGGCAGGGAATTTGTTGGAGTCTATAATCAAGGCTGGGATAAGTGAGCACCTCAAATTGTTGAGTTAACCAGGGAGAGCCACATGACAGGTAGGTCGTGCCTGATAAATTCATTGCAGAGGGTTTGAAGAGGGGACTAAGGTAGCTGTCAGGGAATAATGTCCATAGATGTTGTTTACATGGACTTCGAGAATGCATTTGACAAAGTCCACTTAAGTAGGTAGGAGCCAAGAGAATTGAGGGCAAATTCCTGACAGGGCTAGGAGATTGTTTGAGTGGCAGGTGACAGAAAGTAGAGAGAATGGGTAGGTAGTCAATTGGCAGGATGGAACCAGTTATGTCTCACAAGGACTTGTGTTAGGGCCTCAATTATTGATGTTATTTGTTAAGGGAATGGATAATGGCACAGGAAATCTTATCCTAATTTGTGGATGACACATAGTTAGGCTGCATTGTAGACAGTGTAGATGACAGCATAAAATTGCAAGGGGATATTGATAGATTAAGTCAATAAGCAAAACTGTGGCAAAAGCAGTTCAATGAAAGCAATAGTGAGGCTATCCATTTTTGGATCAAGAAGGGACAGATCAAGGTATTTTTCTGGATGGTATGAAGTGCATGTCCAAGGAGACTTGGGGTTTCAGGTGCACACTTCTTTAAAATGTCACGGACACATACAGAAAATAATCCAGAAAGCGAACAGATTGCTGTCCTTTCTAAGTAGGTCAACGTTTGGGAGAAGATTTGTAGCTCGGGTGCTCGTTGTGGTTCTGTTCGTCAAGCTGGGAATTTGTCTTGCAAACGTTTCGTCCCCTGTCTAGGTGGACCCAAAGGACTAGCCACACTACCATACATCAGGAGTATTTCCGAACTGACAGCCAGACTACTGCGACCACTAGGACTCATAACAGCACACAAACCTACAGCCACGCTCAGACAACAACTCACCAGAACAAAGGACCCGATACCCAACATGAGCAAAACCAATGTAGTGTACAAAATCCCATGCAAGGACTGCACAAAACACGACATCGGACAAACAGGAAGACAGTTAACGATCCGTATGCACAAACACCAACTAGCCACGAAACGACACGACCAGCTCTCCTTAGTAGCAACACACACAGATGACAAGCAACATGAATTCGACTGGGACAACACTACCATTATAGGGCAAGCCAAACAGAGAACAGCCAGGGAATTCCTAGAGGCATGGCACTCATCCACAGACTCTATCAACAAACACATCGACCTGGACCCAATATACCGGCCACTACAGTGGACAGCTCGAACTGACAACCGGAAGCGGCAGAGACAGGCCACAATAAATGCCGGAGCAAACAGCACAGAAGCGCTTCCCAGGAGGCTCCCAAGCACTGAGGATGTCACCTAGACAGGGGACGAAACGTTTGCAAGACAAATTTCTAAGTAGAACACTGGAGTAGAAGGATGCCGAAGTTATGCTGCAGTTCTACAAAACCCTGGTTAGATAGACCCCACTTGGAGTACTATGAGTGGATCTGGGCCGCACACCTTCTGAACGGAGTAGAATATTGATTTACAAGAATGATACCTGGACTTGCATGGTTAAGATGGAAGGAGAGATCATATCATTTAGGGCTGTGGTCTGTAGAATTGAGAATGTTAATGGGTGGTGTGATGAAAGTCTTGAAGACATGAATAGGAAAAGAGAAGGTGGATAACGATAAACGATTTCTACTGGTTGGGGATTGTAGAACGAAGGAACATAGCGTGAGATTTAGGGCCAGAGGGTTGCGTAGAGATGTGAGGAAGCCGTCGTGCACACATCGGATGGTGGATTTTAGCAATCATTTTCTAACAAAGCGCAGTGGATGCTGGATGAGTTGTTCTATTGAAATGTGAGGGAGATAAATGTTTGCGAAGCAAAGGTACCAAGGGCCAGAGGCCTGTATATGAAGTTGGGCAAGAGCTGAGCCATGATGTTTGAATGGAGGCAGAGGTTGTAGGGGCTAAACAGCGTTGTGGTGTGTGTATGTTGCTGTGGTTATAATTTGGAAAGGAGTTTATTTGTGAAGCAGTTTGGATGGGCATGTAATGAAATGGAGTGGAGTGAGTGTGAAAGAGTTGATCCTGTTGTGTAATAAACGTGTGTGTGTGTGTGTCTAGGGTGAAGTAGAGGAACTGAAGATGGAGATGGGAGAATAGAAAGGCAAAGGAAAAAGAAATGTTTTGGTGCAGTATGATTGAATGGCAAAATGTTGTTGTAAATGCAGCAGTGTGTGCCTTTAAGGAAGCAGAAATGGAAACAGTCTGTGCCTACGGCCATACTAGTCTGAAAACGCCCGATCTCGGAAGCTAAGCAGACTCAGGCCTGGTTAGTACTTGGATGGGAGACCGCCTGGGAATACCAGGTGCAGTAGGCTTTTGCAGCCACCAGAGGTTGCTCACACCTTCGCACTCACACTTCCATTCATCAAGCAACGTCCTTTTAACTACTCGCTTCGTCTCTTTGTCTCACTTTTTCTTGAACAATTTCAATGTTCAGCTTCTTCCCCCAATACACAAACACATCATTACTGCTTGAGATTGGAGCAAACGCACCAGGAACACCAAAGCAGCAAGTATTTTATTGAAGAGCACAAACCGTGGTCTTTATTAAGTGATGCCTCACTTTCGATGATCTCACTTCCCTGATCGCTGTCAGCGTTCCCCGGTTTTCTAACAATTGTCTAACTAGTGGTGTGGTAAAAACAATGACTGCGGATGCTGGAAACCAGATTCTGGATTGGTGGTGGTGGAAGATCACAGCAGTTCAGGCAGCATCCAAGTAGCTTCGAAATCGACGTTTCGGGCAAAAGCTCGGGGGTGCCTCCTAGCAGAGCGCTTTAGGGAACATCTCCGGGACACCCGCACCAATCAACCAAACCACCCTGTGGCTCAACATTTCAACTCCCCCTCCCACTCTGCCGAGGACATGGAGGTCCTGGGCCTCCTTCACCGCCGCTCCCTCACCACCAGACGCCTGGAGGATGAACGCCTCATCTTCCGCCTCAGAACACTTCAACCCCAGGGCATCAATGTGGACTTCAACAGTTTCCTCATTTCCCCTTCCCCCTCCTCACCCTAGTTCTAAACTTCCAGCTCAGTAACTGTCCCCTTGACCTGCCCGGACTTGTCCTACCTGTCTATCTTCTTTTCCACCTATCCACTCCACCCTCTCCTCCTTGACCTATCACCTTCATCTCTTCCCCCACTCACCTATTGTACTCTATGCTACTTTCTCCCCACCCACACCCTCCTCTAGCTTATCTCTCCACGCTTCAGGCTCACTGCCTTTATTCCTGATGAAGGGCTTTTGCCCGAAATGTCGATTTCGAAGCTACTTGGATGCTGCCTGAACTGCTGTGCTCTTCCAGCACTACTAATCCAGTAACTAGTGGTGTGGATAGGGTCTGAAAGCAACAACGTTGTGGTGAGGGCTTGTCAGGTGAAGGGTGTTTTACAATATCTGCACTCACCGGTCGAGTTCATACAACGGTGGATCGATATGGTTACGGCAGGAAGAATGGGTCAGCAAACACAGCAAGTTCAATCCTTGTAATGATTATTATTACACATCAGCAGCAAATAATAAGATAAGTGTAAAGAGGGAGTATTTAAAATGCCAGGTACAAAAATCAAGGCTTATTCTCTAACAGCCAAAGCCTTCACAAACAGATCGGCCTAATAATGGCACAAATGGTGATGAATATTTCGATCTAATTGACATCACTGTGCCTTAGTTACAAGTTGACCAAGGTAGAGAAATAACATTTCCAGAGTGCAGACTATTAACAATAGTAAGGTGGGATTTAGAAAGAGGAGTCGCCCCTGACATTTAAGGATGACAGAAGGACATTAGTGAGTAAGGATATTACTTTGGAAATCTTAACCGTGCACTAAGATAATCATACCATTTGAAGACACTGTCAAGATGCTTTGAGGAAAGGGAATTCCTGTTGGACTAAATGCAAGAGAATGTTGTGTTCATTAACAGTCGGGTGGATAAAGGCAGAAGCAATAGGTGCCAATGACTTGGATTTTCAGACTGTATTTCCTATAATTTCAGACTGAGATGAGGTGAACTTTCGACAGTTATTGTGTTGTTAATCTTTAGAATGATATTCTCCAGAGAGTGGTGTGGGTTCTACTGTTGAGGATACTTCAGTGTCAGTGGATGGAGTTTTGATATCTCAGGGGAATTCTGAAAGGGAGGTGCAGTTGAGGTGGATCGATGGTCATCAGTTTGAATGGTGGAGCTCTCTGGTGTGAGATATTGACCGCGGAGAGTGTGCTGCAGATTGAGCAAAGCAAAAGGTGGTCTCCAGAAGGATAATTGTGAAGACCGAGGTTATAGGATAGTGGTATAGGACGGATATGGAAAATGGCAGAGGTGGTGGAGTAGCCTCCATGATGAGAAACAAAATTCTGTCAATGATGAGGGAGGACATAATGAAGGAAACGCATTCAGTGGAGACCGTGTGGGTGGAACTGAGGAATAGTCGAAATCCTAAAATTGTAATAGGTGTTATGTACAGACCGCCTGGTAGCAGCTCTGAAGTCCTGGATGGCAAAAATGCACAAAACTAGGCAATATGTCACAAGGTAAAAACAATGACTGCAGATGCTGAAAACCAAATACTGGATTCGTGGTGCTGGAAGAGCACAGCAGTTCAGGCAGCATCCAATATGTAACAAAGCCAGAGTGCTACTCATGAGGGATTTTAACGTGAACACAGATTTAGAGGTAGTCAAGCATTTGTCAGAAAGGTAGTGCATGTCTGGTGTATTGCCGGTACTGTTTCTCACTGCATTATGTCCTATATGCTTCATGTGGACAAGCAGTATTGGGTTTAGTAATGAGTAATGAGTTGGAATTAATGAGTGAGCTAGTTGTGCGTGGCCACTTATCATATAGCGATGATAGCACTATCAAGTTCAAGGCAGTGTTTGAAAGCACAAAGCATGTATCTGCTGTATTTGGTAACGAACTGGAACAAGTGATGGGCTTGTTAGTGGGTGAACATTTTGGTGATGGTGACCACAATTCTGTGACTTTCACCTTGGTTATGGAGAGAGATAGGTGCGTGCAACAGGGTAGGTTTTACAATTGAGGGAAGGGTAAATACGATGTTGTAAGACAGGATCTGAGGAGCATAAGTTGGGAGCATAGGCTGTTAGGGAAGGATGTCGTGGAAATGTGGAACTTTTTCAAGGAACAGATACGACACGTCCTTGATATGTATGTACCTGTCAGGCAGGAAAGAGATGGTAGGGTGAGGGAACCTTGGTTGACGAGGGAGGTTGAATGTCTTGGAAGGAGGAAGGAGGCTTACATAAGGTTGAGGAAACAAGGTTCAGAGAGCGTTGGAGCGATACAGGATAGCCAGGCCGGAGCTGAAGAAAGGGATTAGGAGAGCTAAGAGAGGGCATGAAAAATCTTTGGCGGGTAGGATCAAGGATAACCCCAAGGCCTTTTACGCCTATGTGAGAAACATGAGAATGACGAGAACGAGGTTAGGTCTGATCCAGGACAGTAGTGGGAGACTGTATTGAGTTGGAAGAGATAGGAGAGGTCTTGAATGAGTACTTTTCTTCAGTATTTACAAATGAGAGGGACCTTATTGTTGAAGAGGAGAATGTGAAACGGACTGGTAAGCTCGAAGAGATACTTGTTAGGAAGAAAGATGTGTTGGGCATTTTGAACAACTTCAGGATAGACAAGTCCCCCGGGCCTGACGGGATATATCCTAGGATTATGTGGGAAGCAACAGAGGAAATTGCAGAGCCATTGGCAATGATCTTTTCATCTTCACTGTCAACGGGGGTGGTACCAGGTGACTGGCGAGTGACAAATGTTGTTCCCCTGTTCAAAAAAGGGAATATGGATAACCCGGGAATTACAGGCCAGTTAATCTTACTTCAGTGGTAGGCAAAGTAATGGAAAGGGTACTGAGGGATAGGATTTATGAGTATCTGGAAAGACACTGCTTGATTAGGGACAGCCAGCACGGATTTGTGAGGGGTAGGTCTTGCCTTACAAGTCTTATTGAATTCTTTGAGGAGGTGACCAAGCATGTGGATGAGGGCAGAGCAGTGGATGTAGTGTACATGGATTTTAAGAAAGCATTTGATAAGGTTCCCCATGGTAGGCTTATGCGGAAAGTCAGGAGGTATGATAGCGGGAAATGTGGCCAGTTGGATAGAGAGGGATTAGCAGAGGGATTGAATTCAAGAGTCATGAAGTGATGTTGCAGCTGTACAGGACCTTGGTTGGGCCACATTTGGAGTACTGTGTGCAGTTCTGGTCCCCTCACTTTCGGAAAGATGTGGAAGCTTTGGAGAGAGTGCAGAGAAGACTTACCAGGATGTTGCCTGGAATGGAGAATAGGTCGTACGAGGATAGGTTGTGAGTGCTAGGCCTTTTCTCATTGGAACGGCGAAGGATGAGGGGTGACTCGATAGTGGTTTATAAGATGATCAGTGGAATAGATAGAGTAGACAGTCAGAAACTTTTTCCCCTGGTACAACAGAGTGTTACAAGGGGACATAATTTTAAGGTGAAGGGTGGAAGGTATAGGAGGGATGTCAGGGGTAGGTTCTTTACCCAGAGAGTGGTGAGGGCATGGAATGCACTGCCTGTGGGAGTGGGAGTGGGAGTGGCAGAGTCAGAATCATTGGTGACCTTTAAGCGGCAATTGGATAGGTACATGGATAGGTGCTTAAGCTCGGACAAATGTTCGGCACAACATCCTCCGCTCCACGCTTGCAGCAATGCGCCGGCACCTAACCTCTCTACAGTCAGCCCTGCCTCAGCTGAGGGCCACACTCTCTCAGAATTGCAAAGGACCCACTCTGTACTACATCCTCAGGAGAATTCATACTCTCAACAAACAGTATTTCAACTCCATCTCAAACATCAAAAACTGTAAGTACAACAAACTTTTATCCACCCACCTCCATAACCAGCGTTCCTCAAACATTCCAGAAGATTCCCCTGGCCTCTGAACCTATTCCACCATTAGCCATGTGGCTGATGCAGCTACACCCCCCACACTGATTGATGATGTCACTTCCGCCCCCATCATGGCCACTCCCACAGCCCCTTCCGGCCCTCACATCATCGCTGATGCCACACACTCAGTGACTTCCGCCCCCCCTACTGCCATGATCACCACCACTTCCGCCCCCACCAGCGCCACTCACCTGCATTCTGCTGACACGCCCCCCAGAGACCCCACTGTCACTATCCCCACACCCCAGAACTCCGAGGGCAACATTATCCCAGCTCATGATTCCACCCCCATTCCCCCCACCATCACACCCACTCCAGGTACTGGCTCCGACCCCACTCCCAGCTCTACACCAGATCCCAGCTCCCGGCTCTGCCGAGTTTTCACCATCCCCCCAGACCTCCCCCTCACTGAGGACGAACGATCAGTCCTCAGCAAAGGACTCACCTTCATCCCCCTCTGTCCACGCATCAATGAATTTAATACACGCCGTGATGTCGAACAATTCTTCCGTCGCCTCCGCCTCCGAGCTTACTTTCACAATCAGGACTCACGCCCACCTTCCGAGGACCCCTTCCCCCACCTCCAACACACTGCATCCACCTGGACACCCCGCGCTGGCCTATTACCTGCCCTCGACCTCTTCATTTCCAACTGCCGCCGGGACATTAACCGCCTCAACCTGTCGACCCCACTCCCCCACTCCAACCTCTTACCCTCACAACGCGCAGCCCTCCAATCCCTCTGCTCCAATCCCAACCTCACCATCAAGCCAGCAGATAAAGGGGGCGCAGTGGTAGTCTGGCGCACTGACCTCTACACCGCTGAAGCCAAACGTCAACTCAAGGACACCTCTTCCTACTGCCCCCTTGACCAGGACCCCACCCCCCATCACCAAACCATCATCTCCCAGACCATACAGAACCTCATCACCTCAGGAGATCTCCCATCCACAGCTTCCAACCTCATAGTCCAGGAACCCCGCACTGCCCGGTTCTACCTCCTTCCCAAGATCTACAAGCCTGACCACCCTGGCCGACCCATTGTCTCAGCATGTTCCTGCCCCACTGAACTCATCTCTACCTACCCCGACACTGTCCTATCCCCCCTAGTCCAGGAACTCCCCACATACGTTCGAGACACCACTCACGACCTCCATCTCCTCCAAGACTTCCGTTTCCCTTGGTCCCCAACGCCTCATCTTCACCATGGATATCCAATCCCTCTACACCTCCATCCGCCACGACCAGGGCCTCCAAGCCCTCCGTTTTTTCCTCTCCAGACGTCCCCAACAGTACCCTTCCATCGACACACTCATTCATTTGGCTGAACTGGTCCTCACCCTTAACAATTTCTCCTTTGAATCCTCCCACTTCCTCCAAACCAAAGGGGTAGCCATGGGCACACGTATGGGCCCCAGCTATGCCTGTCTCTTTGTTGGCTATGTAGAACAGTTGATCTTCCGTAATTACACCGACACCACTCCCCACCTCTTCCTCCGCTACATTGATGACTGCATTGGCGCCACCTCGTGCTCCCGCGAGGAGGTTGAGCAATTCATCAACTTCACCAACACATTCCACCCTGACCTTAAATTTACCTGGACCATCTCTGACACCTCCCTGCCCTTCCTGGACCTCTCCATCTCCATTAATGACGACCGCCTTGACACTGACATTTTTTTACAAACCCACCAACTCCCACAGCTACCTGGATTACACCTCTTCCCACCCTACCTCTTGCAAAAATGCCATCCCGTATTCCCAATTCCTCCGCCTACGCCGGATCTGCTCCCAGGAGGACAGAACGCCCCTGGTGCTCACCTTCCACCCTACAAACGTTCGCATAAACCAAATCATCCGCCAACATTTCCGCCACCTCCAAACAGACCCCACTACCAGGGATATATTTCCCTCCCCACCCCTTTCCGCCTTCCGCAAAGACCGTTCCCTCCGTGACTACCTGGTCAGGTCCACGCCCCCAAACAACCCACCCTCCAATCCTGGCACTTTCCCCTGCCACCGCAGGAACTGTAAAAGCTGTGCCCACACCTCCTCCCTCACCTCTATCCAAGGCCCTAAAGGAGCCTTCCACATCCAAAGTTTTACTTGCACATCCACCAATATCATTTATTGTATCCGTTGCTCCCGATGCAGTCTCCTCTACATTGGGGAGACTGGGCGCCTCCTAGCAGAGCGCTTCAGGGAACATCTCCGGGACACCCGCACCAATCAACCAAACCACCCCGTGGCCCAACATTTCAACTCCCCCTCCCACTCTGCCGAGGACATGGAGGTCCTGGGCCTCCTTCACCGCCGCTCCCTCACCACCAGACGCCTGGAGGAAAAACGCCTCATCTTCCGCCTCGGAACACTTCAACCCCAGGGCATCAATGTGGACTTCAACAGTTTCCTCATTTCACCTTCCCCCACCTCATCCTAGTTCCAAACTTCCAGCTCAGTAACTGTCCCCTTGACCTGCCCGGACTTGTCCTACCTGTCTATCTTCTTTTCCACCTATCCACTCCACCCTCTCCTCCTTGACCTATCACCTTCATCTCTTCCCCCACTCACCTATTGTACTCTATGCTACTTTCTCCCCACCCACACCCTCCTCTAGCTTATCTCTCCACGCTTCAGGCTCACTGCCTTTATTCCTGATGAAGGGCTTTTGCCCGAAATGTCAATTTCGAAGCTACTTGGATGCTGCCTGAACTGCTGTGCTCTTCCAGCACCACTAATCCAGAATCATGGGCCGAAGGGCCTGTTCTGTGCTGTATTGTTCTATGTTCTATGCTACTGGAGTTGGAGAGTTCGGAAAAGCCTCCTTGACCGAGATGAGGCAGAGACCTTCCACAATAAGGTGGGAAAATCTGCTGATGGCTCAAAGAACTGAAGATGACGGGAGGATGTTTAAAGAAACATTGAAGACAATAGGAAACCAGTTGATACCCCTGAGAGGGAAAGCTCTGCTTCACAGAAGAAAACAGTCATGGACAAAAATATCAGCATAGATCCTGCTGATTGGGAAAGATCCAGAGAGCAGGAAAGACACAAAGCAGTGTAAAAGAGCTCCCAAAAGGAATTTTGATCGGAATCTTTCCAGGGACATCAAAATCGAGAAGAAATGTTCCGCTGCCCTAAAGGGAAAGCGGGTGGTCAGGAGAAGGTGGGGACATTGTAAATGGTCGAGATGTTCCATCATTCCCCTTACCTCGGTATTTTCAGGAGAAAAGGAGGATAGCTTGCCAGAAGTCCCGGTGAAATGAAAAGTGGATCGGGAAAAGCAACCGAATAAAATGAAGGTGAGTAAAACATCGATAAAGAGGAAATGACTGGAATCAAAGGGTGACAAATGCCTGGGATTAGGCGGGTTCCATCGGTGGGTGTTAAAACAAATCGACAAGCGCCTCATAGAAGCCCGAACTGTAATCGTTCAGAATTCCCGAGATCCAGGAGTCGTCCCTCCGGATTGGATTGTTGCACGTGTCAGTCGCGCTTTTTAAGAGAGGAGAACCCGGAAAACTCGGGAATTGCAGAGCATGGAGCTTAGCACCTATGGCAGGGAATTTGTTGGAGTCTATAATCAAGGCTGGGATAAGTGAGCACCTCAAATTGTTGAGTTAACCAGGGAGAGCCACATGACAGGTAGGTCGTGCCTGATAAATTCATTGCAGAGGGTTTGAAGAGGGGACTAAGGTAGCTGTCAGGGAATAATGTCCGTAGATGTTGTTTACATGGACTTCTAGAAGGCATTTGACAAAGTCCACTTAAGTAGGTAGGAGCCAAGAGAATTGAGGGCAAATTCCTGACAGGGCTCGGAGATTGTTTGAGTGGCAGGTGACAGAAAGTAGAGATAATGGGTAGGTAGTCAATTGGCAGGATGGAACCAGTTATGTCTCACACGGACTTGTGTTAGGGCCTCAATTATTGATGTTATTTGTTAAGGGAATGGGTAATGGCAAAGGAAGTCTTATCATAATTTGTGGCTGCATAAGTTAGGCTGCATTGTAGACTGTGTAGATGACAGCATAAAATTGCAAGGGGATATTGATAGATTAAGTCAATAAGCAAAACTGTGGCAAAAGCATTAGAATGAAAGCAATAGTGAGGCTATCCATTTTTGGATCAAGAAGGGACAGATCAAGGTATTTTTCTGGATTGTATGAAGTGCATGTCCAAGGAGACTTGGGGTTTCAGGTGCACACAACTTTAAAATGTCACGGACACGTACAGAAAATAATCCAGAAAGCGAACAGATTGCTGTCCTTTTTAAGTAGAGGACTGGAGTAGAAGGATGCCGAAGTTATGCTGCAGTTCTACAAAACCCTGGGTAGACAGACCCCACTTGGAGTACTGTGAGCGGATCTGGGCCGCACACCTTCTGAAAGGAGTAGAATATTGATTGACAAGAATGATACCTGGACTTCCATGGTTAAGATGGAAGGAGAGATCATATCATTTAGGCCTGTGGTCTGTAGAATTGAGAATGTTAATGGGTGGTGTGATGAAAGTCTTGAAGACATGAATAGGAAAAGAGAAGGTGGATAACGATAAACGATTTCTACTGGTTGGGGATTGTAGAATGAAGGAACATAACGTGAGACTTTGGGCCAGAGGGTTGCATAGAGATGTGAGGAAGCAGTCGTGCACACATCGGATGGTGGATTTTAGCCATCATTTTCTGACAAAGCGCAGTGGATGCTGGAGGAGTTGTTCTATTGAAATGTGAGGGAGATAAATGTTTGTGAAGCAAAGGTACCAAGGGCCAGAGGCTTGTATATGAAGTTGGGCAAGAGCTGAGCCATGATGTTTGAATGGAGGCAGAGGTTGTAGGGGCTAAACAGCGTTGTAGTGTGTGTATGTTGCTGTGGTTATAATTTGGAAAGGAGTTTATTTGTGAAGCAGTTTTAATGGGCATGTAATGAAATGGAGTGGAGTGAGTGTGAAGGAGTTGATCCTTGTGGGATATAGGTAAATTAATGTTACTTCTGCAATTCTGCAATTCCATTTTACAAAGTAAAATGAACTCACACCTGTGTGTCATTGTTTTAGCCACGAGCTGAGTCAACAAGAATGGAAACGTTGTGGAGGAAATATATAATTGTTTTTGTATGAGCTAAAATTGTATGTTAGAATGAGATGTGCCAATAAAACAATGGTAGACATTACGGGCAAATAGATAAGATGTTGTGAGGGGATGAAGTTAAGCTAGATACGGCTGTACAAACAGTAGGTATAAACATCTGCTTCCCACTTTTACAAAAACACAGGAACAAACCCCAATTAAAAGGGTCATAGGGATCAGAACGGCCTCGGGAAAGGCACAGATGAAGGGGGTAGATAATGATGAAGAAAGAATATGCCTAACAATGACCTACAGCAGAATGAGGTCAAACAGCCTTGTGAGGCCAGGAATAAGCATTTTGTCACAGACAGCGCCGGATAAGGCAAGAGATAAACAGGGGTAATGGGAGCTGGTCTTGGGGAAGTGGACGATGTAAACAGGGGAGGAGCAATGTAAAACAAAAGACATCAAATCATATAAATATTATATATGAATTGAACTGGGTGTGTATGTCCTCTACCTTATAGGCACTGGACATCTCACCCACTTACAAGTGTAAAATAAAGGACACTGCTGATTCAGATGTTGTCTCGGACTACAATTATTGAGGTGTGTGAGCTTTGTTTCTCACAATTGGGGGCTGTCCGGGATTTTCTTCCATCACCGGGGGGAGTGGCTGGCCTTGGACACTGGGAAGACGCGTCCCGTTCCCCATTGAGGAGCGGTCTCGTGTCCTGGTTTGGTCTGCTCCCTTGGGCGACTGGTACGAATCCCACAAGAGAGACGTCTGAATCAGACAGGGATAGGCGTTCGATAGAAAATACGGCGACAAGGGGCCAGGCAACTCTCTGCACAGACCAAGGTAAGAAACCTGACTTTTAAGTATTACCTTGGTGGCCGGGATTGAGTTTTAGTAGTTAATAAGGGACTAACGAAGGAACTCAATATGGGTTGTGCCGTGGGTAGGGAAAAAGCCTCCGGGAAAACAAAAGAAGGAAAAAGCAATGGAAATGGAGGCGGGGTCCCTTACAACATACCTCCAGAAAGTCCTTTGGGGAGGATGTTGTGGAATTGGGAAAATAATACTTGTACAGGGGAAAAAGATGATTAAATATTGTTGCTTCGTATGGACGAAGGAATCCCTTCTTCGTCCCGCCTCTTCTGGCCAAAATACAGGTCGGACAAAGACTGTAAATATCTGAATTTATTTGTCAATGAGAGAGAGAGAGAGAGAGAGAGAGAGAGAGAATGAAAAGAGCTGTACAGCTGGTAGAAAGTTTAACCCTTTGTGATTTGGTTTGAATGCACATTTGTTTGTTGGTGATTGAATGTTTGCGTTTTATTCCCTGGAGCTTGAGTTCCGGGACTGTTTTGAATCTGATTTTTATTATGGAAACTTAACATGATTTATTTTAAGGTTAAGGATTCTATAGAGATTATGGAAAAAAAAGAATGATACCTCATGTTCTTCTTACAGGTCATGACTGCCTTACTATCAGTTTCTAACTAATTTATCTTTACTTAAAAGCGATTTATGGAGGATAGTTGAAGTTTCAGTTCAACATTAGATTGTAGTAAAAACAAAATTCTATGGTTAATATCTGTGACCTTGGATTCGGCCATTGTTCATGCATTAGAGGTTTTTTTTTAAACTTGAATAGACAAATTCTTTTAAGGCAGCTCTGATTATTTCACGACCTATAGTATTGTAATTGAGCAATGATTGGTCAGCACGACTTAAGAAAATAATTTTGGATTTAAATTAAGGGACTAAAACTGGGTGAGTACAGTGGATTTCAAAATTGACAACTGTATGCATTTTACATTTTGAATATTTATATTTACGTTCATTTATTCAGTATTTAAATATATTTACAAGTTTGGAACAAGCTTTAAAGTTAGTCAAGCATGAATTGATGAATTGGTGTTTGAAGTTATGGGGAGCTAGAAATACTGCAATATTTCTTTAAAAAAGAAAAAGGGGAAGAACGTACTGACTTATCCCCTTCGGGAGGTACCAATAGGGGACAAAGATTGGGTTTGTAAGTGTCCCCCTCAGCAGTGGGGAGGTCAGAACATTTAAAAAAGAAATGAAGGTCCTGGTTGAGGATCCGATAGGGTTGTCTGAACAAATTGATCAATTTTTGGGGCCCAGTCTGTATACCTGGGCTGAGTTGATGTCTATTTTGAATATATTATTTACTGGGGAAGAAAGGGGACTTATATGGGGAGCAGCCATTAAAATATGGGACAGGGAACACCCCATTGGAGATGGGGATGCTGGACAGGGAGAGGTGAAGTTTCCCCTCAGAGACCCCCAGTGGGAAAACCAAAACCCAGAGCATAGAGAAGAAATGAGGGAATTGAAAGACCTGGTTCTAAAAGGAATAAGAGAGGCAGTTCCGAAGTCACAGAATTTGACTAAAGCCTTTGAAGTTAGACAGAAGAAAGGTGAGACTCCCTCAGCTTTCTTGCAAAGATTAAGAGGCTCAATGCGGAAATATTCTGGAATGAACCCTGAGGACCCAGTGGCACAGGGTCTTTTGAAAGTACATTTTGTGACAGAGGAATGGCCAGACATACAGAGAAAGATACAGAAGATAGAAGGGTGGAGTGAAAAACCATTAGATGAATTGTTAAGAGAGGCACAGAAAGTGTTTGTAAAGAGAGAGGATGAGAGACAGAAACAGAAGGTGAAAATGATGGTAGCTGCGGTTGATGAGATAGTTAAGAAAAGAATGGAACCGATAGTGACCAACCGGAGCGGTGCGTGGCAGCATGTCGGACAGAGAGGACAAGGGGGAGCGTTTGATAGAGGGTTCGAGCGACAGGGGCAGAGCTGGAGGTCTCCACAGGCAGGATGCTATTATTGCGGAAAGATAGGGCACTTTAAGCGGGCGTGTCCTGCTCTGAAAAGGGAAGAGAGGGCAATTCCGCTTATGAATTTTGATGAAGAATAGGGGTGTCAGGGGTTCCTGCCCCCGGGGGCCCACCAGGAACCCTTGATAAACCTGAAGGTGGGACCCTGTGGGGAAGAGGAAGTCTTCCTAGTAGATACGGGGGCAGCACGATCATCGCTGAATTTTAAACCAAAGAAAGTAGGAATGTCAACACAGTCAATTACTGTGTCAGGGGTTAAAGGGGAGGGGTTTACTGTTGCAGTAGTTGAACCTATGATGATAGAAGGTCCTAAGGCTAGGGTCACAGGGGAACTGCTGTATATCCCTGATATAGGAAGTAACTTATTAGGGAGAGATTTAATTATCCTCTTAGGACTGGGGATTGGAATTCAGGAAAAAGAATTAGTTGTAGAAAGGCAATGTTGACAAAGGATGTGGAGAGAGAGATAGACCCTATTGTATGGGCTAGAGAAGGGAATCGTGGAAAACTACAGATCCCTCCCCTTGAAGTAAATTTTTAAAAAAAGGAAAAGGGGACGTTGTCTGTGAGCGACAATATCCCATTTCCACAGAAGGTAAACGAGGACTGCAGCCAGTAATTGAAGGATTGATTAGAGATGGACTGTTGGAGCCATGTATGTCTCCTTATAATACCCCAATCCTACCAGTGCGGAAATCCGATGGAACTTATCGATTGGGGCAGGATTTGAGAACATTAAATCGAATAGTACAGATCAGGCACCCAGTGGTACCAAACCCCTATACCTTATTAAGTGAGATCCCTCATGACCACAAATGGTTTAGTGTGATAGATTTAAAGGATGCCTTTTGGGCTTGTCCCTTGGCAGAGGAAGGTAGGAATTTGTTTGCCTTTGAATGGGAAGACCCTAAGACAGGACAGCAACAGCAATACCGGTGTACTGGGCTTCCCCAGGGGTTTACAGAATCCCCGAATTTATTTGGACAGATGTGAGAACAAATATTGGAGAAATTTAGCAGCCCCAAGGGAACTACCCTGTTGCAGTATGTAGACGACCTTTTAGTAACAGGAAAAAGAAGAGAAAGAGTAGTAGAAGCCACTAACAAATTATTGAATTTCCTGGGTCAGCAGGGACTGCGAGTATCTAAAAACAAACTACTATATGTGGAGCAAGAAGTGAAATACTTGGGACATTTAGTTAGTGATGGAAAGGGAAAGATAAGCCCAGAACGGATAGAGGGAATAGTGGGGATGTCACTGCCCAGGACTAAACGGGAGTTACGCAAATGTTTGGGTCTAACAGGTTATTGCAGATTGTGGATTGATTCCTATGCACAGAAGACTAAGAAATTATATCTCAAACTATTAGAGGGGGAACCAAAATGTCTACGTTGGGATGATGAGGAAAAAGAACTAGTTGAGAAACTCAAAAGAGATCTGACCCATGCCCCCGTGTTAGCCTTACCTTCTCTAGATAAACCTTTCCACCTCTTTGCTACCGTGGATAAGGGAGCGGCTTTGGGAGTATTGACCCAGAGGTGGGGAGGAATGAGACAACCAGTAGCATATCTTTCGAAGCTACTGGATCCAGTATCCCGGGAGTGGCCTGAGTGTGTGCAGACTGTGGCTGCCACTGCACTGTTGGTGGAGGAAAGCAGAAAGATTACATTTGGGGGAGCCCTAATAGTAAGCACCCCACACCAAGTGAGAACAATCCTAAACCAAAAAGCTGGGCGATGGTTGACAGACTCGCGGATTCTGAAATACGAGGCAATATTAATAGAAAAGGATGATCTAGTGTTGGTCACTGACAATTGTTTAAATTCAGCTGCCTTTCATTGGAAAGGGGAAGGAGACTCTCCTCAGAATCCAGGGCACGACTGCCTTGACATTATACAATACCAAACTAAGGTCCGCATGGACCTGAGAGATGTTCCACTTCATGCAGGGGCTAGACCTTTTTATAGACGGATCATCCCGGGTGACTGAAGGGAAAAGACATAATGGTTATGCAGTCGTAGTTGGGACAAACAGTGGTGTGGTGCAGGCAGGACGGTTGCCAAATGGGTGGTCAGCTCAGACTTGTGAACTCTATGCATTGGAAAGAGCCCTTAGGGCATTGGAGAATAAAGAGGGAACAGTATACATTGACTCTAAATATGCATTTGGTGTTGTGCACACTTTCGGCAAGATACGGCAGGAATGACGGCTGATCAATAGCCGAGGGAAAGAATTAGTACATGAAGAATTGATTAAACGAGTCTTGGAGTCCCTATTACTTCCCTGAGAAATAGCAGGAGTGCATGTAAATGGTCATCAGAAAGGAAATGAACTAGAAGTTGGGGGAAATAGATTAGCCGATGAAGTGGCTAAGGAAGCAGCCCTGAACCCACAAGAAGTGGTGATCCATTCCCTAGTACCTACTGTCCCAAGTCCTAGGGAAGCTCCTATATTTACTGAAAGCGAAGAAAATGAATTGAGAGATTTAGGGGCTGTAAAAACAGCAGACGGGCATTGGAGGTTACCTGATGGAAGGGAAATGTTAAACAAAAAGATGATGCGAGAGATTATGGCTGTCCTACACCAAGGCAGCCATTGGGGAGTACAAGCAATGTGTGATTTAGTTCTTAGGGAATATGGATGTAAAGGAATATATACAATTGCTAAACAAATATGTGAGGGATGTATAATATGCAGAAAGGTAAATAAGAAAGTCTTGAGAAAACAGACCCCGGGAGGAAGAGACCCAGGATTGAGACCTTTCCAGAGTATACAAGTAGATTATACTGAACTCCCCAGGGTAGGGAGACTAAAATATATGCTAGTCATAGTAGATCATCCATCTGGTTGGGTTGAGGCATACCCCTGAGCTACCGCCACTGTGAGTGGAGTGTCGAAAACAATATTGGAGCACATAATTCCCTGATATGGGCTCGTGAACCATATTGATTCCGACCAAGGAACTCACTTTACCCCCTGTAACACTTTAGAGGTAATGAAAGGGTTGGGAATTTCCTGGGAGTTCCATACTCCGTGGCACCTGCCATCATCGGGAAGGGTTGAGAGAATGAACCAAACACTCAAACGACAGCTCTCTAAATTGATAATAGAAACCAGACTCCCTTGGACCAAATGTTGACCTATAGCTCTCTTGTGAGTACGAACAGCCCCAAGGAAAGACTTGGGACTATCCCCCTATGAAATCTTATTTGGATTACCTTACTTGGGAACGAATGGAGAATTGCCAATTCCCGAAACTAAAGAGTTGTTCTTAAAGAAGTATATACTGGGCTTGTCCTCCTCTTTGTCTTTCCTCAGGAAACAGGGTTTATTGGCACAGACTCCACCCCTTGAATTCACAGTTCATCCCATCCAGCCGGGCGATTGAATCTTAGGAAAATCATGGACAGAGACTAAATTACAGCCGGACTGGGAAGGGCCGTACCAGGCTCTTTTGACGACCGAAACGGCAATAAGGACGGTGGGGAAAGGCTGGACTCGCTACACTCGGATCAAAGGGCCAGTGGAATCTCCAGTTGAGGAAGAAGTCTGGACAGCCGAATCAATGCAAGATCCGCTGAAACTCAGACTAAAGAGACTTTGAGTAACTAATTATACAGTGGCGACGCGAGCGCGGGATTATTTCTGTAGGATTGTATATTAAGTCTTTTTTTGTGCTTCAGCATGATGTTTAGAATACTGGGGATGCTGCTAGAATTATGATGCTAGCCCTTTTAGTATTGGGATTTCGTCAAATATCAATTTCATATGTATTATTAACGGTTCCTGAATCTGATAATCCACAAGTAATAGACGCTGATGTATGCAGCTTAGTAAATTGTGGGGATGTAGATAATCAGAGACAGTACCGCAGCTCTGAGATACATCTAAAGTCCTATGGGGATGGCCTTGGGGACGGTACTTGGTATAATGGTCTCGTCACAGTACAACGGGCCCCCTACCGACCAGCTCGTGATTGTCCTGATAAAAAGTGTAACCCAATATACCTAACGATAAGGAAAACCACATGGCACGAAACAATCCTGGGGGGGGGCACCTATGAGATACAATGAAATGAAACGTTTGGGATAGAATTGAAAGCAAATGGGAAGGATTTCTTGGGCTATTGTTTTCGAATTAGCGTAGGACAGGGAGAACAGGTACAACTACTGGGTAAGAAGATACAATCTTTCACCCCTCCCGATGATCCTAAAGTAGTAAAATTTATGGAGGTAAAGGACTTGAAACAGACCATTGAAATAGAAACTGGGTACGGGGATCCAAATGCCTGGGTTGAATGGGTCAAGTATACTGTGAAAAGTCTGAACAAAAGCAATTGCTCTGCATGTGCCTCCGGTCGGCCAGTGGCCCAGGTGGTTCCCTTTCCGCTCGGGTGGAAGGGGGACAGGAAGGGCATGAAATGTATGATAGCCCTGTATCAGGATGAGACTGCATGGAATGATAGGAATTGTACCTCCCTATCTCTGATGTTCACTCCCTTGGAGAAGAAAGATGCAAAAGTTCCCCCCCTGTTTTCTGCCGCAGTTGGAAATCACACCTCGCGTGTGTGTAGACGAGGTACAAGTCGGTCGAATGATTTGGGTGAGCTGAAATTATGTACAGAGATTAAGAATGTTACCGAAACGGAGAAGGGAAGGAACTACTCAGCACTAAAGGTTCCCCGAGCGGATCTGTGGTGGGACTGTGGAGGCAAAATATTGAGACCCATCCTATCTCCAGATTGGAGAGGGATATGTGCAATTGTACAATTGGCAATTCCATTTACCCTGGCATTTGAGAAGGAAAAGATAGGGGGGAAAAAGGGAAGGGGTAAGAGATTACTGTTAGACACTTCTTTCGATGACAGGATTTATCTCGTTTCGGTAGGAGTCCCTAGGGGGGTACCTGATGAATCCAAGGGTCGTAACCAGATTGCAGCAGGCTTTGAGTCAGCTCTCTTCTGGTGGGTAACTATTAATAAAAATGTAGATTGGATAAATTACATTTTCTATAATCAACAGCGATTTATAAATTATACAAGAGATGCGGTTAAAGGAATATCAGACCAGCTTGATGCGACAAGTAGGATGGTATGGGAAAATAGAATGGCCCTTGATAGGGTTTTAGCAGAAAAAGGGTGTGTGTGTGTGTGTGATGTTAGGAGGAAGTTGTTGTACCTTTATTCCTAATAACACTGCACCTGATGGTTCAATTACTCGGGCCTTAAGAGGATTGACTACCTTAGCAGAGGAATTGGCTGAGAATCCAGGAGTAGACACATCTCTCACAGGATGGCTCGAGTCCTGGATTGGAAGGTAGAAGGGGATGGTGGTTTCTATCCTTCCTTCCCTGATAGTAGTAGTCGGGGTATTGGTGGCCATTGGCTGTTTTATCATACCCTGTATACGAGGGCCTACCCAAAGACTGATTGAAACAGCCTTGATGAAACAGGTGCCCCTAAAAGAAAAATGCAGAAGATAACAAATGGTAATTAAAGAAAAGGGGGAAATTGTGGGATATAGGTAAATTAATGTTACTTCTGCAATTCTGCAATTCCATTTTACAAAGTAAAATGAACTCACACCAGTGTGTAATTGTTTTAGCTACGAGCTGAGTCAACAAGAATGGAAACGATGTGGAGGAAATATATAATTGTTTTTGTATTATCTAAAATTGTATGTTAGAATGAGACATGCCAGTAAAACAATGGTAGACATTACGGGCAAATAGATAAGATGTTGTGAGGGGATGAAGTTAAGCTAGATACGCCTGTACAAACAGTAGGTATAAACATCTGCTTCCCACTTTTACAAAAACACAGGAACAAACCCCAATTAAAAGGGTCAAAGGGATCGGAACAGCCTCGGGAAAGGCACAGATGAAGGGGGTAGATAATGATGAAGAAAGAATATGCCTAACAATGACCTACAGCAGGATGAGGTCAAACAGGCTTGTGAGGCCAGGAATAAGCATTTTGTCACAGACAAGGCCGGATAAGGCAAGAGATACACAGGGGTAATGGGGGTCGGTCTTAGGGAAGTGGAAGATGTAAGCAGGGGAGGAGCAATGTAAAACAAAAGACATCAAATCATACATAATATTTATATGAATTGAACTTGGTGTGTATGTCCTCTACCTTATAGGCACTGGACATCTCACCCACTTGCAAGTGTAAAAGAAAGGACACTGCTGATTCAGATTTTGTCTCAGACTGCAATTATTGAGGTGTGTGAGCTTTGTTTCTCAAAGTACGAAGGGCCAGAGGCTTGTACATGAAGTTGGGCAAGAGCTGAGCCATGATGTTTGAATGGAGGCAGAGGTTGTAGGGGCTAAACAGCGTTGTGGTGTGTGTATGTTGCTGTGGTTATAATTTGGAAAGGAGTTTATTTGTGAAGCAGTTTGGATGGGCATGTAATGAAATGGAGTGGAGTGAGTGTGAAAGAGTTGATCCTGTTGTGTAATAAACGTGTGTGTGTGTGTGTCTAGGGTGAAGTAGAGGAACTGAAGATGGAGATGGGAGAATAGAAAGGCAAAGGAAAAAGAAATGTTTTGGTGCAGTATGATTGAATGGCAAAATGTTGTTGTAAATGCAGCAGTGTGTGCCTTTAAGGAAGCAGAAATGGAAGCAGTCTGTGCCTACGGCCATACTAGTCTGAAAACGCCCGATCTCGTCTGATCTCGGAAGCTAAGCAGACTCAGGCCTGGTTAGTATTTGGATGGGAGACCGCCTGGGAATACCAGGTGCAGTAGGCTTTTGCAGCCACCAGAGGTTGCTCACAGCTTCGCACTCTCACACTCCCATTCATCAAGCAACGTCCTTTTAACTACTCACTCAGTCTCTCGGTCTCACTTTTTCTTGCCCAATTTCATTGTTCAGCTTCTTCCCCCAATACACAAACACATCATTACTGCTTGAGATTGGAGCAAACGCACCAGGAACACCAAAGCAGCAAGTATTTTATTGAAGAGCACAAACCGTGGTTTTTATTAAGTGATGCCTCACTTTCGATGATCACACTTCCCTGATCGCTGTCAGCGTTCCCCTGTTTTCTAACAATCGTCTAACTAGTGGTGTGGATAGGGTCTGAAAGCAACAACGTTGTGGTGAGGGCTTGTCAGGTGAAGGGTGTTTTACAATATCTGCACTCACCGGTCGTGTTCATACAACGGTGGATCGATATGGTTACGGCAGGAAGAATGGGTCAGCAAACACAGCAAGTTCAATCATTGTCATGATTATTATTACACATCAGCAGCAAATAATAAGATAAGTGTAAAGAGTGAGTATTTAAAATGCCAGGTACAAAAATCAAGGCTTATTCTCTAACAGCCGAAGCCTTCACAAACAGATCGGCCTAATAATGGCACAAATGGTGATGAATATTTCGATCTAATTGACATCACTGTGCCTTAGTTACAAGTTGACCAAGGTAGAGAAATAACATTTCCAGAGTGCAGACTATTAGCAATAGTAAGGTGGGATTTGGAAAGAGGAGTAGCCCCTGACATTTAAGGATGACAGAAGGACGTTAGTGAGTAAGGATATTACTTTGGAAATCTTAACCGTGCACTAAGATAATCATACCATTTGAAGACACTGTCAAGATGCTTTGAGGAATGGGAACTCCTGTTGGACTAAATGCAAGAGAATGTTGTGTTCATTAACAGTCGGGTGGATAAAGGCAGAAGCAATAGGTTCCCATGACTTGGATTTTCAGACTGTATTTCCTATAATTTGAGACTGAGATGAGGTGAACTTTTGACAGTTATTGTGTTGTTAATCTTTAGAATGATATTCTCCAGAGTGTGGTGTGGGTTCTACTGTTGGGGATACTTCAGTGTCAGTGTATGGGGTTTTGATATCTCAGGGAATTCTGAAAGGGAGGTGCAGTTGAGGTGGATCGATGGTCATCAGTTTGAATGGTGGAGCTCTCTGGTGTGAGATATTGACCGCGGAGAGTGTGCTGCAGATTGAGCAAAGCAAAAGGTGGTCTCCAGAAGGATAATTGTGAAGACCGAAGTTATAGGATAGTGGTATAGGACGGATATGGAAAATGGCAGAGGTGGTGGAGTAGCCTCCATGATGAGAAACAAAATTCTGTCAATGATGAGGGAGGACATAATGAAGGAAACGCATTCAGTGGAGACCGTGTGGGTGGAACTGAGGAATAGTCAAAATCCTAAAATTGTAATAGGTGTTATGTACAGACCGCCTGGTAGCAGCTCTGAAGTCCTGGATGGTAAAAATGCACAAAACTCGGCAATATGTAACAAAGTAAAAACAATGACTGCAGATGCTGAAAACCAAATACTGGATTAGTGGTGCTGGAAGAGCACAGCAGTTCAGGCAGCACCCAATATGGAACAAAGCCAGAGTGCTACTCATGAGGGATTTTAACGTGAACACAGATTTAGAGGTAGTCAAGCATTTGTCAGAAAGGTAGTGCATGTCTGGTGTATTGCCGGTACTGTTTCTCACTGCATTATGTCCTATATGCTTCATGTGGACAAGCAGTATTGGGTTTATTAATGAGTAATGACTTGGAATTAATGAGTGAGCTAGTTGTGCGTGGCCACTTATCATAGAGCGATGATAGCACGATCAAGTTCAAGGCAGTGTTTGAAAGCACAAAGCATGTATCTGCTGTATTCGGTAACGAACCGGGACAAGTGATGGGCTTGTTAGTGGGTGAACATTTTGGTGATGGTGACCACAATTCTGTGACTTTCACCTTGGTTATGGAGAGAGATAGGTGCGTGCAACAGGGTAGGTTTTACAACTGGGGGAAGGGTAAATACGATGTTGTAAGACAGGATCTGAGGAGCATAAGTTGTGGGCATAGGATGTTAGGGAAGGATGTCGTGGAAATGTGGAACTTTTTTAAGGAACAGATATGACATGTCCTTGATATGTATGTACCTGTCAGGCAGGAAAGAGATGGTCGTGTGAGGGATCCTTGGTTGACGAGGGAGGTTGAATGTCTTGTAAGGAGGAAGAAGGAGGCTTACATAAGGTTGAGGAAACGAGGTTCAGAGAGCGTTGGAAGGATACAGGATAGCCAGGCGGGAGCTGAAGAAAGGGATTAGGAGAGCCAAGAGAGGGCATGAAAAGTCTTTGGCGGGTAGGATCAAGGATAACCCCAAGGCCTTTTATGCGTATGTGAGAAACATGAGAATGGCGAGAACGAGGGTAGGTCCGATCAAGGACAGTAGTGGGAGACTGTGTATTGAGTCGGAAGAGATACGAGAGGTCTTGAATGAGGACTTTTCTTCAGTATTTACAAACGAGAGGGACCTTATTGTTGAAGAGGAGAGTGTGAAATTGACTGGTAAGCTAGAAGAGATACTTGTTAGGAAGGAAGATGTGTTGGGCGTTTTGAACAACTTCAGGATAGACAAGTCCCCGGGCCTGACGGGATATATCCTAGGATTATGTGGGAAGCAAGAGAGGATATTGCAGAGCTGTTGGCAATGATCTTTTCGTCTTCGCTGTCAACGGGGGTGGTACCAGGGAACTGGAGAGTGGTGAATGTTGTGCCCTTGTTCAAAAAAGGGAATAGAGATAACCCTGGGAATTATAGGCCAATTAGGCTTACTTCAGTGCTAGGCAAAGTAATGGAAAGGGTACTGAAGGATAGGATTTATGAGTATCTGGAAAGACACTGCTTGATTAGGGACAGCCAGCACGGATTTGTGAAGGGTAGGTCTTGAGGAGGTGACCAAGCATGTGGATGAGGGTAGAGCAGTGGATGTAGTGTACATGGATTTTAGTAAAGCATTTGATAATGTTCCCCATGGTAGGCTTATGCGGAAAGTCAGGAGGCATGATATAGGGAAATTTGACCAGTTGGATAGAGAACTGGCTAACAAGTCAAAGTCAGAGAGTGGTGGTAGATGGTAAATATTCAGCCTGGAGCCTAGTTACAAGTGGAGTTCCGCGGGGATCAGTTCTGGGTCCTCTGCTGTTTGTAATTTTTATTAATGACTTGGAAGAGGGAGTCGAACGGTAGGTCAATAAATTTGCAGATGATACAAAGATTGGTGGAGTTGTGGATAGTGAGGAGGGCTGTTGTCGACTGCAAAGGGACTTAGATATGATGCAGAGCTGGGCTGAGGAGTGGCAGATGGAGTTCAACCCTGTCAAGTGTGAGGTTGTCCATTTTGGAAGGACAAATAAGAATGCGGCATATAGGGTTAACGGTAGGGTTCTTAGTAAGGTGGAGGAACAGAGGGATCTTGGGGTCTATGTTCATAGATCTTTGAAAGTTGCCAATCAGGTGGATAGAGCTTGTAAGAAGGCCTATGGTGTATTAGCGTTCATTAGCAGAGGGAGTGAGTTCAAGAGTCGTGAAGTGATGTTGCAGCTGTACAGGACCTTGGTTAGGCCACATTTGGAGTACTGTGTGCAGTTCTGGTTGCCACACTTTAGGAAAGATGTGGAAGCTTTGGAGAGAGTGCAGAGAAGACTTACCAGGATGTTGCCTGGAATGGAGAATAGGTCGTACGAGGATAGGTTGAGAGTGCTAGGCCTTTTCTCATTGGAACGGCGAAGGATGAGGGGTGACTTGATAGAGGGTTATACGATGATCAGAGGAATAGATAGAGTAGACAGTCAGAGACTTTTCCCCCAGGTACAACAGAGTGTTACAAGGGGACATATATTTAAGGTGAAGGGTGGAAGGTATAGGGGGGATGTCAGGGGTAGGTTCTTTACCCAGTGAGTGGTGGGGGCATGGAATGCGCTGCCTGTGGGAGTGGCAGAGTCAGAATCATTTGTGACCTTTAAGCAGCAATTGGATAGGTGCTTAAGCTAGGACAAATGTTCGGCACAACATCATGGGCCGAAGGGCCTGTTCTGTGCTGTGTTGTTCTATGTTCTATGCTGCTGGAGTTGGAGAGTTCGGTAAAGCCGCCTTGACCGCGATGAGACAGAGACCGTCCACAATAAGGTTGGAAAATCTGCTGATGGCTAAAAGAACTGAAGATGACGGGAGGATGTTTAAAGAAACATTGAAGACAATAGGAAACCAGTTGATACCCCTGAGAGGGAAAGCTCTGCTTCACAGAAGAAAACAGTCATGGACAAAAATATCAGCATAGATCCTGCTGATTGGGAAAGATCCAGAGAGCAGGAAAGACACAAAGCAGTGTAAAAGAGCTCCCAAAAGGAATTTTGATCGGAATCTTTCCAGGGACATCAAAATCGAGAAGAAATGTTCCGCTGCCCTAAAGGGAAAGCGGGTGGTCAGGAGAAGGTGGGGACATTGTAAATGGTCGAGATGTTCCATCATTCCCCTTACCTCGGTATTTTCAGGAGAAAAGGAGGATAGCTTGCCAGAAGTCCCGGTGAAATGAAAAGTGGATCGGGAAAAGCAACCGAATAAAATGAAGGTGAATAAAACATCGATAATGAGGAAATGACTGGAATCAAAGGGTGACAAATGCCTGGGATTAGGCGGGTTCCATCAGTGGGTGTTAAAACAAATCGACAAGCGCCTCATAGAAGCCCGAACTGTAATCGTTCAGAATTCCCGAGATCCAGGAGTCGTCCTTCCGGATTGGATTGTTGCACGTGTCAGTCGCGCTTTTTAAGAGAGGAGAACCCGGAAAACTCGGGAATTGCAGAGCATGGAGCTTAGCACCTATGGCAGGGAATTTGTTGGAGTCTATAATCAAGGCTGGGATAAGTGAGCACCTCAAATTGTTGAGTTAACCAGGGAGAGCCACATGACAGGTAGGTCGTGCCTGATAAATTCATTGCAGAGGGTTTGAAGAGGGGACGAAGGTAGCTGTCAGGGAATAATGTCCATAGATGTTGTTTACATGGACTTCCAGAAAGCATTTGACAAAGTCCACTTAAGTAGGTAAAAGCCAAGAGAATTGAGGGCAAATTCCTGACAGGGCTCGGAGATTGTTTGAGTGGCAGGTGACAGAAAGTAGAGATATTGGGTAGGTAGTCAATTGGCAGGATGTAACCAGTTATGTCTCACACGGACTTGTGTTAGGGCCTCAATTATTGATGTTATTTGTTGAGGGAATGGATAATGGCACAGGAGGTCATATCATAATTTGTGGCTGCATAAGTTAGGCTGCATTGTAGACTGTGTAGATGACAGCATAAAATTGCAAGGGGATATTGATAGATTAAGTCAATAAGCAAAACTGTGGCAAATGCATTTGAATGAAAGCAATAGTGAGGCTATCCATTTTTGGATCAAGAAGGGACAGATCAAGGTATTTTTCTGAATGGTATGAAGTGCATGTCCAAGGAAACTTGGGGTTTCAGGTCACGGACACATACAGAAAATAATCCAGAAAGCGAACAGATTGCTGTCCTTTTTAAGTAGAGGACTGGAGTAGAAGGATGCCGAAGTTATGCTGCAGTTCTACAAAACCCTGGTTAGATAGACCCCACTTGGAGTACTGTGAGCGGATCTGGGCCGCAAACCTTCTGAAAGGAGTAGAATATTGATTGACAAGAATGATACCTGGACTTGCATGGTTAAGATGGAAGGAGAGATCATATCATTTAGGCCTGTGGTCTGTAGAATTGAGAATGTTAATGGGTGGTGTGATGAAAGTCTTGGAGACATGAATAGGAAAAGAGAAGGTGGATAACGATAAACGATTTCTACTGGTTGGGGATTGTAGAATGAAGGAACATAACGTGAGACTTAGGGCCACAGGGTTGCGTAGAGATGTGAGGAAGCAGTCGTGCACACATCGGAGGGTGAATTTTAGCTATCATTTTCTGTCAAAGTGCAGTGGATGCTGGATGTGTTGTTCTATTGAAATGTGAGGGAGATAAATGTTTGTGAAGCAAAGGTACTGTGGGATATAGGTAAATTAATGTTTCTTCTGCAATTCCATTTTACAAAGTAAAATGAACTCACACCGGTGTGTCATTGTTTTAGCCACAAGCTGAGTTAACAAGAATGGAAACGATGTGGAGGAAATATATAATTGTTTTTGTATTAGCTAAAATTGAATGTTAGAATGAGATGTGCCAATAAAACAATGGTAGACATTACAGGCAAATAGATAAGATGTTGTGAGGGGATGAAGTTAAGCTAGATACGCATGTACAAACAGTAGGTATAAACATCTGCTTCCCACTTTTACAAAGCACAGGAACAAACCCCAATTAAAAGGGTCATATGGATCAGAACGGCCTCGGGAAAGGCACAGATGACGGGGGATAGATAATGATGAAGAAAGAATATGCCTAACAATGACCTACAGCAGGATGAGGTCAAACAGCCTTGTGAGGCCAGGAAAAAGCATTTTGTGACAGACAAGGCCGGATAAGGCAAGAGATAAACAGGGGTAATGGGGTTGGTCTGAGGGAAGTGGACGATGTAAGCAGGGGAGGAGCAATGTAAAACAAAAGACATCAAATCATATAAATATTATGTATGAATTGAACTTGGTGTGTATGTCCTCTACCTTATAGGCAGTGGATATCTCACCCACTTGCAAGTGTAAAATAAAGGACACTGCTGATTCAGATTTTGTCTCTGACTGCAATTATTGAGGTGTGTGAGCTTTGTTTCTCACAATTGGGGGCTGTCCGGGATTTTCTTCCATCACCGGGGGGAGTGGCTGGCCTTGGACACTGGGAAGACGCATCCCGTTCCCCATTGAGGAGCGGTCTCGTGTCCTGGTTTGGTCTGCTCCCTTGGCAGACTGGTACGAATCCCACAAGAGAGACATCTGAATCAGACAGGGATAGGCGTTCGATAGAAAATACGGCGACAAGGGGCCAGGCAACTCTGTGCACAGACCAAGGTAAGAAACCTGACTTTTAAGTATTGCCTTGGTGGCCGGGATTGAGTTTTAGTAGTTAATAAGGGACTAATGAAGGAACTCAATATGGGTTGTGCCGTGGGTAAGGAAAAAGCCTCCGGGAAAACAAAAGAAGGAAAAAGCAATGGAAATGGAGGCGGGGTCCCTTACAACATACCTCCAGAAAGTCCTTTGGGGAGGATGTTGTGGAATTGGCAAAATAATACTTGTACAGGGGAAAAAGATGATTAAATATTGTTGCTTCGTATGGACAATTCTTCGTCCCGCCTCTTCTGGACAAAATACAGGTCGGACAAAGACTGGGTTTGTAAATATCTGAATTTATTTGTCAATGAGTGTGAGAGAGAGCGAGAGAGAGAGAGAGAGAGAGAGAGAGAGAGAGAGAGAGAAAGAAAAGAGCTGTATACTGAATAAATGAACGTAAATATATAAATATATTTACAAGTTTGGAACAGGCTTTAAAGTTAGTCAAGCATGAATTGATGAATTGGTGTTTGAAGTTATGGGGAGCTAGAAATACTGCAATATTTCTTTAAAAAAGAAAAAGGGGAAGAACGTAATGACTTATCCCCTTCGGGAGGTACCAATAGGGGACAAAGAGATTGGGTTTGTAAGTGTCCCCCTCAGCAGTGGGGAGGTCAGAACATTTAAAAAAGAAATGAAGGTCCAGGTTGAGGATCCGGTAGGGTTGTCTGAACAAATTGATCAATTTTTGGGGCCCAGTCTGTGTCCCTGGGCTGAGTTGATGTCTATTTTGAATATATTATTTACTGGGGAAGAAAGGGGACTTGTATGGGGAGCAGCCATTAAAATATGGGACAGGGAACACCCCATTGGAGATGGGGATGCTGGACAGGGAGAGGTGAAGTTTCCCCTCAGAGACCCCCAGTGGGAAAATCAAAACCCGGAGCATAGAGAAGAAATGAGGGAATTGAAAGACCTGGTTCTAAAAGGAAGAAGAGAGGCAGTTCCGAAGTCACAGAATTTGACTAAAGCCTTTGAAGTTAGACAGGAGAAAGGTGAGACTCCCTCAGCTTTCTTGCAAAGATTAAGAGACTCAATGCGGAAATATTCTGGAATGAACCCTGAGGACCCAGTGACACAGGGTCTTTTGAAAGTACATTTTGTGACAAAGGAATGGCCAGACATACAGAGAAAGATACAGAAGATAGAAGGGTGGAGTGAAAAGCCATTAGATGAATTGTTAAGAGAGGCACAGAAGGTGTTTGTAAAGAGAGAGGATGAGAGACAGAAACAGAAGGTGAAAATGATGGTAGCTGCGGTTGATGAGGTAGTTAAGAAAAGAATGGAACCGATAGTGACCAACCGGAGCGGTGCATGGCAGCATGTTGGACAGAGAGGACAAGGGGGAGCGTTTGATAGAGGGTTCGAGTGACAGGGGCAGAGCTGGAGGTCTCCACAGGCAGGATGCTATTATTGCGGAAAGATAGGGCACTTTAAGCGGGCGTGTACTGCTCTGAAAAGGGAAGAGAGGGCAATTCCGCTTATGAATTTTGAAGAAGAATAGGGGTGTCAGGGGTTCCTGCCCTCGGGGGCCCACCAGGAACCCTTGATAAACCTCAAGGTGGACCCTGTGGGGAAGAGGTAGTCTTCCTAGTAGATACGAGGCAGCACGGTCATCGTTGAATTTTAAACCAAAGAAAGTGGGAATGTCAACACTGTCAATTACTGTTTCGGGGGTAAAATATTATTGCTTCGTGTGGACTAAGGAATCCATTCTTCGTCCCGCCTCTTCTGGCCAAAATACAGGTCAGACAAAGACTGGGTTTGTAAATATCTGAATTTATGATAGAAGGTCCTAAGGCTAGGGTCACAGGGGAACTGCTGTATATCCCTGATATAGGAAGTAACTTATTAGGGAGAGATTTAATTATCCTCTTAGGACTGGGGATTGGAATTCAGGAAAAAGAATTAGTTGTAATAAGGCAATGTTGACAGAGAATGTGGAGAGAGAGATCGACCCTATTGTATGGGCTAGGGAAGGGAATTGTGGAAAACTACAGATCCCTCCCCTTGAAGTAAATTTTAAAAAAAGGAAAAGGGGACGTTGTCTATGAACGACAATATCCCATTTCCACAGAAGGTAAACGAGGACTGCAGCCAGTAATTGAAGGATTGATTAGAGATAGACTGTTGGAGCCATGTATTGATTAGAGATAGACTGTTGGAACTTATCGATTGGTGCAGGATTTGAGAACATTAAATCGAATAGTACAGATCAGGCACCCAGTGGTTCCAAACCCCTATACCTTATTAAGTGAGATCCCTCATGACCACAAATGGTTGGGCTTGTCCCTTGGCAGAGGAAAGTAGGAATTTGTTCGCCTTTGAATGGGAAGACCCTAAGACAGGACAGAAACAGCAATACCGGTGTACTGTGCTCCCCCAGGGGTTTATGGAATCCCCGAATTTATTTGGGCAGGTGTTAGAACAAATATTGGAGAAATTTAGCAGCCCCAAGGGGACTACCCTGTTGCAGTATGTAGACGACACCTTAGTAACAGGAAAAAGAAGAGAAAGAGTAGTGGAAGCCACTAACAAATTATTGAATTTCCTGGGTCAGCAGGGACTGCGAGTATCTAAAAACAAACCACAATATGTGGAGCGAGAAGTGAAATACTTGGGACATTTAGTGAGTGAGAAAAAGATAAGCCCGGAACAGATAGAGGGAATACTGGGAATGCCACAGCCCAGCACTAAACGGGAGTTATGCAAATGTTTGGGTCTAACGGGTTATTGCAGATTGTGGATTGATCCCTATGCACAGAAGACTAAGAGATTATATCTCAAACTATTAGAGGGGGAACCAAAATGTCTACGTTGGGATGATGAGGAAAAAGAACTAGTTGAGAAACTCAAGAGATCTGACCCATGCCCCCGTGTTAGCCTTACCTTCTCTAGATAAACCTTTCCACCTCTTTGCTACCGTGGATAAGGGAGCGGCTTTGGGAGTATTGACCCAGAGGTGGGGAGGAATGAGACAACCAGTAGCATATCTTTCGAAGCTACTGGATCCAGTATCCCGGGGGTGGCCTGAGTGTGTGCAGGCCGTGGCTGCCACTGCACTGTTGGTGGAGGAAAGCAGAAAGCTTACATTTGGGGGAGCCCTAATAGTAAGCACTCCACACCAAGTGAGAACAATCCTAAACCAAAAAGCTGGGTGATGGTTGACAGACTCGCGGATTCTGAAACATGAGGCAATATTAATCGAAAAGGATGATCTAGTGTTGGTCACGGACAATTGTTTAAATCCAGCTGCCTTTCATTGGAAAGGGGAAGGAGACTCTCCTCAGAATCCAGGGCACGATTGCCTTGACATTATAGAATACCAAACTAAGGTCCGCATGGACCTGAGAGATGTTCCACTTCATGCAGGGGCTAGACCTTTTATAGACGGATCATCCCGGGTGACTGAAGGGAAAAGACATAATGGGTATGCAGTCGTAGACGGGACAAACAGTGGTGTGGTGGAGGCAGGACGGTTGCCAAATGGGTGGTCAGCTCAGACTTGTGAACTCTATGCATTGGAAAGAGCCCTTAGGACATTAGAGAATAAAGAGGGAACAGTATACACTGACTCTAAATATGCATTTGGTGTTGTGCACACTTTCGGCAAGATACGGCAGGAACGAGGGCTGATCAATAGCCGAGGGAAAGAATTAGTCATGAAGAATTGATTAAACGAGTCTTGGAGTCCCTATTACTTCCCCGAGAAATAGCAGTAGTGCATGTAAATGGTCATCAGAAAGGAAATGAACTAGAAGTTAGGGGAAATGGATTAGCCGATGAAGTGGCCAACGAAGCAGCCCTGAACCCACAAGAAGTGGTGATTCATTCCCTAATACCTACTGTCCCAAGTCCTAGGGAAGCTCCTATATTTACTGAAAGCGAAGAAAATGAATTGAGAGATTTAGGGGCTGTAAAAACAGCAGACGGGCATTGGAGGTTACCTGATGGAAGGAGAATGTTAAACAAAATGATGATGTGAGAGATTATGGCTGTCCTACATCAAGGCAGCCATTGGGGAGTACAAGCAATGTGCGATTTAGTTCTTAGGGAATATGGATGTAAAGGAATATATACAATTGCTAAACAAATATGTGAGGGATGTATCATATGCAGAAAGGTAAATAAGAAAGTCTTGAGAAAACAGACCCCGGGAGGAAGAGACCCAGGATTGAGACCTTTCCAGAGTATACAAGTAGATTATACTGAACTACCCAGAGTAGGGAGACTAAAATATATGCTAGTCATAGTAGATCATCTATCTGGTTGGGTTGAGGCATACCCCCTAGCTACCACCACTGTGAGTGGAGTGTCTAAAACAATATTGGAGCACATAATTCCCCGATATGGGCTCGTGAACCATATTGATTCCGACCAAGGAACTCACTTTACCTCTAAAGTGTTACGGGGGTAATGAAAGGGTTGGGAATTTCCTAGGAGTTCCATACTCAATGGCACCCGCCATCATCGGGAAGGGTTGAGAGAATGAACCAAACACTCAAATGACAGCTATCTAAATTGATAATAGAAACCAGACTCCCTTGGACCAAATGTTGACCTATAGCTCTCTTGCGAGTACGAACAGCCCCAAGGAAAGATTTGGGACTATCCCCCTATGAAATCTTATTTGGATTACCTTACTTGGGAACGAATGGAGAATTGCCAATTCCCGAAACTAAAGAGTTGTTCTTAAAGAAGTATATACTGGGCTTGTCCTCCTCTTTGTCTTTCCTCAGGAAACAGGGTTTATTGGCACAGACTCCACCCCTTGAATTCACCGTTCATCCCATCCAGCCGGGCGATTGAATCTTAGTAAAATCATGGACAGAGACTAAATTGCAGCCGGACTGGGAAGGGCCGTACCAGGCTCTTTTGACGACCGAAACGGCAATAAGGACGGTGGGGAAAGGCTGGACTCGCTACACTCGGATCAAAGGGCCAGTGGAATCTCCAGTTGAGGAAGACGTCTGGACAGCCGAATCAACGCAAGACCCGCTGAAACTCAGACTAAAGAGACTTTGAATAACTAATTATACAGTGGCGACGCCAGCGCGGGATTATTTCTGTAAGATTGTATATTAAGTCTTTTTGGTGCTTCAGCATGATGTTTAGAATACTGGGAATGCTGCTAGAATTATGATGCTAGCCCTTTTAGTATTGGGATTTCGTCAAATATCAATTTCATATGTATTATTAACGGTTCCTGAATTTGATAATCCACAAGTAATAGACGCTGATGTATGCAGCTTAGTAAATTGTGGGGATGTAGATAATCAGAGACAGTACCGCAGCTCTGAGATACATCTTAAGTCCTATGGGGATGGTACTTAGTATAATGGTCTCGTCACAGTACACCGGGCCCCCTTCCGACCAGCTCGTGATTGTCCTGATAAAAAGTGTAACCCAATATACCTAACGATAAGGAAAACCAAATGGCACAAAACAATCCTGGGGGGGGGGGGGCACCTATGAGATACAATGAAATGAAACGTTTGGGATAGAAATGAAAGCAAATGGGAAGGATTTCTTCGGCTATTGTTTTTGAATTAGTGCAGGACAGGGAAAACGGGTAGAACTACTGGGTAAGAAGATACAATCTTTCACCCCTCCCGATGATCCTAAAGTAGTAAAATTTATAGAGGTAAAGGACTTCCAACAGACCATTGAAATAGAAACTGGGTACAGGGATGCAAATGCCTGGGTTGAATGGGTAAAGTATACTGTGAAAAGTCTGAACAAAAGCAATTGCTCTGCATGTGCCTCCGGTCGGCCAGTGGCCCAGGTGGTTCCCTTTCCGCTCGGGTGGAAGGGGGACAGGAAGGGCATGAAATGTATGATAGCCCTGTATCAGGATGAGACTGCATGGAATGATAGGAATTGTACCTCCCCTATCTCTGATGTTCCCTCCCTTGGAGAAGAAAGATGCAAAAGCTCCCCCCCTGTTTTCTGCCGCAGTTGGAAATCACACAGCCTGTGTGTGTAGACGAGGTACAAGTCGGTCGAATGATTTGGGGGAGCTGAAATTATGTACAGAGATTAAGAATGTTACCGAAACGGAGAAGGGAGGGAACTACTCAGCACTAAAGGTTCCCCGAGCGGATCTGTGGTGGGACTGTGGAGGGAAAATATTGAGACCCACCCTCCCTCCAGATTGGAGAGGGATATGTGCAATTGTACAATTGGCAATTCCATTTACCCTGGCATTTGAGAAGGAGAAGATAGGAGGGAAAAAGGGAAGGGGTAAGAGATTACTGTTAGACACTTCTTTCGATGATAGGATTTATCTCGATTCGGTAGGAGTCTCTAGGGGGGGTACCTGATGAATCCAAGGGTCGTAACCAGATTGCAGCAGGCTTTGAATCAGCTCACTTCTGGTGGGTAACAATTAATAAAAATGTAGATTGGATAAATTACATTTTCTATAATCAACAGCGATTTATAAATTATACAAGAGATGCGGTTAAAGGAATATCAGACCAGCTTGATGCGACAAGTAGGATGGCATAGGAAAATAGAATGGCCCTTGATAGGGTTTTAGCAGAAAAAGGGTGTGTGTGTGTGTGTGATGTTAGGAGGAAGCTGTTGTACCTTTTATTCCTAATAACACTGCACCTGATGGTTCAATTACTCGGGTTTTAAGAGGATTGACTACCTTAGCAGAGGAATTGGCTGAGAATCCAGGAGTAGACACATCTCTCACAGGATGGCTCGAGTCCTGGATTGGAAGGTAGAAGGGGATGGTGGTTTCTATCCTTCCTTCCCTGATAGTAGTAGTCGGGGTATTGGTGGCCATTGGCTGTTGTATCATACCCTGTATACGAGGGCTCACCCAAAGACTGATTGAAACAGCCTTGATGAAACAGGTGCCCCTAAAAGAAAAATGCAGAAGATAACAAATAGTAATTAAAAGAAAAGGGGGAAATTGTGGGATATAGGTAAATTAACGTTACTTCTGCAATTCCATTTTCCAAAGTAAAGTGAACTCACACCAGCATGTAATTGTTTTTGCCACGAGCTGAGTCAACAAGAATGGAAACGATGTGGAGGAAATATATAATTGTTTTTGTATTAGCTAAAATTGTATGTTAGAATGAGATGTGCCATTAAAACATTACGGACAAATAGATAAGATGTTGTGAGGGGATGAAGTTAAGCTAGATACGCTTGTACAAACAGTAGGTATAAACATCTGCTTCCCACTTTTACAAAAACACAGGAACAAACCTCAATTAAAAGGGTCATAGGGATCAGAATGGCCTCAGGAAAGGCACAGATGAAGGGGGTAGATAATGATGAAGAAAGAATATGCCTAACAATGACTTACAGCAGGATGAAGTCAAACAGGCTTGTGAGGCCAGGAATAAGCATTTTGTCACAGACAAGGCCGGATAAGGCAAGAGATACACAGGGGTAATGGGGGCCGGTCTTAGGGAAGTGGAAGATGTAAGCAGGGGAGGAGCAATGTAAAACAAAAGACATCAAATCATACATAATATTTATATGAATTGAACTTGGTGTGTATGTCCTCTACCTTATAGGCAGTGGACATCTCACCCACTTGCAAGTGCAAAATAAAGGACACTGCTGATTCAGATTTTGTCTCGGACTGCAATTATTGAGGTGTGTGAGCTTTGTTTCTCACAGTACGAAGGGCCAGAGGCTTGTATATGAAGTTGGGCAAGAGCTGAGCCATGATGTTTGAATGGAGGCAGAGGTTGTAGGGGCTAAACAGCGTTGTGGTGTGTGTATGTTGCTGTGGTTATAATTTGGAAAGGAGTTTATTTGTGAAGCAGTTTGGATGGGCATGTAATGAAATGGAGTGGAGTGAGTGTGAAAGAGTTGATCCTGTTGTGTAATAAACGTGTGTGTGTGTGTGTGTGTGTGTGTCTAGGGTGAAGTAGAGGAACTGAAGATGGAGATGGGAGAATAGAAAGGCAAAGGAAAAAGAAATGTTTTTGTGCAGTATGATTGAATGGCAAAATGTTGTTGTAAATGCAGCAGTGTGCGCCTTTAAGGAAGCAGAAATGGAAGCAGTCTGTGCCTACGGCCATACTAGTCTGAAAACGCCCGATCTCGTCTGATCTCGGAAGCTAAGCAGACTCAGGCCTGGTTAGTACTTGGATGGGAGACCGCCTGGGAATACCAGGTGCAGTAGGCTTTTGCAGCCACCAGAGGTTGCTCACAGCTTCGCACTCTCACACTCCCATTCATCAAGCAACGTCCTTTTAACTACTCGCTTCGTCTCTCTGTCTCACTTTTTCTTGCCCAATTTCATTGTTCAGCTTCTTCCCCCAATACACAAACACATCATTACTGCTTGAGATTGGAGCAAACGCACCAGGAACACCAAAGCAGCAAGTATTTTATTGAAGAGCACAAACCGTGGTTTTTATTAAGTGATGCCTCACTTTCGATGATCACACTTCCCTGATCGATGTCAGCGTTCCCCTGTTTTCTAACAATCGTCTAACTAGTGGTGTGGATAGGGTCTGAAAGCAACAACGTTGTGGTGAGGGCTTGTCAGGTGAAGGGTGTTTTACAATATCTGCACTCACCGGTCGGGTTCATACAACGGTGGATCAATATGGTTAAGGCAGGAAGAATGGGTCAGCAAACACAGCAAGTTCAATCCTTGTAATGATGATTATTACACATCAGCAGCAAATAATAAGATAAGTGTAAAGAGTGAGTATTTAAAATGCCAGGTACAAAAATCAAGGCTTATTCTCTAACAGCCGAAGCCTTCACAAACAGATCGGCCTAATAATGGCACAAATGGTGATGAATGGTTCGATCTAATTGACATCGCTGTGCCTTAGTTACAAGTTGACCAAGGTAGAGAAATAACATTTCCAGAGTGCAGACTATTAACAATAGTAAGGTGGGATTTGGAAAGAGGAGTAGCCCCTGTGGGATATAGGTAAATTAATGTTACTTCTGCAATTCCATCTTACAAAGTAAAATGAACTCACACCAGCGTGTAATTGTTTTTGCCACAAGCTGAGTCAACAAGAATGGAAACGATGTGGAGTAAATATATAATTGTTTTTGTATTAGCTAAAATTGTATGTCAGAATGAGATGTGCCAGTAAAACAATGGTAGACATTACAGGCAAATAGAGAAGATGTTGTGAGGGGATGAAGTTAAGCTAGATACGCATGTACAAACAGTAGGTATAAACATCTGCTTCCCACTTTTACAGAAGCACAGGAACAAACCCCAATTAAAAGGGTCATAGGGATCAGAACGGCCTCGGGAAAGGCACAGATGAAGGGGGTAGATAATGATGAAGAAAGAATATGCCTAACAATGACCTACAGCAGGATGAGGTCAAACAGCCTTGTGAGGCCAGGAATAAGCATTTTGTCACAGACAAGGCCAGATAAGGCAAGAGATAAACAGGGGTAATGGGGGCCGGTCTTAGGGAAGTGGAAGATGTAAGCAGGGGAGGAGCAATGTAAAACAAAAGACATCAAATCATATAAATATTATGTATGAATTGAACTGGGTGTGTGTCCTCTATCTTATAGGCACTGGACATCTCACCCATTTGCAAGTGTAAAATAAAGGACACTGCTGATTCAGATTTTGTCTCGGACTGCAATTATTGAGGTGTGTGAGCTTTGTTTCTCACAATTGGGGGCTGTCCGGGATTTTCTTCCATCACCGGGGGGAGTGGCTGGCCTTGGACACCGGGAAGACGCATCCCGTTCCCCATTGAGGAGCGGTCTCGTGTCCTGGTTTGGTCTGCTCCCTTGGCAGACTGGTACGAATCCCACAAGAGAGACATCTGAATCAGACAGGGATAGGCGTTCGATAGAGAATACGGCGACAAGGGGCCAGGCAACTCTGTGCACAGACCAAGGTAAGAAACCTGACTTTTAAGTATTGCCTTGGTGGGCGGGATTGAGTTTTAGTAGTTAATAAGGGACTAACGAAGGAACTCAATATGGGTTGTGCCGTGGGTAGGGAAAAGCCTCCGGGAAAACAAAAGAAGGAAAAAGCAATGGAAATGGAGGCGGGGTCCCTTCCAACGTACCTCCAGAAAGTCCTTTGGGGAGGATGTTGTGGAATTGGCAAAATAATACTTGTACAGGGGAAAAAGATGATTAAATATTGTTGCTTCGTATGGACTAAGGAATCCATTCTTCGTCCCGCCTTTTATGGCCAAAGTACAGGTCGGACGAAGACTGGGTTTGTAAATATCTGAATTTATTTGTCAATGAGTGAGAGAGAGAGAGAGAGAATGAAAAGAGCTGTACAGCTGGTAGAAAGTTTAACCCTTTGTGATTTGGTTTGAATGCACATTTGTTTGTTGGTGATTGAATGTTTGCGTTTTATTCCCTGGAGCTTGAGTTCCGGGACTGTTTTGAATCTGATTTTTATTATGGAAACTTAACATGATTTATTTAAAGGTGAAGGATTCTATAGAGATCATGAAAAAAAAAGAATGATAACTCCTGTTCTTTTTACAGGTCATAACTGCCTTACTATCAGTTTCTAACTAATCTCTTTTATCTTTACATGAAAGCGATTTATGGAGGACAGTTGAAGTTTCAGTTCAACATTAGATTGTAGTAAAAACAAAATTCTATGGTTAATATCTGTGACCTTGGATTCGGCCATTGTTCATGCATTAGAGGTTTTTGTTAAACTTGAATAGACAAATTCTTTTAAGGCAGCTCTGATTATTTCACGACCTATAGTATTGTAATTGAGCAATGATTGGTCAGCACTACTTAAGAAAACTAATTTTGGATTTAAATTAAGGGACTAAAACTGGGTGAGTACAGTGGATTTCAAAATTGAGAACTGTATGCATTTTACATTTTGAATATTAAATACTGAATAAATGAACGTAAATATATAAATATATTTACAAGTTTGGAACAGGCTTTAAAGTTAGTCAAGCATGAATTGATGAATTGGTGTTTGGAGTTATGGGGAGCTAGAAATACTGCAATATTTCTTTAAAAAAGAAAAAGGGGAAGAACGTAATGACTTATCCCCTTCGGGAGGTACCAATAGGGGACAAAGAGATTGGGTTTGTAAGTGTCCCCCTCAGCAGTGGGGAGGTCAGAACATTTAAAAAAGAAATGAAGGTCCTGGTTGAGGATCCGATAGGGTTGTCTGAACAAATTGATCAATTTTTGGGGCCCAGTCTGTATACCTGGGCTGGGTTAATGTCTATTTTGAATATACTATTTACTGGGGAAGAAAGGGGACTTATATGGGAGCAGCCATTAAAATATGGGACAGGGAACACCCCATTGGAGATGGGGATGCTGGAGAGGGAGAAGTGAAGTTTCCCCTCAGAGACCCCCAGTGGGAAAATCAAAATACAGAGCATAGAGAAGAAATGAGGGAATTGAAAGACCTGATTCTAAATGGAATAAGAGAGGTAGTTCCGAAGTCACAGAATTTGACTAAAGCCTTTGAAGTTAGACAGGAGAAAGGTGAGACTCCCTCAGCTTTCTTGCAAAGATTAAGAGACTCAATGCGGAAATATTCTGGAATGAACCCTGAGGACCCTGTGGCACAGGGTCTTTTGAAAGTACATTTTGTGACAAAGGAATGGCCAGACATACAGAGAAAGATACAGAAGATAGAAGGGTGGAGTGAAAAGCCATTAGATGAATTGTTAAGAGAGGCACAGAAAGTGTTTGTAAAGAGAGAGGATGAGAGACAGAAACAGAAGGTGAAAATGATGGTAGCTGCGGTTGATGAGGTAGTTACGAAAACAATGGAACCGATAGTGACCAACCGGAGCGGTGGGTGGCAGCATGTCGGACAGAGAGGACAAGGGGGAGCGTTTGATAGAGGGTTCGAGTGACAGGGGCAGAGCTGGAGGTCTCCACAGGCAGGATGCTATTATTGCGGAAGGATAGGGCACTTTAAGCAGGAATGTCCTGCTCTGAAAAGGGAAGAGAGGGCAATTCCGCTTATGAATTTTGATGAAGAATAGGGGTGTCAGGGGTTCCTGCCCTCGGGGGGGCCTACCAGGAACCCTTGATAAACCTGAAGGTGGGACCCTGTAGGGAAGAGGTAGTCTTCCTAGTAGATACGGGGGCAGCACGGTCATCGCTGAATTTTAAACCAAAGAAAGTAGGAATGTCAACACGGTCAATTACTGTTTCGGGGGTTAAAGGGGAGGGGTTTACTGTTCCAGTAGTTGAACCTATGATGATCCTAAGGATAGGGTCAAAGGGGAATTGTTGTATATCCCTGATATAGGAAGTAACTTATTAGGGAGAGACTTAATTATCCTCTTAGAACTGGGGATTGGAATTCGGGAAAAAGAATTAGTTGTACAAAAGGCAATGTTGACAAAGGATGTGGAGAGAGAGATAGACCCTATTGTATGAGCTAGAGAAGGGAATTGTGGAAAACTACAGATCCCTCCCCTTGAAGTAAATTTTTAAAAAAGGAAAAGGGGACGTTGTCTGTGAGCGACAATATCCCATTTCCACAGAAGGTAAACGAGGACTGCAGCCAGTAATTGAAGGATTGATTAGAGATGGACTGTTGGAGCCATGTATGTCTCCCTATAATACCCCAATCCTACCAGTGCGGAAATCCGATGGAACTTATCGATTGGGGCAGGATTTGAGAACATTAAATCGCATAGTACAGATCAGGCACCCAGTGGTACCAAACCCCTATACGTTATTAAGTGAGATCCCTCATGATCACAAATGGTTGGGCTTGTCCCTTGGCAGAGGAAGGTAGGAATATGTTTGCCTTTGAGTGGGAAGACCCTAAGACAGGACAGAAACAGCAATACCGGTGTACTGTGCTCCCCCAGGGGTTTACAGAATCCCCGAATTTATTTGGACAGATGTTAGAACAAATATTGGAGAAATTTAGCAGCCCCAAGGGGACCACCCTGTTGCAGTATGTAGACGACCTCTTAGTAACAGGAAAAAGAAGAGAGAGAGTAGTAGAAGCCACAAACAAATTATTGAATTTCCTGGGTCAGCAGGGACTGCGATTATCAAAAAACAAACTACAATATGTGGAGCGAGAAGTGAAATACTTGGGACATTTAGTTAGTGATGGAAAGGGAAAGATAAGCCCAGAACGGATAGAGGGAATAGTGGGGATGTCACTGCCCAGGACTAAACGGGAGTTACGCAAATGTTTGGGTCTAACAGGTTATTGCAGATTGTGGATTGATTCCTATGCACAGAAGACTAAGAAATTATATCTCAAACTATTAGAGGGGGAACCAAAATGTCTAAATTGGGATGATGAGGAAAAAGAACTAGTTGAGAAACTCAAAAGAGATCTGTTGCTGTGGTTATAATTTGGAAAGGAGTTTATTTGTGAAGCAGTTTGGATGGGCATGGAATGAAATGGAGTGGAGTGAGTGTGAAAGAGTTGATCCTGTTGTGTAATAAACGTGTGTGTGTGTGTGTGTCTAGGGTGAAGTAGAGGAACTGAAGATGGAGATGGGAGAATAGAAAGGCAAAGGAAAAAGAAATGTTTTTGTGCAGTACGATTGAATGGCAAAATGTTGTTGTAAATGCAGCAGTGTGTGCCTTTAAGGAAGCAGAAATGGAAGCAGTCTGTGCCTATGGCCATACTAGTCTGAAAACGCCCGATCTCGTCTGATCTCGGAAGCTAAGCAGACTCAGGCCTGGTTAGTACTTGGATGGGAGACCGCCTGGGAATACCAGGTGCAGTAGGCTTTTGCAGCCACCAGAGGTTGCTCACAGCTTCGCACTCTCACACTCCCATTCATCAAGCAACGTCCTTTTAACTACTCGCTCAGTCTCTCGGTCTCACTTTTTCTTGCCCAATTTCATTGTTCAGCTTCTTCCCCCAATACACAAACACATCATTACTGCTTGAGATTGGAGCAAACGCACCAGGAACACCAAAGCAGCAAGTATTTTATTGAAGAGCACAAACCGTGGTTTTTATTAAGTGATGCCTCACTTTCGATGATCACACTTCCCTGATCGATGTCAGCGTTCCCCTGTTTTCTAACAATCGTCTAACTAGTGGTGTGGATAGGGTCTGAAAGCAACAACGTTGTGGTGAGGGCTTGTCAGGTGAAGGGTGTTTTACAATATCTGCACTCACCGGTCGGGTTCATACAACGGTGGATCGATATGGTTAAGGAAGGAAGAATGGGTCAGCAAACACAGCAAGTTCAATCCTTGTAATGATGATTATTACACATCAGCAGCAAATAATAAGATAAGTGTAAAGAGTGAGTATTTAAAATGCCAGGTACAAAAATCAAGGCTTATTCTCTAACAGCCGAAGCCTTCACAAACAGATCGGCCTAATAATGGCACAAATGGTGATGAATATTTCGATCTAATTGACATCACTGTGCCTTAGTTACAAGTTGACCAAGGTAGAGAAATAACATTTCCAGAGTGCAGACTATTAGCAATAGTAAGGTGGGATTTGGAAAGAGGAGTAGCCCCTGACATTTAAGGATGACAGAAGGACGTTAGTGAGTAAGGATATCACTTTGGAAATCTTAACCGTGCACTAAGATAATCATACCATTTGAAGACACTGTCAAGATGCTTTGAGGAATGGGAACTCCTGTTGGACTAAATGCAAGAGAATGTTGTGTTCATTAACAGTCGGGTGGATAAAGGCAGAAGCAATAGGTGCCAATGACTTGGATTTTCAGACTGTATTTCCTATAATTTCAGGCAGATAAGTGAACTTTCGACAGTTATTGTGTTGTTAATCTTTAGAATGATATTCTCCAGAGTGTGGTGTGGGTTCTACTGTTGAGGATACTTCAGTGTCAGTGGATGGAGTTTTGATATCTCAGGGAATTCTGAAAGGGAGGTGCAGTTGAGGTGGATCGATGGTCATCAGTTTGAATGGTGGAGCTCTCTGGTGTGAGATATTGACCGCGGAGAGTGTGCTGCAGATTGAGCAAAGCAAAAGGTGGTCTCCAGAAGGATAATTGTGAAGACCGAGGTTATCGGATTGTGGTATAGGACGGATATGGAAAATGGCAGAGGTGGTGGAGTAGCCTCCGTGATGAGAAACAAAATTCTGTCAGTGATGAGGGAGGACATAATGAAGGAAACGCATTCAGTGGAGACCGTGTGGGTGGAACTGAGGAATAGTCGAAATCCTAAAATTGTAATAGGTGTTATGTACAGACCGCCTGGTAGCAGCTCTGAAGTCCTGGATGGTAAAAATGCACAAAACTAGGCAATATGTAACAAAGTAAAAACAATGACTGCAGATGCTGAAACCCAAATACTGGATTAGTGGTGCTGGAAGAGCACAGCAGTTCAGGCAGCATCCAATATGTAACAAAGCCAGAGTACTACTCATGAGGGATTTTAACGTGAACACAGATTTAGAGGGAGTCAAGCATTTGTCAGAAAGGTAGTGCATGTCTGGTGTATTGCCGGTACTGTTTCTCACTGCATTATGTCCTGTATGCTTCATGTGGACAAGCAGTATTGGGTTTAGTAATGAGTAATGAGTTGGAATTAATGAGTGAGCTAGTTGTGCGTGGCCACTTATCATATAGCGATGATAGCACTATCAAGTTCAAGGCAGTGTTTGAAAGCACAAAGCATGTATCTGCTGTATTCGGTAACGAACCGGGACAAGTGATGGGCTTGTTAGTGGGTGAACATTTTGGTGATGGTGACCACAATTCTGTGACTTTCACCTTGGTTATGGAGAGAGATAGGTGCATGCAACAGGGTAGGTTTTACAATTGGGGGAAGGGTAAATACGATGTTGTAAGACAGGATCTGAGGAGCATAAGTTGGGAGCATAGGCTGTTTGGGAAGGATGTCGTGCAAATGTGGAACTTTTTCAAGGAACAGATACGACATGTCCTTGATATGTATGTACCTGTCAGACATGAAAGAGATGGTCGTGTGAGGGATCCTTGGTTGACGAGGGAGGTTGAATGTCTTGTAAGGAGGAAGGAGGAGGCTTACATAAGGTTGAGGAAACGAGGTTCAGAAGGCGTTGGAGGGATACAGGATAGCCAGGCGGGAGCTGAAGAAAGGGATTAGGAGAGCTAAGAGAGGGCATGAAAAATCTTTGGCGGGTAGGATCAAGGATAACCCCAAGGCCTTTTATGCATATGTGAGAAACATGAGAATGACGAGAACGAGGGTAGGTCCAATCAAGGACAGTAGTAGGAGACTGTGTACTGAGTTGGAAGAGGTAGGAGAGGTCTTGAATGAGTACTTTTCTTCAGTATTTACAAACGAGAGGGACCTTATTGTTGAAGAGGAGTGTGTGAAACAGACTGGTAAGCTAGAAGAGATACTTGTTAGGAAGGAAGATGTGTTGGAAATTTTGAACAACTTGAGGATAGACAAGTCCCCCGGGCCTGACGGGATATAACCTAGGATTATGTGGGAAGCAAGAGAGGAAATTGCAGAGCCATTGGCAATGATCTTTTCGTCTTCGCTGTCAACGGGAGTGGTACCAGGGAACTGGAGAGTGGCGAATGTTGTGCCCTTGTTCAAAAAAGGGAATAGGGATAACCCCGGGAATTACAGGCCAGTTAGTCTTACTTCAGTGGTAGGCAAAGTAATGGAAAGGGTACTGAGGGATAGGATTTATGAGTATCTGGAAAGACACTGCTTGATTAGGGAGAGCCAGCACGGATTTGTGAAGGGTAGGTCTTGAGGAGGTCACCAAGCATGTGGATGAGGGTAGAGCAGTGGATGTAGTGTACGTGGATTTTAGTAAGGCATTTGATAATGTTCCCCATGGTAGGCTTATGCGGAAAGTCAGGAGGTATGATAGAGGGAAATTTGGCCAGTTGGATAGAGAACTGGCTAACAAGTCGAAGTCAGAGTGGTGGTAGATGGTAAATAGTCAGCCTGGAGCCCAGTTACAAGTGGAGTTCCGCAGGGATCAGTTCTGGGTCCTCTGCTGTTTGTAATTTTTATTAATGACTTGGAAGAGGGAGTCGAACGGTAGGTCAATAAGTTTGCAAATGATACAAAGATTGGTGGAGTTGTGGACAGTGAGGAGGGCTGTTGTCGGCTGCAAAGGGACTTAGATATGATGCAGAGCTGGGCTGAGGAGTGGCAGATGGAGTTCAACCCTGCCAAGTGTGAGGTTGTCCATTTTGGAAGGACAAATATGAATGCGGAATACAGGGTTAACGGTAGGGTTCTTAGTAAGGTGGAGGAGCAGAGGGATCTTGGGGTCTATGTTCATAGATCTTTGAAAGTTGCCACTCAGGTGGACAGAGCTTGTAAGAAGGCCTATGGTGTATTAGCGTTCATTAGCAGAGGGATTGAGTTCAAGAGTCGTGAAGTGATGTTGCAGCTGACCTTGGTTAGGCCACATTTGGAGTACTGTGTGCAGTTCTGGTCCCCTCACTTTAGGAAAGATGTGGAAGCTTTGGAGAGAGTGTAGAGAAGACTTACCAGGATGTTGCCTGGAATGGAGAATAGGTCGTACGAGGATAGGTTGAGAGTGCTAGGCCTTTTCTCATTGGAACGGCGAAGGATGAGGGGTGATTGATAGTGGTTTATAAGATGATCAGAAGAATAGATAGAGTAGACAGTCAGAAACTTTTTCCCCTAGTACAACAGAGTGTTACAAGGGGACATAAATTTAAGGTGAAGGGTGGAAGGTATAGGGGAGATGTCAGGGGAGGGTTCTTTACCCAGAGAGTGGTGGGGGCATGGAATGCGCTGCCTGTGGGAGTGGCAGAGTCAGAATCATTGGTGACCTTTAAGCGGCAATTGGATAGGTGCTTAAGCTAGGACAAATGTTCGGCACAACATTGTGGGCTGAAGAGCCTGTTCTGTGCTGTGTTGTTCTATGTTCTATGCTGCTGGAGTTGGAGAGTTCGGTAAAGCCACCTTGACTGAGATGAGACAGAGACCGTCCACAATAAGGTGGGAAAATCTGCTGATGGCTAAAAGAACTGAAGATGACGGGAGGATGTTTAAAGAAACATTGAAGACGATAGGAAACCAGTTGATACCCCTGAGAGGGAAAGCTCTGCTTCACAGAAGAAAACAGTCATGGACAAAAATATCAGCATAGATCCTGCTGATTGGGAAAGATCCAGAGAGCAGGAAAGACACAAAGCAGTGTAAAAGAGCTCCCAAAAGGAATTTTGATCGGAATCTTTCCAGGGACATCAAAATCGAGAAGAAATGTTCCGCTGGCCTAAAGGGAAAGCGGGTGGTCAGGAGAAGGTGGGGACATTGTAAATGGTCGAGATGTTCCATCATTCCCCTTACCTCGGTATTTTCAGGAGAAAAGGAGGATAGCTTGCCAGAAGTCCCGGTGAAATGAAAAGTGGATCGGGAAAAGCAACCGAATAAAATGAAGGTGAGTAAAACATCGATAATGAGGAAATGACTGGAATCAAAGGGTGACAAATGCCTGGGATTAGGCGGGTTCCATCGGTGGGTGTTAAAACAAATCGACAAGCGCCTCATAGAAGCCCGAACTGTAATCGTTCAGAATTCCCGAGATCCAGGAGTCGTCCCTCCGGATTGGATTGTTGCACGTGTCAGTCGCGCTTTTTAAGAGAGGAGAACCCGGAAAACTCGGGAATTGCAGAGCATGGAGCTTAGAACCTATGGCAGGGAATTTGTTGGAGTCTATAATCAAGGCTGGGATAAGTGAGCACCTCAAATTGTTGAGTTAACCAGGGAGAGCCACATGACAGGTAGGTCGTGCCTGATAAATTCATTGCAGAGGGTTTGAAGAGGGGACGAAGGTAGCTGTCAGGGACTAATGTCCATAGATGTTGTTTACATGGACTTCCAGAAAGCATTTGACAAAGTCCACTTAAGTAGGTAGGAGCCAAGAGAATTGAGGGCAAATTCCTGACACGGCTCGGAGATTGTTTGAGTGGCAGGTGACAGAAAGTAGAGATAATGGGTAGGTAGTCAATTGGCAGGATGGAACCAGTTATGTCTCACACGGACTTGTGTTAGGGCCTCAATTATTGATGTTATTTGTTAAGGGAATGGATAATGGCACAGGAAGTCTTATCATAATTTGTGGATGACACATAGTTAGGCTGCATTGTAGACAGTGTAGATGACAGCATAAAATTGCAAGGGGATACTGATAGATTAAGTCAATAAACACAACTGTGGCAAAAACATTTGAATGAAAGCAATAGTGAAGCTATCCATTTTTGGATCCAGAAGGGACAGATCAAGGTATTTTTCTGGATGGTATGAAGTGCATGTCCAAGGAGACTTGGGGTTTCAGGTGCACACAACTTTAAAGTGTCACGGACACGTACAGAAAATAATCCAGAAAGCGAACAGATTGCTGTCCTTTTTAAGTAGAGGACTGGAGTAGAAGGATGCCGAAGTTATGCTGCAGTTCTACAAAACCCTGGTTAGATAGACCCCACTTGGAGTACTGTGAGCGGATCTGGGCCGCACACCTTCTGAAAGGAGTAGAATATTGATTGACAAGAATGATACCTGGACTTGCATGGTTAAGATGGAAGGAGAGATCATATCATTTAGGCCTGTGGTCTGTAGAATTGAGAATGTTAATGGGTGGTGTGATGAAAGTCTTGGAGACATGAATAGGAAAAGAGAAGGTGGATAACGATAAACGATTTCTACTGGTTGGGGATTGTAGAATGAAGGAACATAACGTGAGACTTAGGGCCACAGGGTTGCATAGAGATGTGAGGAAGCAGTCGTGCACACATCGGAGGGTGAATTTTAGCTATCATTTTCTGTCAAAGTGCAGTGGATGCTGGATGAGTTGTTCTATTGAAATGTGAGGGAGATAAATGTTTGTGAAGCAAAGGTACTGTGGGATATAGGTAAATTAATGTTACTTCTGCAATTCCATTTTACAAAGTAAAATGAACTCACACCGGTGTGTAATTGTTTTAGCCACAAGCTGAGTTAACAAGAATGGAAACGATGTGGAGGAAATATATAATTGTTTTTGTATTAGCTAAAATTGAATGTTAGAATGAGATGTGCCAATAAAACAATGGTAGACATTACAGGCAAATAGATAAGATGTTGTGAGGGGATGAAGTTAAGCTAGATACGCCTGTACAAACAGTAGGTATAAACATCTGCTTCCCACTTTTACAAAAACACAGGAACAAACCCTAATTAAAAGGGTCATAGGGATCAGAACGGCCTCGGGAAAGGCACAGATGAAGGGGGTAGATAATGATGAAGAAAGAATATGCCTAACAATGACCTACAGCAGGATGAGGTCAAACAGCCTTGTGAGGCCAGGAAAAAGCATTTTGTCACAGACAAGGCCGGATAAGGCAAGAGATAAACAGGGGTAAAGGGGGTCGGTCTTAGGGAAGTGGACGATGTAAGCAGGGGAGGAGCAATGTAAAACAAAAGACATCAAATCATATAAATATTATGTATGAATTGAACTTGGTGTGTATGTCCTCTACCTTATAGGCACTGGATATCTCACCCACTTGCAAGTGTAAAATAAAGGACACTGCTGATTCAGATTTTGTCTCGGACTGCAATTATGGAGGTGTGTGTTTCTCACAACTGGGGGCTGTCCGGGATTTTCTTCCATCACCGGGGGGAGTGGCTGGCCTTGGACACTGGGAAGACGCATCCCGTTCCCCATTGAGGAGCGGTCTCGTGTCCTGGTTTGGTCTGCTCCCTTGGCAGACTGTTACGAATCCCACAAGAGAGACATCTGAATCAGACAGGGATAGGCGTTCGATAGAAAATACGGCGACAAGGGGCCAGGCAACTCTCTGCACAGACCAAGGTAAGAAACCTGACTTTTAAGTATTGCCTTGGTGGCCGGGTTGAGTTTTAGTAGTTAATAAGGGACTAATGAAGGAACTCCACATGGGCTGTGCCGTGGGTAAGGAAAAAGCCTCCGGGAAAACAAAAGAAGGAAAAAGCAATGGAAATGGAGGCGGGGTCCCTTAGAACATACCTCCAGAAAGTCCTTTGGGCAGGATGTTGTGGAATTGGCAAAATACTACTTGTACAGGGGAAAAAGATGATTAAATATTGTTGCTTCGTATGGACTAAGGAATCCATTCTTCGTCCCGCCTCTTCTGGACAAAATACAGGTCGGACAAAGACTGGGTTTGTAAATATCTGAATTTATGATAGAAGGTCCTAAGGCTAGGGTCACAGGGGAACTGCTGTATATCCCTGATATAGGAAGTAACTTATTAGGGAGAGATTCAATTATCCTCTTAGAACTGGGGATTGGAATTCAGGAAAAAGAATTAGTTGTAGAAAGGCAATGTTGACAGAGAATGTGGAGAGAGAGATAGACCCTATTGTATGGGCTAGAGAAGGGAATTGTGGAAAACTACAGATCCCTCCCCTTGACGTAAATTTAAAAAAAAGGAAAAGGGGACGTTGTCTGTGAGCGACAATACCCCATTTCCATAGAAGGTAAACGAGGACTGCAGCCAGTAATTGAAGGATTGATTAGAGATGGACTGTTGGAGCCATGTATGTCTCCCTATAATACCCCAATCCTACCAGTGCGGAAATCCGATGGAACTTATCGATTGGTGCAGGATTTGAGAACATTAAATCGAATAGTACAGATCAGGCAACCAGTGGTACCAAACCCCTATACCTTATTAAGTGAGATCCCTCATGACCACAAATGGTTGGGCTTGTCCCTTGGCAGAGGAAAGTAGGAATTTGTTCGCCTTTGAATGGGAAGAACCTAAGACAGGACAGAAACAGCAATACCGGTGTACTGTGCTCCCCCAGGGGTTTATGGAATCCCCGAATTTATTTGGACAGGTGTTAGAACAAATATTGGAGAAATGTAGCAGCCCCAAGGGGACTACCCTGTTGCAGTATGTAGACGACACCTTAGTAACAGGAAAAAGAAGAGAAAGAGTAGTGGAAGCCACTAACAAATTATTGAATTTCCTGGGTCAGCAGGGACTGAGAGTATCTAAAAACAAACTACTATATGTGGAGCAAGAAGTGAAATACTTGGGACATTTAGTGAGTGAGAAAAAGATAAGCCCGGAACAGATAGAGGGAATAGTGGGAATGCAACTGCCCAGCACTAAACGGGAGTTACGCAAATGTTTGGGTCTAACGGGTTATTGCAGATTGTGGATTGATTCCTATGCACAGAAGACTAAGAAATTATATCTCAAACTATTAGAGGGGGAACCAAAATGTCTACGTTGGGTGATGAGGAAAAAGAACTAGTTGAGAAACTCAAAAGAGATCTGATCCATGCCCCCGTGTTAGCCTTACCTTCTCTAGATAAACCTTTCCACCTCTTTGCTACCGTGGATAAGGGAGCGGCTTTGGGAGTATTGACCCAGAGGTGGGGAGGAATGAGACAACCAGTAGCATATCTTTCGAAGCTACTGGATCCAGTATCCCGGGGGTGGCCTGAGTGTGTGCAGGCTGTGGCTGCCACTGCACTGTTGGTGGAGGAAAGCAGAAAGCTTACATTTGGGGGAGCCCTAATAGTAAGCACTCCACACCAAGTGAGAACAATCCTAAACCAAAAAGCGGGGCGATGGTTGACAGACTCGCGGATTCTGAAATATGAGGCAATATGAATAGAAAAGGATGATCTAGTGTTGGTCACTGACAATTGTTTAAATCCAGCTGCCTTTCATTGGAAAGGGGAAGGAGACTCTCCTCAGAATCCAGGGCACGACAGCCTTGACATTATAGAATACCAAACTAAGGTCCTCATGGACCTGAGAGATGTTCCACTTCATGCAGGGGCTAGACCTTTTTATAGACGGATCATCCCAGGTGACTGAAGGGAAAAGACATAATGGGTATGCAGTCGTAGTTGGGACAAACAGTAGTGTGGTGCAGGCAGGACGGTTGCCAAATGGGTGGTCAGCTCAGACTTGTGAACTCTATGCATTGGAAAGAGCCCTTAGGGCATTGGAGAATAAAGAGGGAAAAGTATATATTGACTCTAAGTATGCATTTGGTGTTGTGCACACTTTCGGTAAGATATGGCAGGAACGACAGCTGATCAATAGCCGAGGGAAAGAATTAGTACATGAAGAATTGATTAAACGAGTCTTGGAGTCCCTATTACTTCCCTGAGAAATAGCAGGAGTGCATGTAAATGGTCATCAGAAAGGAAATGAACTAGAAGTTAGGGGAAATAGATTAGCCGATGAAGTGGCTGAGGAAGCAGCCCTGAACCCACAAGAAGTGGTGATTCATTCCCTAATACCTACTGTCCCAAGTCCGAGGGAAGCTCCTATATTTACTGAAAGCGAAGAAAATGAATTGAGAGATTTAGGGGCTGTAAAAACAGCAGACAGGCATTGGAGGTTACCTGATGGAAGGAGAATGTTAAACAAAATGATGATGTGAGAGATTATGGCTGTCCTACACCAAGGCAGCCATTGGGGAGTACAAGCAATGTGTGATTTAGTTCTTAGGGAATATGGATGTAAAGGAATATATACAATTGCTAAACAAATATGTGAGGGATGTATAATATGCAGAAAGGTAAATAAGAAAGTCTTGAGAAAACAGACCCCGGGAGGAAGAGACCCAGGATTGAGACCTTTCCAGAGTATACAAGTAGATTATACTGAACTCCCCAGGGTAGGGAGACTAAAATATTTGCTACTCATACTAGATCATCCATCTGGTTGGGTTGAGGCATACCCCTGAGCTACCACCACTGTGAGTGGAGTGTCGAAAACAATATTGGAGCACATAATTCCCCGATACGGGCTCGTGAACCATATTGATTCCGACCAAGGAACTCACTTTACCCCCTGTAACACTTTAGAGGTAATGAAAGGTTTGGGAATTTCCTGGGAGTTCCATACTCCGTGGCACCTGCCATCATCGGGAAGGGTTGAGAGAATGAACCAAACACTCAAACAACAGCTCTCTAAATTGATAATAGAAACCAGACTCCCTTGGACCAAATGTTGACCTATAGCTCTCTTGTGAGTACGAACAGCCCCAAGGAAAGATTTGGGACTATCCCCCTATGAAATCTTATTTGGATTACCTTACTGGGGAACGAATGGAGAATTGGCAATTCCCGAAACTAAAGAGTTGTTCTTAAAGAAGTATATACTGGGCTTGTACTCCTCTTTGTCTTTCCTCAGGAACCAGGGTTTATTGGCACAGACTCCACCCCTTGAATTCACCGTTCATCCCATCCGGCCGGGCGATTGAATCTTAGTAAAATCATGGACAGAGACTAAATTGCAGCCGGACTGGGAAGGGCCGTACCAGGCTCTTTTGACGACCGAAACGGCAATAAGGACGGTGGGGAAAGGCTGGACTCACTACACTCGGATCAAAGGGCCAGTGGAATCTCCAGTTGAGGAAGAAGTCTGGACACCCGAATCAACGCAAGACCCGCTGAAACTCAGACTAAAGAGACTTTGAGTAACTGATTATACAGTGGCGATGCGAGCGCGGGATTATTTCTGTAAGATTTTATATTAAGTCTTTTTGGTGCTTCAGCATGATGTTTAGATACTGGGGATGCTGTTAGAATTATGATGCTCGCCCTTTTAGTATTGGGATTTCATCAAATATCATTTTCATATGGATTATTAACGGTTCCTGAATCTGATAATCCACAAGTAATAGACGCTGATGTATGCAGCTTAGTAAATTGTGGGGATGTGGATAATCAGAGACAGTACCGCAGCTCTGAGATACATCTAAAGTCCTATGGGGATGGCCTTGGGGACGGTACTTAGTATAATGGTTTCATCACAGTACACCGGGCCCCCTTCCGACCAGCTCGTGATTGTCCTGATAAAAAGTGTAACCCAATATACCTAACGATAAGGAAAACCACATGGCATGAAACAATCCTGGCGGGGGGCACCTATGAGATACAATGAAATGGAACGTTTGGGATACAAATGAAAGCAAATGGGAAGGATTTCTTGGGCTATTGTTTTCGAATTAGCGAAGGACAGGGAAAACAGGTAGAATTACTGGGTAAGAAGATACGATCCTTCACCCCTCCCGATGATCCTGAAGTAGTAAAATTTATAGAGGTAAAGGACTTGAAACAGACCATTGAAATAGAAACTGGGTACAGGGATGCAAATGCCTGGGTTGAATGGGTAAAGTATACTGTAAAAAGTCTGAACAAGAGCAATTGCTCTGTATGTGCCTCCGGTCGGCCAGTGGCCCAGGGGGTTCCCTTTCCGCTCGGGTGGAAGGGAGACAGGAAGGGCATGAAATGTATGATAGCCCTGTATCAGGATGAGACTGAATGGAATGATAGGAATTGTACCTCCCTATCTCGGATGTTCCCTCCCTTGGAGAAGAAAGATGCAAAAGATCCCCCCCTGTTTTCTGCCGCAGTTGGAAATCACACCTCGTGTGTGTGTAGACGAGGTACAAGTCGGTCGAATGATTTGGGGGAGCTGAAATTATGTACAGAGATTAAGAATGTTACCGAAACGGAGAAGGGAGGGAACTACTCAGCACTAAAGGTTCCCCGAGCGGATCTGTGGTGGGACTGTGGAGGCAAAATATTGAGACCCATCCTATCTCCAGATTGGAGAGGGACATGTGCAATTGTACAATTGGCAATTCCATTTACCCTGGCATTTGAGAAGGAAAAGATAGGGGGGAAAAAGGGAAGGGGTAAGAGATTACTGTTAGACAATTCATTCGATGACAGGATTTATCTCGATTCGGTAGGAGTCCCTAGGGGGGTACCTGATGAATCCAAGGGTCGTAACCAGATTGCAGCAGGCTTTGAGTCAGCTCTCTTCTGGTGGGTAACAATTAATAAAAATGTAGATTGGATAAATTACATTTTCTATAATCAACAGCGATTTATAAATTATACAAGAGATGCGGTTAAAGGACTATCAGACCAGCTTGATGCGACAAGTAGGATGGCATGGGAGAACAGAATGGCCCTTGATAGGATTTTAGCAGAAAAAGGGTGTGTGTGTGTGATGTTAGGAGGAAGTTGTTGTACCTTTATTCCTAATAACACTGCACCTGATGGTTCAATTACTCGGGTCTTAAGAGGATTGACTACCTGAGCAGAGGAATTGGCTGAGAATCCAGGAGTAGACACATCTCTCACAGGATGGCTTGAGTCCTGGATTGGAAGGTAGAAGGGGATGGTGGTTTCTATCCTTCCTTCCCTGATAGTAGTAGTTGGGGTATTGGTGGCCATTGGCTGTTGTATCATACCCTGTATACGAGGGCTCACCCAAAGACTCATTGAAACAGCCTTGATGAAACAGGTGCCCCTAAAAGAAAAATGCAGAAGATAACAAATGGTAATTAAAGAAAAGGGGGAAATTGTGGGATATAGGTAAATTAATGTTACGTCTGCAATTCTGCAATTCCATTTTACAAAGTAAAATGAACTCACACCAACGTGTAATTGTTTTAGCTACGAGCTGAGTCAACAAGAATGGAAACGATGTGGAGGAAATATATAATTGTTTTTGTATTATCTAAAATTGTATGTTAGAATGAGACGTGCCAGTAAAACAATGGTAGACATTACGGGCAAATAGATAAGATGTTGTGAGGGGATGAAGTTAAGCTAGGTACGCCTGTACAAACAGTAGGTATAAACATCTGCTTCCCACTTTTACAAAAACACAGGAACAAACCCCAATTAAAAGGGTCAAAGGGATCAGAACAGCCTCGGGAAAGGCACAGATGAAGGGGGTAGATAATGATGAAGAAAGAATATGCCTAACAATGACCTACAGCAGGATGAGGTCAAACAGCCTTGTGAGGTCAGGAATAAGCAATTTGTCACAGACAAGGCCGGATAAGGCAAGAGATAAACAGGGGTAATGGGGGCCGGTCTTAGGGAAGTGGAAGATGTAAACAGGGGAGGAGCAGTGTAAAACAAAAGACATCAAATCATATAAATATTATGTATGAATTGAACTTGGTGTGTATGTCCTCTACCTTATAGGCACTGGACATCTCACCCACTTGCAAGTGTAAAATCAAGGACACTGCTGATTCAGATTTTGTCTCTGACTGCAATTATTGAGGTGTGTGAGCTTTGTTTCACACAGTACCAAGGGCCAGAGGCTTGTATATGAAGTTGGGCAAGAGCTGAGCCATGATGTTTGAATGGAGGCAGAGGTTGTAGGGGCTAAACAGCATTGTGGTGTGTGTATGTTGCTGTGGTTATAATTTGGAAAGGAGTTTATTTGTGAAGCAGTTTGGATGGGCATGTAATGAAATGGAGTGGAGTGAGTGTGAAAGAGTTGATCCTGTTGTGTAATAAACGTGTGTGTGTGTGTGTGTGTGTGTGTGTCTAGGGTGAAGTAGAGGAACTGAAGATGGAGATGGGAGAATAGAAAGGCAAAGGAAAAAGAAATGTTTTGGTGCAGGATGATTGAATGGCAAAATGTTGTTGTAAATGCAGCAGTGTGCGCCTTTAAGGAAGCAGAAATGGAAGCAGTCTGTGCCTACGGCCATACTAGTCTGAAAACGCCCGATCTCGTCTGATCTCGGAAGCTAAGCAGACTCAGGCCTGGTTAGTACTTGGATGGGAGACCGCCTGGGAATACCAGGTGCAGTAGGCTTTTGCAGCCACCAGAGGTTGCTCACAGCTTCGCACTCTCACACTTCCATTCATCAAGCAACGTCCTTTTAATTACTCACTCAGTCTCTCGGTCTCACTTTTTCTTGCCCAATTTCATTGTTCAGCTTCTTCCCCCAATACACAAACACATCATTACTGCTTGAGATTGGAGCAAACGCACCAGGAACACCAAAGCAGCAAGTATTTTATTGAAGAGCACAAACGGTGGTTTTTATTAAGTGATGCCTCACTTTCGATGATCACACTTCCCTGATCGCTGTCAGCGTTCCCCTGTTTTCTAACAATCGTCTAACTAGTGGTGTGGATAGGGTCTGAAAGCAACAACGTTGTGGTGAGGGCTTGTCAGGTGAAGGGTGTTTTACAATATCTGCACTCACCGGTCGAGTTCATACAACGGTGGATCGATATGGTTAAGGCAGGAAGAATGGGTCAGCAAACACAGCAAGTTCAATCATTGTAATGATGATTATTACACATCAGCAGCAAATAATAAGATAAGTGTAAAGAGTGAGTATTTAAAATGCCAGGTACAAAAATCAAGGCTTATTCTCTAACAGCCGAAGCCTTCACAAACAGATCGGCCTAATAATGGCACAAATGGTGATGAATGGTTCGATCTAATTGACATCACTGTGCCTTAGTTACAAGTTGACCAAGGTAGAGAAATAACATTTCCAGAGTGCAGACTATTAACAATAGTAAGGTGGAATTTGGAAAGAGGAGTAGCCCCTGTGGGATATAGGTAAATTAATGTTACTTCTGCAATTCCATCTTACAAAGTAAAATGAACTCACACCAGTGTGTAATTGTTTTAGCCAAGAGCTGAGTCAACAAGAATGGAAACGATGTGGAGGAAATATATAATTGTTTTTGTATTAGCTAAAACTGTATGTCAGAAGGTAGACATTATGGGCAAGTAGATAAGATGTTGTGAGGGGATGAAGTTAAGCTAGATACGCCTGTACAAACAGTAAGTATAAACATCTGCTTCCCACTTTTACAAAAACACAGGAACAAACCCCAATTAAAAGGGTCATAGGGATCAGAACGGCCTCGGGAAAGGCACAGATAATGATGAAGAAATAATATGCCTAACAATGACCTACAGCAGGATGAGGTCAAACAGCCTGGTGAGGCCAGAAATAAGCATTTTGTCACAGACAAGGCCGGATAAGGCAAGAGATAAACAGGGGTAATGGGGGCCGGTCTTAGGGAAGTGGAAGATGTAAACTGGGGAGGAGCAATGTAAAACAAAAGACATCAAATCATAAATGTTGTGTATGAATTGAATTTGGTGTGTGTATGTCCTCTACCTTTTAGGCACTGGACATCACACCCACTTGCAAGTGTAAAATAAATGGCACTACTGATTCAGATTTTGTCTCGGACTGCAATTATTGAGGTGTGTGAGCTTTGTTTCTCACAACTGGGGGCTGTCCGGGATGTTCTTCCATCGCCGGGGGGAGTGGCTGGCCTTGGACACTGGGAAGACGTGTCCCGTTCCCCATTGAGGAGCGGTCTCGTGTCCTGGTTTGGTCTGCTCCCTTGGGCGACTGGTACGAATCCCACAAGAGAGACATCTGAATCAGACAGTGATAGGAGCTCGATCGACAATACGGCACAAAGGGGCCAGGCAACTCTGTGCACAGACCAAGGTAAGAAACCTGACTTTTAAGTATTGCCTTGGTGGCCGGGATTAAGTTTTAGTAGTTAATAAGGGACTAACGAAGGAACTCAATATGGGTTGTGCCGTGGGTAAGGAAAAAGCCTCTGGGAAAAGAAAAGAAGGAAAAAGCAATGGAATTGGAGGCGGGGTCCCTTACAACATACCTCCAGAAAGTCCTTTGGGGAGGATGTTGTGGAATTGGGAAAATAATACTTGTACAGGGGAAAAAGATGATTAAATATTGTTGCTTCGTATGGACTAAGGAATCCATTCTTCGTCCCGCCTCTTCTGGCCAAAATACAGGTCGGACAAAGACTGGGTTTGTAAATATCTGAATTTATTTGTCAATGAGAGAGAGAGAGAGAGAGAGAGAGAGAGAGAGAGAATGAAAAGAGCTGTACAGCTGGTAGAAAGTTTAACCCTTTGTGATTTGGTTTGAATGCACATTTGTTTGTTGGTGATTGAATGTTTGCGTTTTATTCCCTGGAGCTTGAGTTCCGGGACTGTTTTGAATCTGATTTTTATTATGGAAACTTAACATGATTTCTTTAAAGGTGAAGGATTCTATAGAGATTATGAAAAAAAAAGAATGATAACTCCTGTTCTTTTTACAGGTCATAACTGCCTTACTATCAGTTTCTAACTAATCTCTTTTATCTTTACATAAAAGCGATTTATGGAGGACAGTTGAAGTTTCAGTTCAACATTAGATTGTAGTAAAAACAAAATTCTATGGTTAATATCTGTGACCTTGGATTCGGCCATTGTTCATGCATTAGAAGTTTTTGTTAAACTTGAATAGACAAATTCTTTTAAGGCAGCTCGGATTATTTCACGACCTATAGTATTGTAATTGAGCAATGATTGGTCAGCACTACTTAAGAAAACTAATTTTGGATTTAAATTAAGGGACTAAAACTGGGTGAGTACAGTGGATTTCAAAATTGAGAAGTGTATGCATTTTACATTTTGAATATTAAATACTGAATAAATGAACGTAAATATATAAATATATTTACAAAGTTTGGAACAGGCTTTAAGGTTAGTCAAGCATGAATTGATGAATTGGTGTTTGAAGTTATGGGGAGCTAGAAATACTGCAATATTTCTTTAAAAAAGAAAAAGGGGAAGAACGTAATGACTTATCCCCTTCGGGAGGTACCAATAGGGGACAAAGAGATTGGGTTTGTAAGTGTCCCCCTCAGCAGTGGGGAGGTCAGAACATTTAAAGAAATGAAGGTCCTGGTTGAGGATCCGGTAGGGCTGTCTGAACAAATTGATCAATTTTTGGGGCCCAGTCTGTATACCTGGGCTGGGTTAATGTCTATTTTGAATATACTATTTACTGGGGAAGAAAGGGGACTTATATGGGGAGCAGCCATTAAAATATGGGACAGGGAACACCCCATTCGAGATGGGGATGCTGGACAGGGAGAGGTGAAGTTTCCCCTCAGAGACCCCCAGTGGGAAAACCAAAACCCAGAGCATAGAGAAGAAATGAGGGAATTGAAAGACCTGATTCTAAAAGGAATAAGAGAGGCAGTTCCAAAGTCACAGAATTTGACGAAAGCCTTTGAAGTTAGACAGGAGAAAGGTGAGACTCCCTCAGCTTTCTTGCAAAGATTAAGAGACTCAATGCGGAAATATTCTGGAATGAACCCTGAGGACCCAGTGGCACAGGGTCTTTTGAAAGTACATTTTGTGACAAAGGCATGGCCAGACATACAGAGAAAGATACAGAAGATAGAAGGGTGGAGTGAAAAGCCATTAGATGAATTGTTAAGAGAGGCACAGAAAGTGTTTGTAAAGAGAGAGGATGAGAGACAGAAACAGAAGGTGAAAATGATGGTAGCTGCGGTTGATGAGGTAGTTAAGAAAAGAATGGAACCGATAGTGACCAACCGGAGCGGTGCGTGGCAGCATGTCGGACAGAGAGGACAAGGGGGAGCGTTTGATAGAGGGTTCGAGCGACAGGGGCAGAGCTGGAGGTCTCCACAGGCAGGATGCTATTATTGCGGAAAGATAGGGCACTTTAAGCGGGAATGTCCTGCTCTGAAAAGGGAAGAGAGGGCAATTCCGCTTATGAATTTTGAAGAATAGGAGTGTCAGGGGTTCCTGCCCTCGGGGGCCCACCAGGAACCCTTGATAAACCTGAAGGTGGGACCCTGTAGGGAAGAGGTCGTCTTCCTAGTAGATACTGGGGCAGCACGGTCATCGCTGAATGTTAAACCAAAGAAAGTAGGAATGTCAACACAGTCAATTACTGTTTCGGGGGTAAAAGGGGAAGGATTTACTGTTCCAGTAGTTGAACCTATGATGATAGAAGGTCCTAAGGATAGGGTCGCAGGGGAACTGTTGTATATCCCTGATATAGGAAGTAACTTATTAGGGAGAGACTTAATTATCCTCTTAGAACTGGGGATTGGAATTCAGGAAAAAGAATTAGTTGTACAAAAGGCAATGTTGACAAAGGATGTGGAGAGAGAGATAGACCCTATTGTATGGGCTAGGGAAGGGAATTGTGGAAAACTACAGATCCCTCCCCTTGAAGTAAATTTTAAAAAAAAGGAAAAAGGGGACGTTGTCTGTGAACGACAATATCCCATTTCCATAGAAGGTAAACGAGGACTGCAGCCAGTAATTGAAGGATTGATTAGAGATGGACTGTTGGAGCCATGTATGTCTCCTTATAATACCCCAATACTACCAGTGCGGAAATCCGATGGAACTTATCGATTGGGGCAGGATTTGAGAACATTAAATCGAATAGTACAGATCAGGCACCCAGTGGTGCCAAACCCCTATACCTTATTAAGTGAGATCCCTCATGACCACAAATGGTTTAGTGTGATAGATTTAAAGGATGCCTTTTGGGCTTGTCCCTTGGCAGAGGAAGGTAGGAATTTGTTTGCCTTTGAGTGGGAAGACCCTAAGACAGGACAGAAACAGCAATACCGGTGTACTGTGCTCCCCCAGGGTTTTACGGAATCCCCGAATTTATTTGGACAGATGTTAGAACAAACGTTGGAGAAATTTAGCAGCCCCAAGGGGACCACCCTGTTGCAGTATGTAGACGACCTCTTAGTAACAGGAAAAAGAAGAGAAAGAGTAGTAGAAGCCACTAACAAATTATTGAATTTCCTGGGTCAGCAGGGACTGAGAGTATCTAAAAACAAACTACAATATGTGGAGCAAGAAGTGAAATACTTGGGACATTTAGTTAGTGAGGGAAAGCGAAAGATAAGCCCGGAACGGATAGAGGGATTAGTGGGGATGTCACTGCCCAGCACTAAACGGGAGTTACGCAAATGTTTGGGTCTAACGGGTTATTGCAGATTGTGGATTGATCCCTATGCACAGAAGACGAAGAAATTATATCTCAAACTATTAGAGGGGGAACCAAAATGTCTAAGTTGGGATGATGATGAAAAAGAACTAGTTGAGAAACTCAAGAGATCTGACCCATGCCCCCGTGTTAGCCTTCCCTTCTCTAGATAAACCTTTCAATCTCTTTGCTACCGTGGATAAGGGAGCAGCTTTGGGAGTATTGACCCAGAGGTGGGGAGGAATGAGACAACCAGTAGCATATCTTTCGAAGCTACTGGATCCAGTATCCCGGGGGTGGCCTGAGTGTGTGCAGGCCGTGGCTGCCACTGCACTGTTGGTGGAGGAAAGCAGAAAGCTTACATTTGGGGGAGCCCTAATAGTAAGCACTCCACACCAAGTGAGAACAATCCTAAACCAAAAAGCTGGGCGATGGTTGACAGACTCGCGGATTCTGAAACATGAGGCAATATTAATAGAAAAGGATGATCTAGTGTTGGTCACGGACAATTGTTTAAATCCAGCTGCCTTTCTTTGGAAAGGGGAAGGAGACTCTCCTCAGAATCCAGGGCACGATTGCCTTGACATTATAGAATACCAAACCAAGGTCCGCATGGACCTGAGAGATGTTCCACTTCATGCAGAGGCTAGACCTTTTATAGACGGATCATCCCGGGTGACTGAAGGGAAAAGACATAATGGGTATGCAGTCGTAGTTGGGACAAACAGTAGTGTGGTGGAGGCAGGACGGTTGCCAAATGGGTGGTCAGCTCAGACATGTGAACTCTATGCATTGGAAAGAGCCCTTAGGACATTGGAGAATAAAGAGGTAACAGTATACATTGACTCTGAATATGCATTTGGTGTTGTGCACACTTTCGGTAAGATATGGCAGGAACGACGGCTGATCAATAGCCGAGGGAAAGAATTAGTACATGAAGAATTGATTAAACGAGTCTTGGAGTCCCTATTACTTCCCCGACAAATAGCAGTAGTGCATGTAAATGGTCATCAGAAAGGAAATGAACTAGAAGTTAGGGGAAATAGATTAGCCGATGAAGTGGCTAAGGAAGCAGCCCTGAACCCACAAGAAGTGGTGATCCATTCCCTAATACCAACTGTTCCAGGTCCTCGGGAAGCTCCTATATTTACTGAAAGCGAAGAAAATGAATTGAGAGATTTAGGAGCTGTAAAAACAGCAGACGGGCATTGGAGGTTACCTGATGGGAGGAGAATGTTAAACAAAATGATGATGCGAGAGATTATGGCTGTCCTACACCAAGGCAGCCATTGGGGAGTACAAGCAATGTGTGATTTAGTTCTTAGGGAATATGGATGTAAAGGAATATATACAATTGCTAAACAAATATGTGAGGGATGTATCATATGCAGAAAGGTAAATAAGAAAGTTAATAAGAAAGGTAAATAAGACCTAGGATTGAGACCTTTCCAGAGTATACAAGTAGATTATACTGAACTCCCCAGGGTAGGGAGACTAAAATATATGCTAGTCATAGTAGATCATCCATCTGGTTGGGTTGAGGCATACCCCCGAGCTACCATCACTGTGAGTGGAGTGTCTAAAACAATATTGGAGCACATAATTCCCTGATATGGGCTCGTGAACCATATTGATTCCGACCAAGGAACTCACTTTACCCCCGGTAACACTTTAGAGGTAATGAAAGGGTTGGGAATTTCCTGGGAGTTCCATACTCCTTGGCACCTGCCATCATCGGGAAGGGTTGAGAGAATGAACCAAACACTCAAACGACAGCTCTCTAAATTGATCATAGAAACCACACTCCCTTGGACCAAATGTTGACCTATAGCTCTCTTGTGAGTACGAACAGCCCCAAGGAAAGATTTGGGACTATCCCCCTATGAAATCTTATTTGGATTACCTTACTTGGGAACGAATGGAGAATTGGCAATTCCCGAAACTAAAGAGTTGTTCTTAAAGAAGTATATACTGGGCTTGTCCTCCTCTTTGTCTTTCCTCAGGAAACAGGGTTTATTGGCACAGACTCCACCCCTTGAATTCACCGTTCATCCCAACCAGCCGGGCGATTGAATCTTAGTAAAATCATGGACAGAGACTAAATTACAGCCGGACTGGGAAGGGCCGTACCAGGCTCTTTTGACTACCGAAACGGCAATAAGGACGGTGGGGAAAGGCTGGACTCGCTACACTCGGATCAAAGGGCCAGTGGAATCTCCAGTTGAGGAAGTCTGGACAGCCGAATCAACGCAAGACCCGCTGAATCTCAGACTAAAGAGACTTTGAATAACTCATTATACAGTGGCGACGCGAGCGTGGGATTATTTCTGTAAGATTGTATATTAAGTCTTTTTGGTGCTTCAGCATGATGTTTAGAATAATGGGAATGCTGCTAGAATTATGATGCTAGCCCTTTTAGTGTTGGGATTTCGTCAAATATCATTTTCATATGTATTATTAACGGTTCCTGAATTTGATCATCCACAAGTAATAGACACTGATGTATGCAGTTAGTAAATTGTGGGGATGTAGATAATCAGAGACAGTACCGCAGCTCTGAGATACATCTTAAGTCCTATGGGGATGGCCTTGGGGATGGTACTTAGTATAATGGTCTCGTCACAGTACACCGGGCCCCCTTCCGACCAGCTCGTGATTGTCCTGATAAAAAGTGTAACCCAATATACCTAACGATAAGGAAAACCACATGGCATGAATCAATCCTGGGGGGGGGGCACCTATGAGATACAATGAAATGAAACGTTTGGGATAGAAATGAAAGCAAATGGGAAGGATTTCTTGGGCTATTGTTTTCAAATTAGCGAAGGACGGGGAAAACGGGTAGAACTACTGGGTAAGAAGATACAATCTTTCACCCCTCCCGATGATCCTGAAGTAGTAAAATTTATAGAGGTAAAGGACTTGAAACAGACCATTGAAATAGAAACTGGGTACGGGGATGCAAATGCCTGGGTTGAATGGGTAAAGTATACTGTGAAAAGTCTGAACAAAAGCAATTGCTATGCATGCGCCTCCAGTCGGCCAGTGGCCCAGGGGGTTCCCTTCCCGCTCGGGTGGAAGGGGGACAGGAAGGGCATGAAATGTATGATAGCCCTGTATCAGGATGAGACTGCATGGAATGATAGGAATTGTACCTCCCCTATCTCTGATGTTCCCTCCCTTGGAGAAGAAAGATGCAAAAGCTCCCCCCCTGTTTTCTGCCGCAGTTGGAAATCACACCTCGTGTGTGCGTAGACGAGGTACAAGTCGGTCGAATGATTTGGGGGAGCTGAAATTATGCACAGAAATTAAGAGTGTTACCGAAACGGAGAAGGGAGGGAACTACTCAGCATTGAAGGTTCCCCGAGCGGATCTGTGGTGGGACTGTGGAGGCAAAATATTGAGACCCACGCTACCTCCAGATTGGAGAGGGATATGTGCAATTGTACAATTGGCAATTCCATTTACCCTGGCATTTGAGAAGGAAAAGATAGGTGGGAAGAAGCGAAGGGGTAAGAGATTACTGTTAGACACTTCTTTCGATGACAGGATTTATCTCGATTCGGTCGGAGTCCCTAGGGGGGTACCTGATCAATCCAAGGGTCGTAACCAGATTGCAGCAGGCTTTGAGTCAGCTCTCTTCTGCTGGGTAACAATTAATAAAAATGTAGATTGGATAAATTACATTTTCTATAATCAACAGCGATTTATAACTTATACAAGAGATGTGGTTAAAGGACTATCAGACCAGCTTGATGCGACAAGTAGGATGGCATGGGAAAATAGAATGGCCCTTGATAGGATTTTAGCAGAAAAAGGGGGTGTGTGTGATGTTAGGAGGAAGTTGTTGTACCATTATTCCTAATAACACTGCACCTGATGGTTCAATTACTCTGGTCTTAAGAGGATTGACTACCTTAGCAGAGGAATTGGCTGAGAATGCAGGAGTAGACACATCTCTCACAGGATGGCTTGAGTCCTGGATTGGAAGGCAGAAGGGGATGGTGGTTTCTATCCTTACTTCCCTGATAGTAGTAGTCGGGGTATTGGTGGCCATTGGCTGTTGTATCATACCCTGTATACGAGGGCTCACCCAAAGACTGATTGAAACAGCCTTGATGAAACAGGTGCCCCTAAAAGAAAAATGCAGAAGATAACAAATAGTAATTAAAAGAAAAGGGGGAAATTGTGGGATATAGGTAAATTAATGTTACATCTGCAATTCCATTTTACAAAGTAAAGTGAACTCACACCAGCGTGTAATTGTTTTTGCCACGAGCTGAGTAAACAAGAATGGAAACGATGTGGAGGAAATATATAATTGTTTTTGTATTAGCTAAAATTGTATGTTAGAATGAGATGTGCCATTAAAACGTTACGGGCAAATAGATAAGATGTTGTGAGGGGATGAAGTTAAGCTAGATACGCCTGTACAAACAGTAGGTATAAACATCTGCTTCCCACTTTTACAAAAACACAGGAACAAACCCCAATTAAAAGGGTCATAGGGATCAGAACGGCCTCGGGAAAGGCACAGATGAAGGGGGTAGATAATGATGAAGAAAGAATCTGCCTAACGATGACCTACAGCAGGATGAGGTCAAACAGGCTTGTGAGGCCAGGAATAAGCATTTTGTCACAGACAAGGCCGGATAAGGCAAGAGATAAACAGGGGTAAAGGGGGTCGGTCTTAGGGAAGTGGAAGATGTAAACAGGGGAGGAGCAATGTAAAACAAAAGACATCAAATCATACATAATATTTATATGAATTGAACTTGGTGTGTATGTCCTCTACCTTATATGCACTGGACATCTCACCCACTTGCAAGTGTAAAATAAAGGACACTGCTGATTCAGATTTTGTCTCGGACTGCAATTATTGAGGTGTGTGAGCTTTGTTTCTCAAAGGTACCAAGGGCCAGAGGCTTGTATATGAAGTTGGGCAAGAGCTGAGCCATGATGTTTGAATGGAGGCAGAGGTTGTAGGGGCTAAACAGCGTTGTGGTGTGTGTATGTTGCTGTGGTTATAATTTGGAAAGGAGTTTATTTGTGAAGCAGTTTGGATGGGCATGTAATGAAATGGAGTGGAGTGAGTGTGAAAGAGTTGATCCTGTTGTGTAATAAACGTGTGTGTGTGTGTCTAGGGTGAAGTAGAGGAACTGAAGATGGAGATGGGAGAATAGAAAGGCAAAGGAAAAAGAAATGTTTTGGTGCAGTATGATTGAATGGCAAAATGTTGTTGTAAATGCAGCAGTGTGCGCCTTTAAGGAAGCAGAAATGGAAGCAGTCTGTGCCTACGGCCATACTAGTCTGAAAACGCCCGATCTCGTCTGATCTCGGAAGCTAAGCAGACTCAGGCCTGGTTAGTACTTGGATGGGAGACTGCCTGGGAATACCAGGTGCAGTAGGCTTTTGCAGCCACCAGAGGTTGCTCACAGCTTCGCACTCTCACACTCCCATTCATCAAGCAACGTCCTTTTAACTACTCGCTTCGTCTCACTTTTTCTTGCCCAATTTCATTGTTCAACTTCTTCCCCCAATACACAAACACATCATTACTGCTTGAGATTGGAGCAAACGCACCAGGAACACCAAAGCAGCAAGTATTTTATTGAAGAGCACAAACCGTGGTTTTTATTAAGTGATGCCTCACTTTCGATGATCACACTTCCCTGATCGATGTCAGCGTTCCCCTGTTTTCTAACAATCGTCTAACTAGTGGTGTGGATAGGGTCTGAAAGCAACAACGTTGTGGTGAGGGCTTGTCAGGTGAAGGGTGTTTTACAATATCTGCACTCACCGGTCGAGTTCATACAACACTGGATCGATATGGTTACGGCAGGAAGAATGGGTCAGCAAACACAGCAAGTTCAATCCTTGTAATGATGATTATTACACATCAGCAGCAAATAATAAGATAAGTGTAAAGAGTGAGTATTTAAAATGCCAGGTACAAAAATCAAGGCTTATTCTCTAACAGCCGAAGCCTTCACAAACAGATCGGCCTAATAATGGCACAAATGGTGATGAATATTTCGATCTAATTGACATCACTGTGCCTTAGTTACAAGTTGACCAAGGTAGAGAAATAACATTTCCAGAGTGCAGACTATTAGCAATCGTAAGGTAGGATTTGGAAAGAGGAGTAGCCCCTGACATTTAAGGATGACAGAAGGACGTTCGTGAGTAAGGATATTACTTTGGAAATCTTAACCGTGCACTAAGATAATCATACAATTTGAAGACACTGTCAAGATGCTTTGAGGAAAGGGAACTCCTGTTGGACTAAATACAAGAGAATGTTGTGTTCATTAACAGTCGGGTGGATAAAGCAGAAGCAATAGGTGCCAATGACTTGGATTTTCAGACTGTATTTCCTATAATTTCAGACTGAGATGAGGTGAACTTTCGACAGTTATTGTGTTGTTAATCTTTAGAATGATATTCTCCAGAGAGTGGTGTGGGTTCTACTGTTGAGGATACTTCAGTGTCAGTGTATGGGGTTTTGATATCTCAGGGAATTCTGAAAGGGAGGTGCAGTTGAGGTGCATCGATGGTCATCAGTTTGAATGGTGGAGCTCTCTGGTGTGAGATATTGACCGCGGAGAGTGTGCTGCAGATTGAGCAAAGCAAAAGGTGGTCTCCAGAAGGATAATTGTGAAGACCGAGGTTATAGGATAGTGGTATAGGACGGATATGGAAAATGGCAGAGGTGGTGGAGTAGCCTCCATGATGAGAAACAAAATTCTGTCAATGATGAGGGAGGACATAATGAAGGAAACGCATTCAGTGGAGACCGTGTGGGTGGAACTGAGGAATAGTCAAAATCCTAAAATTGTAATAGGTGTTATGTACAGACCGCCTGGTAGCAGCTCTGAAGTCCTGGATGGTAAAAATGCACAAAACTAGGCAATATGTAACAAAGTAAAAACAATGACAGCAGATGCTGAAAACCAAATACTGGATTAGTGGTGCTGGAAGAGCACAGCAGTTCAGGCAGCATCCAATATGTAACAAAGCCAGAGTGCTACTCATGAGGGATTTTAACGTGAACACAGATTTAGAGGTAGTCAAGCATTTGTCAGAAAGGTAGTGCATGTCTGGTGTATTGCCGGTACTGTTTCTCACTGCATTATGTCCTATATGCTTCATGTGGACAAGCAGTATTGGATTTAGTAATGAGTAATGATTTGGAATTAATGAGTGAGCTAGTTGTGCGTGCCCACTTATCATATAGCGATGATAGCACTATCAAGTTCAAGGCAGTGTTTGAAAGCACAAAGCATGTATCTGCTGTATTTGGTAACGAACCGGGACAAGTGATGGGCTTGTTAGTGGATCAACATTTTGGTGATGGTGACCACAGTTCTGTGACTTTCACCTTGGTTATGGAGAGAGATAGGTGCGTGCAACAGGGTAGGTTTTACAATTGGGGGAAGGGTAAATACGATGTTGTAAGACAGGATCTGAGGAGCATAAGTTGGGGACATAGGCTGTCAGGGAAGGATGTTGTGGAAATGTGGAGCTTTTTCAAGGAACAGATACGACATGTATGTACCTGTCAGGCAGGAAAGAGATGGTCGTGTGAGGGAACCTTGGTTGACAAGGGAGGTTGAATGTCTTGTAAGGAGGAAGGAGGCTTACATAAGGTTGAGGAATTGAGGTTCAGAGAGCGTTGGAGGGATACAGGATAGCCAGGCGGGAGCTGAAGAAAGGGATTAGGAGAGCTAAGAGAGGTCATGAAAAATCTTTGGCGGCTAGGATCAAGGATAACCCCAAGGCCTTTTATGCGTATGTGAGAAACATGAGAATGGCGAGAACGAGGGTAGGTCCGATCAAGGACAGCAGTGGAAGACTGTGTATTGAGTCGGAAGTGATAGCAGAGCTCTTGAATGAGTACTTTTCTTCAGTATTTACAAATGAGAGGGACCATATTGTTGAAGAGGAGAGTGTGAAACCGAGTGGTAAACTAGAGGAGATACTTGTTAGGAAGGAAGATGTGTTGGGCATTTTGAACAACTTGAGGATAGACAAGTCCCCCGGGCCTGACGGGATATATCCTAGGATTATGTGGGAAGCAAGAGAGGAAATTTCAGAACCGTTGGCAATGATCTTTTTGTCTTCACTGTCAACGGGGGTGGTACCAGGGAACTGGAGAGTGGCGAATGTTATGCCCTTGTTCAAAAAAGGGAATAGGGATAACCCCGGGAATTACAGGCCAGTTAGTCTTACTTCGGTGGTAGGCAAAGTAATGGAAAGGGTACTGAAGGATAGGATTTATGAGTATCTGGAAAGACACTGCTTGATTAGGGATAGCCAGCACAGATTTGTGAAGGGTAGGTCTTGCCTTACAAGTCTTATTGAATTCTTTGAGGAGGTGACCAAGCATGTGGATGAGGGTAGAGCAGTGGATGTAGTGTACGTGGATTTTAGTAAGGCATTTGATAATGTTCCCCATGGTAGGCTTATGCGGAAAGTCAGGAGGCATGGGATAGAGGGAAATTTTGGCCAGTTGGATAGAGAACTGGCTAACAGGTCGAAGTCAGAGAGTGGTGGTAGATGGTAAATATTCAGCCTGGAGCCTAGTTACAAGTGGAGTTCCGCAGGGATCAGTTCTGGGTCCTCTGCTGTTTGTAATTTTTATTAATAACTTGGAAGAGGCAGTCAATGGGTGGGTCAGTAAATTTGCAGATGATACGAAGATTGGTGGAGTTGTGGATAGTGAGGAGGGCTGTTGTCGGCTGCAAAGGGACTTAGATATGATGCAGAGCTGGGCTGAGGAGTGGCAGATGGAGTTCAACCCTGTCAAGTGTGAGGTTGTCCATTTTGGAAGTACAAATAAGAATGCGGAATACAGGGTTAATGGTAGGGTTCTTAGTAAGGTGGAGGAACAGAGGGATCTTGGGGTCTATGTTCATAGATCTTTTGAAAGTTGCCACTCAGGTGGATAGAGCTTGTAAGAAGGCCTATGGTGTATTAGCGTTCATTAGCAGAAGGATTGAGTTCAAGAGTCGTGAAGTGATGTTGCAGCTGTACAGGACCTTGGTGAGGCCACATTTGGAGGACTGTGTGCAGTTCTGGTCGCCTCACTTTCGGAAAGATGTGGAAGCTTCGGAGAGAGTGCAGAGAAGACTTACCAGGATGTTGCCTGGAATGGAGAATAGGTCATACGAGGATAGGTTGAGAGTGCTAGGCCTTTTCTCATTGGAACGGTGAAGGATGAGGGGTGACTCGATCGAGATTTATGAGGTGATCAGGGGAATAGATAGAGTAGACAGAGACATTTTCCCCAGGTACAACAGAGTGTTACAAGGCGACATAAATTTAAGGTGAAGGGTGGAAGGTGTAGGGGGGATGTCAGGGGTAGGTTCTTTACCCAGAGAGTGGTGGGGGCATGGAATGCACTGCCTGTGGGAGTGGCAGAGTCAGAATCATTGGTGACCTTTAAGCGGCAATTGGATAGGTGCTTAAGCTAGGACAAATGTTCGGCACAACATTGTGGGCTGAAGAGCCTGTTCTGTGCTGTGTTGTTCTATGTTCTATGCTGCTGGAGTTGGAGAGTTCGGTAAAGCCGCCTTGACTGAGATGAGACAGAGACCGTCCACAATAAGGTGGGAAAATCTGCTGATGGCTAAAAGAACTGAAGATGACGGGAGGATGTTTAAAGAAACATTGAAGACGATAGGAAACCAGTTGATACCCCTGAGAGGGAAAGCTCTGCTTCACAGAAGAAAACAGTCATGGACAAAAATATCAGCATAGATCCTGCTGATTGGGAAAGATCCAGAGAGCAGGAAAGACACAAAGCAGTGTAAAAGAGCTCCCAAAAGGAATTTTGATCGGAATCTTTCCAGGGACATCAAAATCGAGAAGAAATGTTCCGCTGGCCTAAAGGGAAAGCGGGTGGTCAGGAGAAGGTGGGGACATTGTAAATGGTCGAGATGTTCCATCATTCCCCTTACCTCGGTATTTTCAGGAGAAAAGGAGGATAGCTTGCCAGAAGTCCCGGTGAAATGAAAAGTGGATCGGGAAAAGCAACCGAATAAAATGAAGGTGAGTAAAACATCGATAATGAGGAAATGACTGGAATCAAAGGGTGACAAATGCCTGGGATTAGGCGGGTTCCATCGGTGGGTGTTAAAACAAATCGACAAGCGCCTCATAGAAGCCCGAACTGTAATCGTTCAGAATTCCCGAGATCCAGGAGTCGTCCCTCCGGATTGGATTGTTGCACGTGTCAGTCGCGCTTTTTAAGAGAGGAGAACCCGGAAAACTCGGGAATTGCAGAGCATGGAGCTTAGAACCTATGGCAGGGAATTTGTTGGAGTCTATAATCAAGGCTGGGATAAGTGAGCACCTCAAATTGTTGAGTTAACCAGGGAGAGCCACATGACAGGTAGGTCGTGCCTGATAAATTCATTGCAGAGGGTTTGAAGAGGGGACGAAGGTAGCTGTCAGGGACTAATGTCCATAGATGTTGTTTACATGGACTTCCAGAAAGCATTTGACAAAGTCCACTTAAGTAGGTAGGAGCCAAGAGAATTGAGGGCAAATTCCTGACACGGCTCGGAGATTGTTTGAGTGGCAGGTGACAGAAAGTAGAGATAATGGGTAGGTAGTCAATTGGCAGGATGGAACCAGTTATGTCTCACACGGACTTGTGTTAGGGCCTCAATTATTGATGTTATTTGTTAAGGGAATGGATAATGGCACAGGAAGTCTTATCATAATTTGTGGATGACACATAGTTAGGCTGCATTGTAGACAGTGTAGATGACAGCATAAAATTGCAAGGGGATACTGATAGATTAAGTCAATAAACACAACTGTGGCAAAAACATTTGAATGAAAGCAATAGTGAAGCTATCCATTTTTGGATCCAGAAGGGACAGATCAAGGTATTTTTCTGGATGGTATGAAGTGCATGTCCAAGGAGACTTGGGGTTTCAGGTGCACACAACTTTAAAGTGTCACGGACACGTACAGAAAATAATCCAGAAAGCGAACAGATTGCTGTCCTTTTTAAGTAGAGGACTGGAGTAGAAGGATGCCGAAGTTATGCTGCAGTTCTACAAAACCCTGGTTAGATAGACCCCACTTGGAGTACTGTGAGCGGATCTGGGCCGCACACCTTCTGAAAGGAGTAGAATATTGATTGACAAGAATGATACCTGGACTTGCATGGTTAAGATGGAAGGAGAGATCATATCATTTAGGCCTGTGGTCTGTAGAATTGAGAATGTTAATGGGTGGTGTGATGAAAGTCTTGGAGACATGAATAGGAAAAGAGAAGGTGGATAACGATAAACGATTTCTACTGGTTGGGGATTGTAGAATGAAGGAACATAACGTGAGACTTAGGGCCACAGGGTTGCATAGAGATGTGAGGAAGCAGTCGTGCACACATCGGAGGGTGAATTTTAGCTATCATTTTCTGTCAAAGTGCAGTGGATGCTGGATGAGTTGTTCTATTGAAATGTGAGGGAGATAAATGTTTGTGAAGCAAAGGTACTGTGGGATATAGGTAAATTAATGTTACTTCTGCAATTCCATTTTACAAAGTAAAATGAACTCACACCGGTGTGTAATTGTTTTAGCCACAAGCTGAGTTAACAAGAATGGAAACGATGTGGAGGAAATATATAATTGTTTTTGTATTAGCTAAAATTGAATGTTAGAATGAGATGTGCCAATAAAACAATGGTAGACATTACAGGCAAATAGATAAGATGTTGTGAGGGGATGAAGTTAAGCTAGATACGCCTGTACAAACAGTAGGTATAAACATCTGCTTCCCACTTTTACAAAAACACAGGAACAAACCCTAATTAAAAGGGTCATAGGGATCAGAACGGCCTCGGGAAAGGCACAGATGAAGGGGGTAGATAATGATGAAGAAAGAATATGCCTAACAATGACCTACAGCAGGATGAGGTCAAACAGCCTTGTGAGGCCAGGAAAAAGCATTTTGTCACAGACAAGGCCGGATAAGGCAAGAGATAAACAGGGGTAAAGGGGGTCGGTCTTAGGGAAGTGGACGATGTAAGCAGGGGAGGAGCAATGTAAAACAAAAGACATCAAATCATATAAATATTATGTATGAATTGAACTTGGTGTGTATGTCCTCTACCTTATAGGCACTGGATATCTCACCCACTTGCAAGTGTAAAATAAAGGACACTGCTGATTCAGATTTTGTCTCGGACTGCAATTATGGAGGTGTGTGTTTCTCACAACTGGGGGCTGTCCGGGATTTTCTTCCATCACCGGGGGGAGTGGCTGGCCTTGGACACTGGGAAGACGCATCCCGTTCCCCATTGAGGAGCGGTCTCGTGTCCTGGTTTGGTCTGCTCCCTTGGCAGACTGTTACGAATCCCACAAGAGAGACATCTGAATCAGACAGGGATAGGCGTTCGATAGAAAATACGGCGACAAGGGGCCAGGCAACTCTCTGCACAGACCAAGGTAAGAAACCTGACTTTTAAGTATTGCCTTGGTGGCCGGGTTGAGTTTTAGTAGTTAATAAGGGACTAATGAAGGAACTCCACATGGGCTGTGCCGTGGGTAAGGAAAAAGCCTCCGGGAAAACAAAAGAAGGAAAAAGCAATGGAAATGGAGGCGGGGTCCCTTAGAACATACCTCCAGAAAGTCCTTTGGGCAGGATGTTGTGGAATTGGCAAAATACTACTTGTACAGGGGAAAAAGATGATTAAATATTGTTGCTTCGTATGGACTAAGGAATCCATTCTTCGTCCCGCCTCTTCTGGACAAAATACAGGTCGGACAAAGACTGGGTTTGTAAATATCTGAATTTATGATAGAAGGTCCTAAGGCTAGGGTCACAGGGGAACTGCTGTATATCCCTGATATAGGAAGTAACTTATTAGGGAGAGATTCAATTATCCTCTTAGAACTGGGGATTGGAATTCAGGAAAAAGAATTAGTTGTAGAAAGGCAATGTTGACAGAGAATGTGGAGAGAGAGATAGACCCTATTGTATGGGCTAGAGAAGGGAATTGTGGAAAACTACAGATCCCTCCCCTTGACGTAAATTTAAAAAAAAGGAAAAGGGGACGTTGTCTGTGAGCGACAATACCCCATTTCCATAGAAGGTAAACGAGGACTGCAGCCAGTAATTGAAGGATTGATTAGAGATGGACTGTTGGAGCCATGTATGTCTCCCTATAATACCCCAATCCTACCAGTGCGGAAATCCGATGGAACTTATCGATTGGTGCAGGATTTGAGAACATTAAATCGAATAGTACAGATCAGGCAACCAGTGGTACCAAACCCCTATACCTTATTAAGTGAGATCCCTCATGACCACAAATGGTTGGGCTTGTCCCTTGGCAGAGGAAAGTAGGAATTTGTTCGCCTTTGAATGGGAAGAACCTAAGACAGGACAGAAACAGCAATACCGGTGTACTGTGCTCCCCCAGGGGTTTATGGAATCCCCGAATTTATTTGGACAGGTGTTAGAACAAATATTGGAGAAATGTAGCAGCCCCAAGGGGACTACCCTGTTGCAGTATGTAGACGACACCTTAGTAACAGGAAAAAGAAGAGAAAGAGTAGTGGAAGCCACTAACAAATTATTGAATTTCCTGGGTCAGCAGGGACTGAGAGTATCTAAAAACAAACTACTATATGTGGAGCAAGAAGTGAAATACTTGGGACATTTAGTGAGTGAGAAAAAGATAAGCCCGGAACAGATAGAGGGAATAGTGGGAATGCAACTGCCCAGCACTAAACGGGAGTTACGCAAATGTTTGGGTCTAACGGGTTATTGCAGATTGTGGATTGATTCCTATGCACAGAAGACTAAGAAATTATATCTCAAACTATTAGAGGGGGAACCAAAATGTCTACGTTGGGTGATGAGGAAAAAGAACTAGTTGAGAAACTCAAAAGAGATCTGATCCATGCCCCCGTGTTAGCCTTACCTTCTCTAGATAAACCTTTCCACCTCTTTGCTACCGTGGATAAGGGAGCGGCTTTGGGAGTATTGACCCAGAGGTGGGGAGGAATGAGACAACCAGTAGCATATCTTTCGAAGCTACTGGATCCAGTATCCCGGGGGTGGCCTGAGTGTGTGCAGGCTGTGGCTGCCACTGCACTGTTGGTGGAGGAAAGCAGAAAGCTTACATTTGGGGGAGCCCTAATAGTAAGCACTCCACACCAAGTGAGAACAATCCTAAACCAAAAAGCGGGGCGATGGTTGACAGACTCGCGGATTCTGAAATATGAGGCAATATGAATAGAAAAGGATGATCTAGTGTTGGTCACTGACAATTGTTTAAATCCAGCTGCCTTTCATTGGAAAGGGGAAGGAGACTCTCCTCAGAATCCAGGGCACGACAGCCTTGACATTATAGAATACCAAACTAAGGTCCTCATGGACCTGAGAGATGTTCCACTTCATGCAGGGGCTAGACCTTTTTATAGACGGATCATCCCAGGTGACTGAAGGGAAAAGACATAATGGGTATGCAGTCGTAGTTGGGACAAACAGTAGTGTGGTGCAGGCAGGACGGTTGCCAAATGGGTGGTCAGCTCAGACTTGTGAACTCTATGCATTGGAAAGAGCCCTTAGGGCATTGGAGAATAAAGAGGGAAAAGTATATATTGACTCTAAGTATGCATTTGGTGTTGTGCACACTTTCGGTAAGATATGGCAGGAACGACAGCTGATCAATAGCCGAGGGAAAGAATTAGTACATGAAGAATTGATTAAACGAGTCTTGGAGTCCCTATTACTTCCCTGAGAAATAGCAGGAGTGCATGTAAATGGTCATCAGAAAGGAAATGAACTAGAAGTTAGGGGAAATAGATTAGCCGATGAAGTGGCTGAGGAAGCAGCCCTGAACCCACAAGAAGTGGTGATTCATTCCCTAATACCTACTGTCCCAAGTCCGAGGGAAGCTCCTATATTTACTGAAAGCGAAGAAAATGAATTGAGAGATTTAGGGGCTGTAAAAACAGCAGACAGGCATTGGAGGTTACCTGATGGAAGGAGAATGTTAAACAAAATGATGATGTGAGAGATTATGGCTGTCCTACACCAAGGCAGCCATTGGGGAGTACAAGCAATGTGTGATTTAGTTCTTAGGGAATATGGATGTAAAGGAATATATACAATTGCTAAACAAATATGTGAGGGATGTATAATATGCAGAAAGGTAAATAAGAAAGTCTTGAGAAAACAGACCCCGGGAGGAAGAGACCCAGGATTGAGACCTTTCCAGAGTATACAAGTAGATTATACTGAACTCCCCAGGGTAGGGAGACTAAAATATTTGCTACTCATACTAGATCATCCATCTGGTTGGGTTGAGGCATACCCCTGAGCTACCACCACTGTGAGTGGAGTGTCGAAAACAATATTGGAGCACATAATTCCCCGATACGGGCTCGTGAACCATATTGATTCCGACCAAGGAACTCACTTTACCCCCTGTAACACTTTAGAGGTAATGAAAGGTTTGGGAATTTCCTGGGAGTTCCATACTCCGTGGCACCTGCCATCATCGGGAAGGGTTGAGAGAATGAACCAAACACTCAAACAACAGCTCTCTAAATTGATAATAGAAACCAGACTCCCTTGGACCAAATGTTGACCTATAGCTCTCTTGTGAGTACGAACAGCCCCAAGGAAAGATTTGGGACTATCCCCCTATGAAATCTTATTTGGATTACCTTACTGGGGAACGAATGGAGAATTGGCAATTCCCGAAACTAAAGAGTTGTTCTTAAAGAAGTATATACTGGGCTTGTACTCCTCTTTGTCTTTCCTCAGGAACCAGGGTTTATTGGCACAGACTCCACCCCTTGAATTCACCGTTCATCCCATCCGGCCGGGCGATTGAATCTTAGTAAAATCATGGACAGAGACTAAATTGCAGCCGGACTGGGAAGGGCCGTACCAGGCTCTTTTGACGACCGAAACGGCAATAAGGACGGTGGGGAAAGGCTGGACTCACTACACTCGGATCAAAGGGCCAGTGGAATCTCCAGTTGAGGAAGAAGTCTGGACACCCGAATCAACGCAAGACCCGCTGAAACTCAGACTAAAGAGACTTTGAGTAACTGATTATACAGTGGCGATGCGAGCGCGGGATTATTTCTGTAAGATTTTATATTAAGTCTTTTTGGTGCTTCAGCATGATGTTTAGATACTGGGGATGCTGTTAGAATTATGATGCTCGCCCTTTTAGTATTGGGATTTCATCAAATATCATTTTCATATGGATTATTAACGGTTCCTGAATCTGATAATCCACAAGTAATAGACGCTGATGTATGCAGCTTAGTAAATTGTGGGGATGTGGATAATCAGAGACAGTACCGCAGCTCTGAGATACATCTAAAGTCCTATGGGGATGGCCTTGGGGACGGTACTTAGTATAATGGTTTCATCACAGTACACCGGGCCCCCTTCCGACCAGCTCGTGATTGTCCTGATAAAAAGTGTAACCCAATATACCTAACGATAAGGAAAACCACATGGCATGAAACAATCCTGGCGGGGGGCACCTATGAGATACAATGAAATGGAACGTTTGGGATACAAATGAAAGCAAATGGGAAGGATTTCTTGGGCTATTGTTTTCGAATTAGCGAAGGACAGGGAAAACAGGTAGAATTACTGGGTAAGAAGATACGATCCTTCACCCCTCCCGATGATCCTGAAGTAGTAAAATTTATAGAGGTAAAGGACTTGAAACAGACCATTGAAATAGAAACTGGGTACAGGGATGCAAATGCCTGGGTTGAATGGGTAAAGTATACTGTAAAAAGTCTGAACAAGAGCAATTGCTCTGTATGTGCCTCCGGTCGGCCAGTGGCCCAGGGGGTTCCCTTTCCGCTCGGGTGGAAGGGAGACAGGAAGGGCATGAAATGTATGATAGCCCTGTATCAGGATGAGACTGAATGGAATGATAGGAATTGTACCTCCCTATCTCGGATGTTCCCTCCCTTGGAGAAGAAAGATGCAAAAGATCCCCCCCTGTTTTCTGCCGCAGTTGGAAATCACACCTCGTGTGTGTGTAGACGAGGTACAAGTCGGTCGAATGATTTGGGGGAGCTGAAATTATGTACAGAGATTAAGAATGTTACCGAAACGGAGAAGGGAGGGAACTACTCAGCACTAAAGGTTCCCCGAGCGGATCTGTGGTGGGACTGTGGAGGCAAAATATTGAGACCCATCCTATCTCCAGATTGGAGAGGGACATGTGCAATTGTACAATTGGCAATTCCATTTACCCTGGCATTTGAGAAGGAAAAGATAGGGGGGAAAAAGGGAAGGGGTAAGAGATTACTGTTAGACAATTCATTCGATGACAGGATTTATCTCGATTCGGTAGGAGTCCCTAGGGGGGTACCTGATGAATCCAAGGGTCGTAACCAGATTGCAGCAGGCTTTGAGTCAGCTCTCTTCTGGTGGGTAACAATTAATAAAAATGTAGATTGGATAAATTACATTTTCTATAATCAACAGCGATTTATAAATTATACAAGAGATGCGGTTAAAGGACTATCAGACCAGCTTGATGCGACAAGTAGGATGGCATGGGAGAACAGAATGGCCCTTGATAGGATTTTAGCAGAAAAAGGGTGTGTGTGTGTGATGTTAGGAGGAAGTTGTTGTACCTTTATTCCTAATAACACTGCACCTGATGGTTCAATTACTCGGGTCTTAAGAGGATTGACTACCTGAGCAGAGGAATTGGCTGAGAATCCAGGAGTAGACACATCTCTCACAGGATGGCTTGAGTCCTGGATTGGAAGGTAGAAGGGGATGGTGGTTTCTATCCTTCCTTCCCTGATAGTAGTAGTTGGGGTATTGGTGGCCATTGGCTGTTGTATCATACCCTGTATACGAGGGCTCACCCAAAGACTCATTGAAACAGCCTTGATGAAACAGGTGCCCCTAAAAGAAAAATGCAGAAGATAACAAATGGTAATTAAAGAAAAGGGGGAAATTGTGGGATATAGGTAAATTAATGTTACGTCTGCAATTCTGCAATTCCATTTTACAAAGTAAAATGAACTCACACCAACGTGTAATTGTTTTAGCTACGAGCTGAGTCAACAAGAATGGAAACGATGTGGAGGAAATATATAATTGTTTTTGTATTATCTAAAATTGTATGTTAGAATGAGACGTGCCAGTAAAACAATGGTAGACATTACGGGCAAATAGATAAGATGTTGTGAGGGGATGAAGTTAAGCTAGGTACGCCTGTACAAACAGTAGGTATAAACATCTGCTTCCCACTTTTACAAAAACACAGGAACAAACCCCAATTAAAAGGGTCAAAGGGATCAGAACAGCCTCGGGAAAGGCACAGATGAAGGGGGTAGATAATGATGAAGAAAGAATATGCCTAACAATGACCTACAGCAGGATGAGGTCAAACAGCCTTGTGAGGTCAGGAATAAGCAATTTGTCACAGACAAGGCCGGATAAGGCAAGAGATAAACAGGGGTAATGGGGGCCGGTCTTAGGGAAGTGGAAGATGTAAACAGGGGAGGAGCAGTGTAAAACAAAAGACATCAAATCATATAAATATTATGTATGAATTGAACTTGGTGTGTATGTCCTCTACCTTATAGGCACTGGACATCTCACCCACTTGCAAGTGTAAAATCAAGGACACTGCTGATTCAGATTTTGTCTCTGACTGCAATTATTGAGGTGTGTGAGCTTTGTTTCACACAGTACCAAGGGCCAGAGGCTTGTATATGAAGTTGGGCAAGAGCTGAGCCATGATGTTTGAATGGAGGCAGAGGTTGTAGGGGCTAAACAGCATTGTGGTGTGTGTATGTTGCTGTGGTTATAATTTGGAAAGGAGTTTATTTGTGAAGCAGTTTGGATGGGCATGTAATGAAATGGAGTGGAGTGAGTGTGAAAGAGTTGATCCTGTTGTGTAATAAACGTGTGTGTGTGTGTGTGTGTGTGTGTGTCTAGGGTGAAGTAGAGGAACTGAAGATGGAGATGGGAGAATAGAAAGGCAAAGGAAAAAGAAATGTTTTGGTGCAGGATGATTGAATGGCAAAATGTTGTTGTAAATGCAGCAGTGTGCGCCTTTAAGGAAGCAGAAATGGAAGCAGTCTGTGCCTACGGCCATACTAGTCTGAAAACGCCCGATCTCGTCTGATCTCGGAAGCTAAGCAGACTCAGGCCTGGTTAGTACTTGGATGGGAGACCGCCTGGGAATACCAGGTGCAGTAGGCTTTTGCAGCCACCAGAGGTTGCTCACAGCTTCGCACTCTCACACTTCCATTCATCAAGCAACGTCCTTTTAATTACTCACTCAGTCTCTCGGTCTCACTTTTTCTTGCCCAATTTCATTGTTCAGCTTCTTCCCCCAATACACAAACACATCATTACTGCTTGAGATTGGAGCAAACGCACCAGGAACACCAAAGCAGCAAGTATTTTATTGAAGAGCACAAACGGTGGTTTTTATTAAGTGATGCCTCACTTTCGATGATCACACTTCCCTGATCGCTGTCAGCGTTCCCCTGTTTTCTAACAATCGTCTAACTAGTGGTGTGGATAGGGTCTGAAAGCAACAACGTTGTGGTGAGGGCTTGTCAGGTGAAGGGTGTTTTACAATATCTGCACTCACCGGTCGAGTTCATACAACGGTGGATCGATATGGTTAAGGCAGGAAGAATGGGTCAGCAAACACAGCAAGTTCAATCATTGTAATGATGATTATTACACATCAGCAGCAAATAATAAGATAAGTGTAAAGAGTGAGTATTTAAAATGCCAGGTACAAAAATCAAGGCTTATTCTCTAACAGCCGAAGCCTTCACAAACAGATCGGCCTAATAATGGCACAAATGGTGATGAATGGTTCGATCTAATTGACATCACTGTGCCTTAGTTACAAGTTGACCAAGGTAGAGAAATAACATTTCCAGAGTGCAGACTATTAACAATAGTAAGGTGGAATTTGGAAAGAGGAGTAGCCCCTGTGGGATATAGGTAAATTAATGTTACTTCTGCAATTCCATCTTACAAAGTAAAATGAACTCACACCAGTGTGTAATTGTTTTAGCCAAGAGCTGAGTCAACAAGAATGGAAACGATGTGGAGGAAATATATAATTGTTTTTGTATTAGCTAAAACTGTATGTCAGAAGGTAGACATTATGGGCAAGTAGATAAGATGTTGTGAGGGGATGAAGTTAAGCTAGATACGCCTGTACAAACAGTAAGTATAAACATCTGCTTCCCACTTTTACAAAAACACAGGAACAAACCCCAATTAAAAGGGTCATAGGGATCAGAACGGCCTCGGGAAAGGCACAGATAATGATGAAGAAATAATATGCCTAACAATGACCTACAGCAGGATGAGGTCAAACAGCCTGGTGAGGCCAGAAATAAGCATTTTGTCACAGACAAGGCCGGATAAGGCAAGAGATAAACAGGGGTAATGGGGGCCGGTCTTAGGGAAGTGGAAGATGTAAACTGGGGAGGAGCAATGTAAAACAAAAGACATCAAATCATAAATGTTGTGTATGAATTGAATTTGGTGTGTGTATGTCCTCTACCTTTTAGGCACTGGACATCACACCCACTTGCAAGTGTAAAATAAATGGCACTACTGATTCAGATTTTGTCTCGGACTGCAATTATTGAGGTGTGTGAGCTTTGTTTCTCACAACTGGGGGCTGTCCGGGATGTTCTTCCATCGCCGGGGGGAGTGGCTGGCCTTGGACACTGGGAAGACGTGTCCCGTTCCCCATTGAGGAGCGGTCTCGTGTCCTGGTTTGGTCTGCTCCCTTGGGCGACTGGTACGAATCCCACAAGAGAGACATCTGAATCAGACAGTGATAGGAGCTCGATCGACAATACGGCACAAAGGGGCCAGGCAACTCTGTGCACAGACCAAGGTAAGAAACCTGACTTTTAAGTATTGCCTTGGTGGCCGGGATTAAGTTTTAGTAGTTAATAAGGGACTAACGAAGGAACTCAATATGGGTTGTGCCGTGGGTAAGGAAAAAGCCTCTGGGAAAAGAAAAGAAGGAAAAAGCAATGGAATTGGAGGCGGGGTCCCTTACAACATACCTCCAGAAAGTCCTTTGGGGAGGATGTTGTGGAATTGGGAAAATAATACTTGTACAGGGGAAAAAGATGATTAAATATTGTTGCTTCGTATGGACTAAGGAATCCATTCTTCGTCCCGCCTCTTCTGGCCAAAATACAGGTCGGACAAAGACTGGGTTTGTAAATATCTGAATTTATTTGTCAATGAGAGAGAGAGAGAGAGAGAGAGAGAGAGAGAGAGAATGAAAAGAGCTGTACAGCTGGTAGAAAGTTTAACCCTTTGTGATTTGGTTTGAATGCACATTTGTTTGTTGGTGATTGAATGTTTGCGTTTTATTCCCTGGAGCTTGAGTTCCGGGACTGTTTTGAATCTGATTTTTATTATGGAAACTTAACATGATTTCTTTAAAGGTGAAGGATTCTATAGAGATTATGAAAAAAAAAGAATGATAACTCCTGTTCTTTTTACAGGTCATAACTGCCTTACTATCAGTTTCTAACTAATCTCTTTTATCTTTACATAAAAGCGATTTATGGAGGACAGTTGAAGTTTCAGTTCAACATTAGATTGTAGTAAAAACAAAATTCTATGGTTAATATCTGTGACCTTGGATTCGGCCATTGTTCATGCATTAGAAGTTTTTGTTAAACTTGAATAGACAAATTCTTTTAAGGCAGCTCGGATTATTTCACGACCTATAGTATTGTAATTGAGCAATGATTGGTCAGCACTACTTAAGAAAACTAATTTTGGATTTAAATTAAGGGACTAAAACTGGGTGAGTACAGTGGATTTCAAAATTGAGAAGTGTATGCATTTTACATTTTGAATATTAAATACTGAATAAATGAACGTAAATATATAAATATATTTACAAAGTTTGGAACAGGCTTTAAGGTTAGTCAAGCATGAATTGATGAATTGGTGTTTGAAGTTATGGGGAGCTAGAAATACTGCAATATTTCTTTAAAAAAGAAAAAGGGGAAGAACGTAATGACTTATCCCCTTCGGGAGGTACCAATAGGGGACAAAGAGATTGGGTTTGTAAGTGTCCCCCTCAGCAGTGGGGAGGTCAGAACATTTAAAGAAATGAAGGTCCTGGTTGAGGATCCGGTAGGGCTGTCTGAACAAATTGATCAATTTTTGGGGCCCAGTCTGTATACCTGGGCTGGGTTAATGTCTATTTTGAATATACTATTTACTGGGGAAGAAAGGGGACTTATATGGGGAGCAGCCATTAAAATATGGGACAGGGAACACCCCATTCGAGATGGGGATGCTGGACAGGGAGAGGTGAAGTTTCCCCTCAGAGACCCCCAGTGGGAAAACCAAAACCCAGAGCATAGAGAAGAAATGAGGGAATTGAAAGACCTGATTCTAAAAGGAATAAGAGAGGCAGTTCCAAAGTCACAGAATTTGACGAAAGCCTTTGAAGTTAGACAGGAGAAAGGTGAGACTCCCTCAGCTTTCTTGCAAAGATTAAGAGACTCAATGCGGAAATATTCTGGAATGAACCCTGAGGACCCAGTGGCACAGGGTCTTTTGAAAGTACATTTTGTGACAAAGGCATGGCCAGACATACAGAGAAAGATACAGAAGATAGAAGGGTGGAGTGAAAAGCCATTAGATGAATTGTTAAGAGAGGCACAGAAAGTGTTTGTAAAGAGAGAGGATGAGAGACAGAAACAGAAGGTGAAAATGATGGTAGCTGCGGTTGATGAGGTAGTTAAGAAAAGAATGGAACCGATAGTGACCAACCGGAGCGGTGCGTGGCAGCATGTCGGACAGAGAGGACAAGGGGGAGCGTTTGATAGAGGGTTCGAGCGACAGGGGCAGAGCTGGAGGTCTCCACAGGCAGGATGCTATTATTGCGGAAAGATAGGGCACTTTAAGCGGGAATGTCCTGCTCTGAAAAGGGAAGAGAGGGCAATTCCGCTTATGAATTTTGAAGAATAGGAGTGTCAGGGGTTCCTGCCCTCGGGGGCCCACCAGGAACCCTTGATAAACCTGAAGGTGGGACCCTGTAGGGAAGAGGTCGTCTTCCTAGTAGATACTGGGGCAGCACGGTCATCGCTGAATGTTAAACCAAAGAAAGTAGGAATGTCAACACAGTCAATTACTGTTTCGGGGGTAAAAGGGGAAGGATTTACTGTTCCAGTAGTTGAACCTATGATGATAGAAGGTCCTAAGGATAGGGTCGCAGGGGAACTGTTGTATATCCCTGATATAGGAAGTAACTTATTAGGGAGAGACTTAATTATCCTCTTAGAACTGGGGATTGGAATTCAGGAAAAAGAATTAGTTGTACAAAAGGCAATGTTGACAAAGGATGTGGAGAGAGAGATAGACCCTATTGTATGGGCTAGGGAAGGGAATTGTGGAAAACTACAGATCCCTCCCCTTGAAGTAAATTTTAAAAAAAAGGAAAAAGGGGACGTTGTCTGTGAACGACAATATCCCATTTCCATAGAAGGTAAACGAGGACTGCAGCCAGTAATTGAAGGATTGATTAGAGATGGACTGTTGGAGCCATGTATGTCTCCTTATAATACCCCAATACTACCAGTGCGGAAATCCGATGGAACTTATCGATTGGGGCAGGATTTGAGAACATTAAATCGAATAGTACAGATCAGGCACCCAGTGGTGCCAAACCCCTATACCTTATTAAGTGAGATCCCTCATGACCACAAATGGTTTAGTGTGATAGATTTAAAGGATGCCTTTTGGGCTTGTCCCTTGGCAGAGGAAGGTAGGAATTTGTTTGCCTTTGAGTGGGAAGACCCTAAGACAGGACAGAAACAGCAATACCGGTGTACTGTGCTCCCCCAGGGTTTTACGGAATCCCCGAATTTATTTGGACAGATGTTAGAACAAACGTTGGAGAAATTTAGCAGCCCCAAGGGGACCACCCTGTTGCAGTATGTAGACGACCTCTTAGTAACAGGAAAAAGAAGAGAAAGAGTAGTAGAAGCCACTAACAAATTATTGAATTTCCTGGGTCAGCAGGGACTGAGAGTATCTAAAAACAAACTACAATATGTGGAGCAAGAAGTGAAATACTTGGGACATTTAGTTAGTGAGGGAAAGCGAAAGATAAGCCCGGAACGGATAGAGGGATTAGTGGGGATGTCACTGCCCAGCACTAAACGGGAGTTACGCAAATGTTTGGGTCTAACGGGTTATTGCAGATTGTGGATTGATCCCTATGCACAGAAGACGAAGAAATTATATCTCAAACTATTAGAGGGGGAACCAAAATGTCTAAGTTGGGATGATGATGAAAAAGAACTAGTTGAGAAACTCAAGAGATCTGACCCATGCCCCCGTGTTAGCCTTCCCTTCTCTAGATAAACCTTTCAATCTCTTTGCTACCGTGGATAAGGGAGCAGCTTTGGGAGTATTGACCCAGAGGTGGGGAGGAATGAGACAACCAGTAGCATATCTTTCGAAGCTACTGGATCCAGTATCCCGGGGGTGGCCTGAGTGTGTGCAGGCCGTGGCTGCCACTGCACTGTTGGTGGAGGAAAGCAGAAAGCTTACATTTGGGGGAGCCCTAATAGTAAGCACTCCACACCAAGTGAGAACAATCCTAAACCAAAAAGCTGGGCGATGGTTGACAGACTCGCGGATTCTGAAACATGAGGCAATATTAATAGAAAAGGATGATCTAGTGTTGGTCACGGACAATTGTTTAAATCCAGCTGCCTTTCTTTGGAAAGGGGAAGGAGACTCTCCTCAGAATCCAGGGCACGATTGCCTTGACATTATAGAATACCAAACCAAGGTCCGCATGGACCTGAGAGATGTTCCACTTCATGCAGAGGCTAGACCTTTTATAGACGGATCATCCCGGGTGACTGAAGGGAAAAGACATAATGGGTATGCAGTCGTAGTTGGGACAAACAGTAGTGTGGTGGAGGCAGGACGGTTGCCAAATGGGTGGTCAGCTCAGACATGTGAACTCTATGCATTGGAAAGAGCCCTTAGGACATTGGAGAATAAAGAGGGAACAGTATACATTGACTCTGAATATGCATTTGGTGTTGTGCACACTTTCGGTAAGATATGGCAGGAACGACGGCTGATCAATAGCCGAGGGAAAGAATTAGTACATGAAGAATTGATTAAACGAGTCTTGGAGTCCCTATTACTTCCCCGACAAATAGCAGTAGTGCATGTAAATGGTCATCAGAAAGGAAATGAACTAGAAGTTAGGGGAAATAGATTAGCCGATGAAGTGGCTAAGGAAGCAGCCCTGAACCCACAAGAAGTGGTGATCCATTCCCTAATACCAACTGTTCCAGGTCCTCGGGAAGCTCCTATATTTACTGAAAGCGAAGAAAATGAATTGAGAGATTTAGGAGCTGTAAAAACAGCAGACGGGCATTGGAGGTTACCTGATGGGAGGAGAATGTTAAACAAAATGATGATGCGAGAGATTATGGCTGTCCTACACCAAGGCAGCCATTGGGGAGTACAAGCAATGTGTGATTTAGTTCTTAGGGAATATGGATGTAAAGGAATATATACAATTGCTAAACAAATATGTGAGGGATGTATCATATGCAGAAAGGTAAATAAGAAAGTTAATAAGAAAGGTAAATAAGACCTAGGATTGAGACCTTTCCAGAGTATACAAGTAGATTATACTGAACTCCCCAGGGTAGGGAGACTAAAATATATGCTAGTCATAGTAGATCATCCATCTGGTTGGGTTGAGGCATACCCCCGAGCTACCATCACTGTGAGTGGAGTGTCTAAAACAATATTGGAGCACATAATTCCCCGATATGGGCTCGTGAACCATATTGATTCCGACCAAGGAACTCACTTTACCCCCGGTAACACTTTAGAGGTAATGAAAGGGTTGGGAATTTCCTGGGAGTTCCATACTCCTTGGCACCTGCCATCATCGGGAAGGGTTGAGAGAATGAACCAAACACTCAAACGACAGCTCTCTAAATTGATCATAGAAACCACACTCCCTTGGACCAAATGTTGACCTATAGCTCTCTTGTGAGTACGAACAGCCCCAAGGAAAGATTTGGGACTATCCCCCTATGAAATCTTATTTGGATTACCTTACTTGGGAACGAATGGAGAATTGGCAATTCCCGAAACTAAAGAGTTGTTCTTAAAGAAGTATATACTGGGCTTGTCCTCCTCTTTGTCTTTCCTCAGGAAACAGGGTTTATTGGCACAGACTCCACCCCTTGAATTCACCGTTCATCCCAACCAGCCGGGCGATTGAATCTTAGTAAAATCATGGACAGAGACTAAATTACAGCCGGACTGGGAAGGGCCGTACCAGGCTCTTTTGACTACCGAAACGGCAATAAGGACGGTGGGGAAAGGCTGGACTCGCTACACTCGGATCAAAGGGCCAGTGGAATCTCCAGTTGAGGAAGTCTGGACAGCCGAATCAACGCAAGACCCGCTGAAACTCAGACTAAAGAGACTTTGAATAACTCATTATACAGTGGCGACGCGAGCGTGGGATTATTTCTGTAAGATTGTATATTAAGTCTTTTTGGTGCTTCAGCATGATGTTTAGAATAATGGGAATGCTGCTAGAATTATGATGCTAGCCCTTTTAGTGTTGGGATTTCGTCAAATATCATTTTCATATGTATTATTAACGGTTCCTGAATTTGATCATCCACAAGTAATAGACACTGATGTATGCAGTTAGTAAATTGTGGGGATGTAGATAATCAGAGACAGTACCGCAGCTCTGAGATACATCTTAAGTCCTATGGGGATGGCCTTGGGGATGGTACTTAGTATAATGGTCTCGTCACAGTACACCGGGCCCCCTTCCGACCAGCTCGTGATTGTCCTGATAAAAAGTGTAACCCAATATACCTAACGATAAGGAAAACCACATGGCATGAATCAATCCTGGGGGGGGGGCACCTATGAGATACAATGAAATGAAACGTTTGGGATAGAAATAAAAGCAAATGGGAAGGATTTCTTGGGCTATTGTTTTCAAATTAGCGAAGGACGGGGAAAACGGGTAGAACTACTGGGTAAGAAGATACAATCTTTCACCCCTCCCGATGATCCTGAAGTAGTAAAATTTATAGAGGTAAAGGACTTGAAACAGACCATTGAAATAGAAACTGGGTACGGGGATGCAAATGCCTGGGTTGAATGGGTAAAGTATACTGTGAAAAGTCTGAACAAAAGCAATTGCTATGCATGCGCCTCCAGTCGGCCAGTGGCCCAGGGGGTTCCCTTCCCGCTCGGGTGGAAGGGGGACAGGAAGGGCATGAAATGTATGATAGCCCTGTATCAGGATGAGACTGCATGGAATGATAGGAATTGTACCTCCCCTATCTCTGATGTTCCCTCCCTTGGAGAAGAAAGATGCAAAAGCTCCCCCCCTGTTTTCTGCCGCAGTTGGAAATCACACCTCGTGTGTGCGTAGACAAGGTACAAGTCGGTCGAATGATTTGGGGGAGCTGAAATTATGTACAGAAATTAAGAGTGTTACCGAAACGGAGAAGGGAGGGAACTACTCAGCATTGAAGGTTCCCCGAGCGGATCTGTGGTGGGACTGTGGAGGCAAAATATTGAGACCCACGCTACCTCCAGATTGGAGAGGGATATGTGCAATTGTACAATTGGCAATTCCATTTACCCTGGCATTTGAGAAGGAAAAGATAGGTGGGAAGAAGCGAAGGGGTAAGAGATTACTGTTAGACACTTCTTTCGATGACAGGATTTATCTCGATTCGGTCGGAGTCCCTAGGGGGGTACCTGATCAATCCAAGGGTCGTAACCAGATTGCAGCAGGCTTTGAGTCAGCTCTCTTCTGCTGGGTAACAATTAATAAAAATGTAGATTGGATAAATTACATTTTCTATAATCAACAGCGATTTATAACTTATACAAGAGATGTGGTTAAAGGACTATCAGACCAGCTTGATGCGACAAGTAGGATGGCATGGGAAAATAGAATGGCCCTTGATAGGATTTTAGCAGAAAAAGGGGGTGTGTGTGATGTTAGGAGGAAGTTGTTGTACCATTATTCCTAATAACACTGCACCTGATGGTTCAATTACTCTGGTCTTAAGAGGATTGACTACCTTAGCAGAGGAATTGGCTGAGAATGCAGGAGTAGACACATCTCTCACAGGATGGCTTGAGTCCTGGATTGGAAGGCAGAAGGGGATGGTGGTTTCTATCCTTACTTCCCTGATAGTAGTAGTCGGGGTATTGGTGGCCATTGGCTGTTGTATCATACCCTGTATACGAGGGCTCACCCAAAGACTGATTGAAACAGCCTTGATGAAACAGGTGCCCCTAAAAGAAAAATGCAGAAGATAACAAATAGTAATTAAAAGAAAAGGGGGAAATTGTGGGATATAGGTAAATTAATGTTACATCTGCAATTCCATTTTACAAAGTAAAGTGAACTCACACCAGCGTGTAATTGTTTTTGCCACGAGCTGAGTAAACAAGAATGGAAACGATGTGGAGGAAATATATAATTGTTTTTGTATTAGCTAAAATTGTATGTTAGAATGAGATGTGCCATTAAAACGTTACGGGCAAATAGATAAGATGTTGTGAGGGGATGAAGTTAAGCTAGATACGCCTGTACAAACAGTAGGTATAAACATCTGCTTCCCACTTTTACAAAAACACAGGAACAAACCCCAATTAAAAGGGTCATAGGGATCAGAACGGCCTCGGGAAAGGCACAGATGAAGGGGGTAGATAATGATGAAGAAAGAATCTGCCTAACGATGACCTACAGCAGGATGAGGTCAAACAGGCTTGTGAGGCCAGGAATAAGCATTTTGTCACAGACAAGGCCGGATAAGGCAAGAGATAAACAGGGGTAAAGGGGGTCGGTCTTAGGGAAGTGGAAGATGTAAACAGGGGAGGAGCAATGTAAAACAAAAGACATCAAATCATACATAATATTTATATGAATTGAACTTGGTGTGTATGTCCTCTACCTTATATGCACTGGACATCTCACCCACTTGCAAGTGTAAAATAAAGGACACTGCTGATTCAGATTTTGTCTCGGACTGCAATTATTGAGGTGTGTGAGCTTTGTTTCTCAAAGGTACCAAGGGCCAGAGGCTTGTATATGAAGTTGGGCAAGAGCTGAGCCATGATGTTTGAATGGAGGCAGAGGTTGTAGGGGCTAAACAGCGTTGTGGTGTGTGTATGTTGCTGTGGTTATAATTTGGAAAGGAGTTTATTTGTGAAGCAGTTTGGATGGGCATGTAATGAAATGGAGTGGAGTGAGTGTGAAAGAGTTGATCCTGTTGTGTAATAAACGTGTGTGTGTGTGTCTAGGGTGAAGTAGAGGAACTGAAGATGGAGATGGGAGAATAGAAAGGCAAAGGAAAAAGAAATGTTTTGGTGCAGTATGATTGAATGGCAAAATGTTGTTGTAAATGCAGCAGTGTGCGCCTTTAAGGAAGCAGAAATGGAAGCAGTCTGTGCCTACGGCCATACTAGTCTGAAAACGCCCGATCTCGTCTGATCTCGGAAGCTAAGCAGACTCAGGCCTGGTTAGTACTTGGATGGGAGACTGCCTGGGAATACCAGGTGCAGTAGGCTTTTGCAGCCACCAGAGGTTGCTCACAGCTTCGCACTCTCACACTCCCATTCATCAAGCAACGTCCTTTTAACTACTCGCTTCGTCTCACTTTTTCTTGCCCAATTTCATTGTTCAACTTCTTCCCCCAATACACAAACACATCATTACTGCTTGAGATTGGAGCAAACGCACCAGGAACACCAAAGCAGCAAGTATTTTATTGAAGAGCACAAACCGTGGTTTTTATTAAGTGATGCCTCACTTTCGATGATCACACTTCCCTGATCGATGTCAGCGTTCCCCTGTTTTCTAACAATCGTCTAACTAGTGGTGTGGATAGGGTCTGAAAGCAACAACGTTGTGGTGAGGGCTTGTCAGGTGAAGGGTGTTTTACAATATCTGCACTCACCGGTCGAGTTCATACAACACTGGATCGATATGGTTACGGCAGGAAGAATGGGTCAGCAAACACAGCAAGTTCAATCCTTGTAATGATGATTATTACACATCAGCAGCAAATAATAAGATAAGTGTAAAGAGTGAGTATTTAAAATGCCAGGTACAAAAATCAAGGCTTATTCTCTAACAGCCGAAGCCTTCACAAACAGATCGGCCTAATAATGGCACAAATGGTGATGAATATTTCGATCTAATTGACATCACTGTGCCTTAGTTACAAGTTGACCAAGGTAGAGAAATAACATTTCCAGAGTGCAGACTATTAGCAATAGTAAGGTAGGATTTGGAAAGAGGAGTAGCCCCTGACATTTAAGGATGACAGAAGGACGTTCGTGAGTAAGGATATTACTTTGGAAATCTTAACCGTGCACTAAGATAATCATACAATTTGAAGACACTGTCAAGATGCTTTGAGGAAAGGGAACTCCTGTTGGACTAAATACAAGAGAATGTTGTGTTCATTAACAGTCGGGTGGATAAAGCAGAAGCAATAGGTGCCAATGACTTGGATTTTCAGACTGTATTTCCTATAATTTCAGACTGAGATGAGGTGAACTTTCGACAGTTATTGTGTTGTTAATCTTTAGAATGATATTCTCCAGAGAGTGGTGTGGGTTCTACTGTTGAGGATACTTCAGTGTCAGTGTATGGGGTTTTGATATCTCAGGGAATTCTGAAAGGGAGGTGCAGTTGAGGTGCATCGATGGTCATCAGTTTGAATGGTGGAGCTCTCTGGTGTGAGATATTGACCGCGGAGAGTGTGCTGCAGATTGAGCAAAGCAAAAGGTGGTCTCCAGAAGGATAATTGTGAAGACCGAGGTTATAGGATAGTGGTATAGGACGGATATGGAAAATGGCAGAGGTGGTGGAGTAGCCTCCATGATGAGAAACAAAATTCTGTCAATGATGAGGGAGGACATAATGAAGGAAACGCATTCAGTGGAGACCGTGTGGGTGGAACTGAGGAATAGTCAAAATCCTAAAATTGTAATGGGTGTTATGTACAGACCGCCTGGTAGCAGCTCTGAAGTCCTGGATGGTAAAAATGCACAAAACTAGGCAATATGTAACAAAGTAAAAACAATGACAGCAGATGCTGAAAACCAAATACTGGATTAGTGGTGCTGGAAGAGCACAGCAGTTCAGGCAGCATCCAATATGTAACAAAGCCAGAGTGCTACTCATGAGGGATTTTAACGTGAACACAGATTTAGAGGTAGTCAAGCATTTGTCAGAAAGGTAGTGCATGTCTGGTGTATTGCCGGTACTGTTTCTCACTGCATTATGTCCTATATGCTTCATGTGGACAAGCAGTATTGGATTTAGTAATGAGTAATGATTTGGAATTAATGAGTGAGCTAGTTGTGCGTGCCCACTTATCATATAGCGATGATAGCACTATCAAGTTCAAGGCAGTGTTTGAAAGCACAAAGCATGTATCTGCTGTATTTGGTAACGAACCGGGACAAGTGATGGGCTTGTTAGTGGATCAACATTTTGGTGATGGTGACCACAGTTCTGTGACTTTCACCTTGGTTATGGAGAGAGATAGGTGCGTGCAACAGGGTAGGTTTTACAATTGGGGGAAGGGTAAATACGATGTTGTAAGACAGGATCTGAGGAGCATAAGTTGGGGACATAGGCTGTCAGGGAAGGATGTTGTGGAAATGTGGAGCTTTTTCAAGGAACAGATACGACATGTATGTACCTGTCAGGCAGGAAAGAGATGGTCGTGTGAGGGAACCTTGGTTGACAAGGGAGGTTGAATGTCTTGTAAGGAGGAAGGAGGCTTACATAAGGTTGAGGAATTGAGGTTCAGAGAGCGTTGGAGGGATACAGGATAGCCAGGCGGGAGCTGAAGAAAGGGATTAGGAGAGCTAAGAGAGGTCATGAAAAATCTTTGGCGGCTAGGATCAAGGATAACCCCAAGGCCTTTTATGCGTATGTGAGAAACATGAGAATGGCGAGAACGAGGGTAGGTCCGATCAAGGACAGCAGTGGAAGACTGTGTATTGAGTCGGAAGTGATAGCAGAGCTCTTGAATGAGTACTTTTCTTCAGTATTTACAAATGAGAGGGACCATATTGTTGAAGAGGAGAGTGTGAAACCGAGTGGTAAACTAGAGGAGATACTTGTTAGGAAGGAAGATGTGTTGGGCATTTTGAACAACTTGAGGATAGACAAGTCCCCCGGGCCTGACGGGATATATCCTAGGATTATGTGGGAAGCAAGAGAGGAAATTTCAGAACCGTTGGCAATGATCTTTTTGTCTTCACTGTCAACGGGGGTGGTACCAGGGAACTGGAGAGTGGCGAATGTTATGCCCTTGTTCAAAAAAGGGAATAGGGATAACCCCGGGAATTACAGGCCAGTTAGTCTTACTTCGGTGGTAGGCAAAGTAATGGAAAGGGTACTGAAGGATAGGATTTATGAGTATCTGGAAAGACACTGCTTGATTAGGGATAGCCAGCACAGATTTGTGAAGGGTAGGTCTTGCCTTACAAGTCTTATTGAATTCTTTGAGGAGGTGACCAAGCATGTGGATGAGGGTAGAGCAGTGGATGTAGTGTACGTGGATTTTAGTAAGGCATTTGATAATGTTCCCCATGGTAGGCTTATGCGGAAAGTCAGGAGGCATGGGATAGAGGGAAATTTTGGCCAGTTGGATAGAGAACTGGCTAACAGGTCGAAGTCAGAGAGTGGTGGTAGATGGTAAATATTCAGCCTGGAGCCTAGTTACAAGTGGAGTTCCGCAGGGATCAGTTCTGGGTCCTCTGCTGTTTGTAATTTTTATTAATAACTTGGAAGAGGCAGTCAATGGGTGGGTCAGTAAATTTGCAGATGATACGAAGATTGGTGGAGTTGTGGATAGTGAGGAGGGCTGTTGTCGGCTGCAAAGGGACTTAGATATGATGCAGAGCTGGGCTGAGGAGTGGCAGATGGAGTTCAACCCTGTCAAGTGTGAGGTTGTCCATTTTGGAAGTACAAATAAGAATGCGGAATACAGGGTTAATGGTAGGGTTCTTAGTAAGGTGGAGGAACAGAGGGATCTTGGGGTCTATGTTCATAGATCTTTTGAAAGTTGCCACTCAGGTGGATAGAGCTTGTAAGAAGGCCTATGGTGTATTAGCGTTCATTAGCAGAAGGATTGAGTTCAAGAGTCGTGAAGTGATGTTGCAGCTGTACAGGACCTTGGTGAGGCCACATTTGGAGGACTGTGTGCAGTTCTGGTCGCCTCACTTTCGGAAAGATGTGGAAGCTTCGGAGAGAGTGCAGAGAAGACTTACCAGGATGTTGCCTGGAATGGAGAATAGGTCATACGAGGATAGGTTGAGAGTGCTAGGCCTTTTCTCATTGGAACGGTGAAGGATGAGGGGTGACTCGATCGAGATTTATGAGGTGATCAGGGGAATAGATAGAGTAGACAGAGACATTTTCCCCAGGTACAACAGAGTGTTACAAGGCGACATAAATTTAAGGTGAAGGGTGGAAGGTGTAGGGGGGATGTCAGGGGTAGGTTCTTTACCCAGAGAGTGGTGGGGGCATGGAATGCACTGCCTGTGGGAGTGGCAGAGTCAGAATCATTGGTGACCTTTAAGCGGCAATTGGATAGGTGCTTAAGCTAGGACAAATGTTCGGCACAACATTGTGGGCTGAAGAGCCTGTTCTGTGCTGTGTTGTTCTATGTTCTATGCTGCTGGAGTTGGAGAGTTCGGTAAAGCCGCCTTGACTGAGATGAGACAGAGACCGTCCACAATAAGGTGGGAAAATCTGCTGATGGCTAAAAGAACTGAAGATGACGGGAGGATGTTTAAAGAAACATTGAAGACAATAGGAAACCAGTTGATACCCCTGAGAGGGAAAGCTCTGCTTCACAGAAGAAAACAGTCATGGACAAAAATATCAGCATAGATCCTGCTGATTGGGAAAGATCCAGAGAGCAGGAAAGACACAAAGCAGTGTAAAAGAGCTCCCAAAAGGAATTTTGATCGGAATCTTTCCAGGGACATCAAAATCGAGAAGAAATGTTCCGCTGCCCTAAAGGGAAAGCGGGTGGTCAGGAGAAGGTGGGGACATTGTAAATGGTCGAGATGTTCCATCATTCCCCTTACCTCGGTATTTTCAGGAGAAAAGGAGGATAGCTTGCCAGAAGTCCCGGTGAAATGAAAAGTGGATCGGGAAAAGCAACCAAATAAAATGAAGGTGAATAAAACATCGATAATGAGGAAATGACTGGAATCAAAGGGTGACAAATGCCTGGGATTAGGCGGGTTCCATCGGTGGGTGTTAAAACAAATCGACAAGCGCCTCATAGAATCCCGAACTGTAATCGTTCAGAATTCCCGAGATCCAGGAGTCGCCCCTCCGGATTGGATTGTTGCACATGTCAGTCGCGCTTTTTAAGAGAGGAGAACCCGGAAAACTCGGGAATTGCAGAGCATGGAGCTTAGCACCTATGGCAGGGAATTTGTTGGAGTCTATAATCAAGGCTGGGATAAGTGAGCACCTCAAATTGTTGAGTTAACCAGGGAGAGCCACATGACAGGTAGGTCGTGCCTGACAAATTCATTGCAGAGGGTTTGAAGAGGGGACTAAGGTAGCTGTCAGGGAATAATGTCCATAGATGTTGTTTACATGGACTTCGAGAATGCATTTGACAAAGCCCACTTAAGTAGGTAGAAGCCAAGAGAATTGAGGGCAAATTCCTGACAGGGCTCGGAGATTGTTTGAGAGGCAGGCGCCAGAAAGGAGAGAGAATGGGTAGGTAGTCAATTGGCAGGATGGAACCAGTTATGTCTCACACGGACTTGTGTTAGGGCCTCAATTATTGATGTTATTTGTTGAGGGAATGGATAATGGCACAGGAAGTCATATCATAATTTGTGGCTGCATAAATTAGGCTGTATTGTAGACAGTGTAGATGACAGCATAAAATTGCAAGGGGATATTGATAGATTAAGTCAATAAGCAAAACTGTGGCAAAAGCATTTGAATGAAAGCAATAGTGAGGCTATCCATTTTTGGATCAAGAAGGGACAGATCAAGGTATTTTTCTGGATGGTATGAAGTGCATGTCCAAGGAGACTTGGGGTTTAAGGTGCACACAACTTTAAAATGTCACGGACACGTACAGAAAATAATCCAGAAAGCGAACAGATTGCTGTCCTTTTTAAGTAGAGGACTGGAGTAGAAGGATGCCGAAGTTATGCTGCAGTTCTACAAAACCCTGGTTAGATAGACCCCACTTGGAGTACTGTGAGCGGATCTGGGCCGCACACCTTCTGAAAGGAGTAGAATATTGATTGACAAGAATGATACCTGGACTTGCATGGTTAAGATGGAAGGAGAGATCATATCATTTAGGCCTGTGGTCTGTAGAATTGAGAATGTTAATGGGTGGTGTGATGAAAGTCTCGAAGACATGAATAGGAAAAGAGAAGGTGGATAACGATAAATGATTTCTACTGGTTGGGGATTGTAGAATGAAGGAACATAACGTGAGACTTAGGGCCAGAGGGTTGCATAGAGATGTGAGGAAGCCATCGTGCACACATCGGATGGTGGATTTTAGCCATAATTTTCTGACAAAGCGCAGTGGATGCTGGATGAGTTGTTCTATTGAAATGTGAGGGAAATAAATGTTTGTGAAGCAAAGGTACCAAGGGCCAGAGGCTTGTATATGAAGTTGGGCAAGAGCTGAGCCATGATGTTTGAATGGAGGCAGAGGTTGTAGGGGCTAAACAGCGTTGTGTGTGTACGTTGCTGTGGTTATAATTTGGAAAGGAGTTTATTTGTGAAGCAGTTTGGATGGGCATGTAATGAAATGGAGTGGAGTGAGTGTGAAAGAGTTGATCCTGTTGTGTAATAAACGTGTGTGTGTGTGTGTGTGTCTAGGGTGAAGTAGAGGAACTGAAGATGGTGATGGGAAAATAGAAAGGTAAAGGAAAAAGAAATGTTTTTGTGCAGTACGATTGAATGGCAAAATGTTGTTGTAAATGCAGCAGTGTGCGCCTTTAAGGAAGCAGAAATGGAAGCAGGCTGTGCCTACGGCCATACTAGTCTGAAAACGCCCGATCTCGTCTGATCTCGGAAGCTAAGCAGACTCAGGCCTGGTTAGTACTTGGATGGGAGACCGCCTGGGAATACCAGGTGCAGTAGGCTTTTGCAGCCACCAGAGGTTGCTCACAGCTTCGCACTCTCACACTCCCATTCATCAAGCAACGTCCTTTTAACTACTCACTCAGTCTCTCGGTCTCACTTTTTCTTGCCCAATTTCATTGTTCAACTTCTTCCCCCAATACACAAACACATCATTACTGCTTGAGATTGGAGCAAACGCACCAGGAACACCAAAGCAGCAAGTATTTTATTGAAGAGCACAAACCGGTGGTTTTTGTTAAGTGATGCCTCACTTTCGATGATCACACTTCCCTGATCGCTGTCAGCGTTCCCCTGTTGTCTAACTAGTGGTGTGGATAGGGTCTGAAAGCAACAACGTTGTGGTGAGGGCTTGTCAGGTGAAGGGTGTTTTACAATATCTGCACTCACCGGTCGAGTTCATACAACACTGGATCGATATGGTTAAGGCAGGAAGAATGGGTCAGCAAACACATCAAGTTCAATCCTTGTAATGATGATTATTACACATCAGCAGCAAATAATAAGATAAGTGTAAAGAGTGAGTATTTAAAATGCCAGGTACAAAAATCAAGGCTTATTCTCTAACATCCGAAGCCTTCACAAACAGATCGGCCTAATAATGGCACAAATGGTGATGAATATTTCGATCTAATTGACATCACTGTGCCTTAGTTACAAGTTGACCAAGGTAGAGAAATAACATTTCCAGAGTGCAGACTACTAACAGTAGTAAGGTGGGATTTGGAAAGAGGAGTAGCCCCTGACATTTAAGGATGACAGAAGGACATTAGTGAGTAAGGATATTACTTTGGAAATCTTAACCGTGCACTAAGATAATCATACCATTTGAAGACACTGTCAAGATGCTTTGAAGAAAGGGAATTCCTGTTGGACTAAATGCAAGAGAATGTTGTGTTCATTAACAGTCGGGTGGATAAAGCAGAAGCAATAGGTGCCAATGACTTGGATTTTCAGACTGTATTTCCTATAATTTCAGACTGAGATGAGGTGAACTTTCGACAGTTATTGTGTTGTTAATCTTTAGAATGATATTCTCCAGAGAGTGGTGTGGGTTCTACTGTTGAGGATACTTCAGTGTCAGTGTATGGGGTTTTGATATCTCAGGGAATTCTGAAAGGGAGGTGCAGTTGAGGTGGATCGATGGTCATCAGTTTGAATGGTGGAGCTCTCTGGTGTGAGATATTGACCGCGGAGAGTGTGCTGCAGATTGAGCAAAGCAAAAGGTGGTCTCCAGAAGGATAATTGTGAAGACCGAGGTTATAGGATAGTGGTATAGGACGGATATGGAAAATGGCAGAGGTGGTGGAGTAGCCTCCATGATGAGAAACAAAATTCTGTCAATGATGAGGGAGGACATAATGAAGGAAACGCATTCAGTGGAGACCGTGTGGGTGGAACTGAGGAATAGTCGAAATCCTAAAATTGGAATAGGTGTTATGTACAGACCGCCTGGTAGCAGCTCTGAAGTCCTGGATGGTAAAAATGCACAAAACTAGGCAATATGTAACAAAGTAAAAACAATGACTGCAGATGCTGAAAACCAAATACTGGATTCGTGGTGCTGGAAGAGCACAGCAGTTCAGGCAGCATCCAATATGTAACAAAGCCAGAGTGCTACTCATGAGGGATTTTAACGTGAACACAGATTTAGAGGTAGTCAAGCATTTGTCAGAAAGGTAGTGCATGTCTGGTGTATTGCCGGTACTGTTTCTCACTGCATTATGTCCTATATGCTTCATGTGGACAAGCAGTATTGGGTTTAGTAATGAGTAATGATTTGGAATTAATGAGTGAGCTAGTTGTGCGTGGCCACTTATCATAGAGCGATAATAGCACTATCAAGTTCAAGGCAGTGTTTGAAAGCACAAAGCATGTATCTGCTGTATTTGGTAACGAACTGGAACAAGTGATGGGCTTGTTAGTGGGTGAACATTTTGGTGATGGTGACCACAATTCTGTGACTTTCACCTTTGTTATGGAGAGAGATAGGTGCGTGCAACAGGGTAGGTTTTACAACTGGGGGAAGGGTAAATACAATGTTGTAAGACAGGATCTGAGGAGCATAAGTTGGGAGCATAGGCTGTTCGGGAAGGATGTCGTGGAAATGTGGAACTTTTTCAAGGAACAGATACGACATGTCCTTGATATGTATGTACCTGTCAGGCAGGAAAGTGATGGTCGTGTGAGGGATCCTTGGTTGACGAGGGAGGTTGAATGTCCTGTAAGGAGGAAGGAGGCTTACATAAGGTTGAGGAAACGAGGTTCAGAGAGCGTTGGAGCGATACAGGATAGCCAGGCCGGAGCTGAAGAAAGGGATTAGGAGAGCTAAGAGAGGGCATGAAAAATCTTTGGCGGGTTGGATCAAGGATAACCCCAAGGCCTTTTACGCGTATGTGAGAAACATGAGAATGACGAGAACGAGGTTAGGTCTGATCCAGGACAGTAGTGGGAGACTGTATTGAGTCGGAAGAGATAGGAGAGGTCTTGAATGAGTACTTTTCTTCAGTATTTACAAATGAGAGGGACCTTATTGTTGAAGAGGAGAATGTGAAACGGACTGGTAAGCTCGAAGAGATACTTGTTAGGAAGAAAGATGTGTTGGGCATTTTGAACAACTTCAGGATAGACAAGTCCCCCGGGCCTGACGGGATATATCCTAGGATTATGTGGGAAGCAACAGAGGAAATTGCAGAGCCATTGGCAATGATCTTTTCATCTTGACTGTCAACGGGGGTGGTACCAGGTGACTGGAGAGTGACAAATGTTGTTCCCCTGTTCAAAAAAGGGAATATGGATAACCCGGGAATTACAGGCCAGTTAATCTTACTTCAGTGGTAGGCAAAGTAATGGAAAGGGTACTGAGGGATAGGATTTATGAGTATCTGGAAAGACACTGCTTGATTAGGGACAGCCAGCACGGATTTGTGAGGGGTAGGTCTTGCCTTACAAGACTTATTGAATTCTTTGAGGAGGTGACCAAGCATGTGGATGAGGGCAGAGCAGTGGATGTAGTGTACATGGATTTTAAGAAAGCATTTGATAAGGTTCCCCATGGTAGGCTTATGCGGAAAGTCAGGAGGTATGATAGCGGGAAATGTGGCCAGTTGGATAGAGAGGGATTAGCAGAGGGATTGAATTCAAGAGTCATGAAGTGATGTTGCAGCTGTACAGGACCTTGGTTGGGCCACATTTGGAGGACTGTGTGCAGTTCTGGTCCCCTCACTTTCGGAAAGATGTGGAAGCTTTGGAGAGAGTGCAGAGAAGACTTACCAGGATGTTGCCTGGAATGGAGAATAGGTCGTACGAGGATAGGTTGTGAGTGCTAGGCCTTTTCTCATTGGAACGGCGAAGGATGAGGGGTGACTCGATAGTGGTTTATAAGATGATCAGAGGAATAGATAGAGTAGACAGTCAGAAACTTTTTCCCCTGGTACAACAGAGTGTTACAAGGGGACATAATTTTAAGGTGAAGGGTGGAAGGTATAGGAGGGATGTCAGGGGTAGGTTCTTTACCCAGAGAGTGGTGGGGGCATGGAATGCACTGCCTGTGGGAGTGGGAGTGGGAGTGGCAGAGTCAGAATCATTGGTGACCTTTAAGCGGCAATTGGATAGGTGCTTAAGCTCGGACAAATGTTCGGCACAACATCCTCCACTCCACGCTTGCAGCAATGCGCCGGCACCTAACCTCTCTACAGTCAGCCCTGCCTCAGCTGAGGGCCACACTCTCTCAGAATTGCAAAGGACCCACTCTGTACTACATCCTCAGGAGAATTCATACTCTCAACAAACAGTATTTCAACTCCATCTCAAACATCAAAAACTGTAAGTACAACAAACTTTTATCCACCCACCTCCATAACCAGCGTTCCTCAAACATTCCAGAAGATTCCCCTGGCCTCTGAACCTATTCCACCATTAGCCATGTGGCTGATGCAGCTACACCCCCCACACTGATTGATGATGTCACTTCCGCCCCCATCATGGCCACTCCCACAACCACTTCCACCCCTTACAATTCCTCATGCATCACACCTGACACCACTTCTGCCCTTCACATCATCACTGATGCCACATGCTCAGTGACTTCCGCCACCCCTACTGCCGTGGGCACCACCACTTCCACCCCCACCAGCGCCACTCACCTGCATTCTGCTGACATGCCCCCCACACACTCCACTGTCACTATCCCCACCCCCCAGAACCCCGAGGGGAACACCACCTCTGCTCATGACTCCACCCCCATTCCCCCCATCACACCCACTCCAGGTACAGGTTCCGCCCCCACTCCCAGCTCTACACCAGATCCCAGCTCCCGGCCCTGCCGAGTTTTCACCATCCCCCCAGACCTCCCCCTCACTGAGGACGAACGATCAGTCCTCAGCAAAGGACTCACCTTCATCCCCCTCCGTCCACGCATCAATGAATGTAATACACGCCGTGATGTTGAACAATTCTTCCGTCGCCTCCGCCTCCGAGCTTACTTTCACAATCAGGACTCACGCCCACCTTCCGAGGACCCCTTCCCCCACCTCCAACACACTGCATCCACCTGGACACCCCGCGCTGGCCTATTACCTGCCCTCGACCTCTTCATTTCCAACTGCCGCCGGGACATTAACCGCCTCAACCTGTCGACCCCACTCCCCCACTCCAACCTCTTACCCTCACAACGCGCAGCCCTCCAATCCCTCTGCTCCAATCCCAACCTCACCATCAAGCCAGCAGATAAAGGGGGCGCAGTGGTAGTCTGGCGCACTGACCTCTACACCGCTGAAGCCAAACGTCAACTCAAGGACACCTCTTCCTACTGCCCCCTTGACCAGGACCCCACCCCCCATCACCAAACCATCATCTCCCAGACCATACAGAACCTCATCACCGCAGGAGATCTCCCATCCACAGCTTCCAACCTCATAGTCCAGGAACCCCGCACTGCCCGGTTCTACCTCCTTCCCAAGATCCACAAGCCTGACCACCCTGGCCGACCCATTGTCTCAGCATGTTCCTGCCCCACTGAACTCATCTCTACCTACCCCGACACTGTCCTATCCCCCCTAGTCCAGGAACTCCCCACATACGTTCGAGACACCACCCACGACCTCCATCTCCTCCAAGACTTCCGTTTCCCTTGGTCCCCAACGCCTCATCTTCACCATGGATATCCAATCCCTCTACACCTCCATCCGCCACGACCAGGGCCTCCAAGCCCTCCGTTTATTCCTCTCCAGACGTCCCCAACAGTACCCTTCCATCGACACACTCATTCATTTGGCTGAACTGGTCCTCACCCTTAACAATTTCTCCTTTGTATCCTCCCACTTCCTCCAAACCAAAGGGGTAGCCATGGGCACACGTATGGGCCCCAGCTATGCCTGTCTCTTTGTTGGCTATGTAGAACAGTTGATCTTCCGTAATTACACCGACACCACTCCCCACCTCTTCCTCCGCTACATTGATGACTGCATTGGCGCCACCTCGTGCTCCCGCGAGGAGGTTGAGCAATTCATCAACTTCACCAACACATTCCACCCTGACCTTAAATTTACCTGGACCATCTCTGACACCTCGCTCCCCTTCCTGGACCTCTCCATCTCCATTAATGACGACCGCCTTGACACTGACATTTTTTTACAAACCCACCAACTCCCACAGCTACCTGGATTACACCTCTTCCCACCCTACCTCTTGCAAAAATGCCATCCCGTATTCCCAATTCCTCCGCCTACGCCGGATCTGCTCCCAGGAGGACAGAACGCCCCTGGTGCTCACCTTCCACCCTACAAACGTTCGCATAAACCAAATCATCCGCCAACATTTCCGCCACCTCCAAACAGACCCCACTACCAGGGATATATTTCCCTCCCCACCCCTTTCCGCCTTCCGCAAAGACCGTTCCCTCCGTGACTACCTGGTCAGGTCCACGCCCCCAAACAACCCACCCTCCAATCCTGGCACTTTCCCCTGCCACCGCAGGAACTGTAAAAGCTGTGCCCACACCTCCTCCCTCACCTCTATCCAAGGCCCTAAAGGAGCCTTCCACATCCAAAGTTTTACTTGCACATCCACCAATATCATTTATTGAATCCGTTGTTCCCGATGTGGTCTCCTCTACATTGGGGAGACTGGGCGCCTCCTAGCAGAGCGCTTCAGGGAACATCTCCGGGACACCCGCACCAATCAACCAAACCACCCCGTGGCCCAACATTTCAACTCCCCCTCCCACTCTGCCGAGGACATGGAGGTCCTGGGCCTCCTTCACCGCCGCTCCCTCACCACCAGACGCCTGGAGGAAAAACGCCTCATCTTCCGCCTCGGAACACTTCAACCCCAGGGCATCAATGTGGACTTCAACAGTTTCCTCATTTCACCTTCCCCCACCTCACGCTAGTTCTAAACTTCCAGCTCAGTAACTGTCCCCTTGACCTGCCCGGACTTGTCCGACCTGTCTATCTTCTTTTCCACCTATCCACTCCACCCTCTCCTCCTTGACCTATCACCTTCATCTCTTCCCCCACTCACCCATTGTACTCTATGCTACTTTCTCCCCACCCACACCCTCCTCTAGCTTATCTCTCCACGCTTCAGGCTCACTGCCTTTATTCCTGATGAAGGGCTTTTGCCCGAAATGTCAATTTCGAAGCTACTTGGATGCTGCCTGAACTGCTGTGCTCTTCCAGCACCACTAATCCAGAATCATGGGCCGAAGGGCCTGTTCTGTGCTGTATTGTTCTATGTTCTATGCTGCTGGAGTTGGAGAGTTCGGAAAAGCCGCCTTGACTGAGATGAGACAGAGACCGTCCACAATAAGGTGGGAAAATCTGCTGATGGCTAAAAGAACTGAAGATGACGGGAGGATGTTTAAAGAAACATTGAAGACAATAGGAAACCAGTTGATACCCCTGAGAGGGAAAGCTCTGCTTCACAGAAGAAAACAGTCATGGACAAAAATATCAGCATAGATCCTGCTGATTGGGAAAGATCCAGAGAGCAGGAAAGACACAAAGCAGTGTAAAAGAGCTCCCAAAAGGAATTTTGATCGGAATCTTTCCAGGGACATCAAAATCGAGAAGAAATGTTCCGCTGCCCTAAAGGGAAAGCGGGTGGTCAGGAGAAGGTGGGGACATTGTAAATGGTCGAGATGTTCCATCATTCCCCTTACCTCGGTATTTTCAGGAGAAAAGGAGGATAGCTTGCCAGAAGTCCCGGTGAAATGAAAAGTGGATCGGGAAAAGCAACCGAATAAAATGAAGGTGAGTAAAACATCGATAATGAGGAAATGACTGGAATCAAAGGGTGACAAATGCCTGGGATTAGGCGGGTTCCATCGGTGGGTGTTAAAACAAATCGACAAGCGCCTCATAGAAGCCCGAACTGTAATCGTTCAGAATTCCCGAGATCCAGGAGTCATACCTCCGGATTGGATTGTTGCACGTGTCAGTCGCGCTTTTTAAGAGAGGAGAACCCGGAAAACTCGGGAATTGCAGAGCATGGAGCTTAGCACCTATGGCAGGGAATTTGTTGGAGTCTATAATCAAGGCTGGGATAAGTGAGCACCTCAAATTGTTGAGTTAACCAGGGAGAGCCACATGACAGGTAGGTCGTGCCTGATAAATTCATTGCAGAGGGTTTGAAGAGGGGACTAAGGTAGCTGTCAGGGAATAATGTCCATAGATGTTGTTTACATGGACTTCGAGAATGCATTTGACAAAGTCCACTTAAGTAGGTAGGAGCCAAGAGAATTGAGGGCAAATTCCTGACAGGGCTAGGAGATTGTTTGAGTGGCAGGTGACAGAAAGTAGAGAGAATGGGTAGGTAGTCAATTGGCAGGATGGAACCAGTTATGTCTCACAAGGACTTGTGTTAGGGCCTCAATTATTGATGTTATTTGTTAAGGGAATGGATAATGGCACAGGAAATCTTATCCTAATTTGTGGATGACACATAGTTAGGCTGCATTGTAGACAGTGTAGATGACAGCATAAAATTGCAAGGGGATATTGATAGATTAAGTCAATAAGCAAAACTGTGGCAAAAGCAGTTCAATGAAAGCAATAGTGAGGCTATCCATTTTTGGATCAAGAAGGGACAGATCAAGGTATTTTTCTGGATGGTATGAAGTGCATGTCCAAGGAGACTTGGGGTTTCAGGTGCACACTTCTTTAAAATGTCACGGACACATACAGAAAATAATCCAGAAAGCGAACAGATTGCTGTCCTTTCTAAGTAGGTCAACGTTTGGGAGAAGATTTGTAGCTCGGGTGCTCGTTGTGGTTCTGTTCGTCAAGCTGGGAATTTGTCTTGCAAACGTTTCGTCCCCTGTCTAGGTGGACCCAAAGGACTAGCCACACTACCATACATCAGGAGTATTTCCGAACTGACAGCCAGACTACTGCGACCACTAGGACTCATAACAGCACACAAACCTACAGCCACGCTCAGACAACAACTCACCAGAACAAAGGACCCGATCCCCAACATGAGCAAAACTAATGTAGTATACAAAATCCCATGCAAGGACTGTACAAAACACTACATCGGACAAACAGGAAGACAGTTAACGATCCGTATGCACAAACACCAACTAGCCACGAAACGACACGACCAGCTCTCCTTAGTAGCAACACACACAGATGACAAGCAACATGAATTCGACTGGGACAACACTACCATTATAGGGCAAGCCAAACAGAGAACAGCCAGGGAATTCCTAGAGGCATGGCACTCATCCACAGACTCTATCAACAAACACATCGACCTGGACCCAATATACCGGCCACTACAGTGGACAGCTCGAACTGACAACCGGAAGCGGCAGAGACAGGCCACAATAAATGCCGGAGCAAACAGCACAGAAGCGCTTCCCAGGAGGCTCCCAAGCACTGAGGATGTCACCTAGACAGGGGACGAAACGTTTGCAAGACAAATTTCTAAGTAGAACACTGGAGTAGAAGGATGCCGAAGTTATGCTGCAGTTCTACAAAACCCTGGTTAGATAGACCCCACTTGGAGTACTATGAGTGGATCTGGGCCGCACACCTTCTGAACGGAGTAGAATATTGATTTACAAGAATGATACCTGGACTTGCATGGTTAAGATGGAAGGAGAGATCATATCATTTAGGGCTGTGGTCTGTAGAATTGAGAATGTTAATGGGTGGTGTGATGAAAGTCTTGAAGACATGAATAGGAAAAGAGAAGGTGGATAACGATAAACGATTTCTACTGGTTGGGGATTGTAGAACGAAGGAACATAGCGTGAGATTTAGGGCCAGAGGGTTGCGTAGAGATGTGAGGAAGCCGTCGTGCACACATCGGATGGTGGATTTTAGCAATCATTTTCTAACAAAGCGCAGTGGATGCTGGATGAGTTGTTCTATTGAAATGTGAGGGAGATAAATGTTTGCGAAGCAAAGGTACCAAGGGCCAGAGGCCTGTATATGAAGTTGGGCAAGAGCTGAGCCATGATGTTTGAATGGAGGCAGAGGTTGTAGGGGCTAAACAGCGTTGTGGTGTGTGTATGTTGCTGTGGTTATAATTTGGAAAGGAGTTTATTTGTGAAGCAGTTTGGATGGGCATGTAATGAAATGGAGTGGAGTGAGTGTGAAAGAGTTGATCCTGTTGTGTAATAAACGTGTGTGTGTGTGTGTCTAGGGTGAAGTAGAGGAACTGAAGATGGAGATGGGAGAATAGAAAGGCAAAGGAAAAAGAAATGTTTTGGTGCAGTATGATTGAATGGCAAAATGTTGTTGTAAATGCAGCAGTGTGTGCCTTTAAGGAAGCAGAAATGGAAACAGTCTGTGCCTACGGCCATACTAGTCTGAAAACGCCCGATCTCGGAAGCTAAGCAGACTCAGGCCTGGTTAGTACTTGGATGGGAGACCGCCTGGGAATACCAGGTGCAGTAGGCTTTTGCAGCCACCAGAGGTTGCTCACACCTTCGCACTCACACTTCCATTCATCAAGCAACGTCCTTTTAACTACTCGCTTCGTCTCTTTGTCTCACTTTTTCTTGAACAATTTCAATGTTCAGCTTCTTCCCCCAATACACAAACACATCATTACTGCTTGAGATTGGAGCAAACGCACCAGGAACACCAAAGCAGCAAGTATTTTATTGAAGAGCACAAACCGTGGTCTTTATTAAGTGATGCCTCACTTTCGATGATCTCACTTCCCTGATCGCTGTCAGCGTTCCCCGGTTTTCTAACAATTGTCTAACTAGTGGTGTGGTAAAAACAATGACTGCGGATGCTGGAAACCAGATTCTGGATTGGTGGTGGTGGAAGATCACAGCAGTTCAGGCAGCATCCAAGTAGCTTCGAAATCGACGTTTCGGGCAAAAGCTCGGGGGTGCCTCCTAGCAGAGCGCTTTAGGGAACATCTCCGGGACACCCGCACCAATCAACCAAACCACCCTGTGGCTCAACATTTCAACTCCCCCTCCCACTCTGCCGAGGACATGGAGGTCCTGGGCCTCCTTCACCGCCGCTCCCTCACCACCAGACGCCTGGAGGATGAACGCCTCATCTTCCGCCTCAGAACACTTCAACCCCAGGGCATCAATGTGGACTTCAACAGTTTCCTCATTTCCCCTTCCCCCTCCTCACCCTAGTTCTAAACTTCCAGCTCAGTAACTGTCCCCTTGACCTGCCCGGACTTGTCCTACCTGTCTATCTTCTTTTCCACCTATCCACTCCACCCTCTCCTCCTTGACCTATCACCTTCATCTCTTCCCCCACTCACCTATTGTACTCTATGCTACTTTCTCCCCACCCACACCCTCCTCTAGCTTATCTCTCCACGCTTCAGGCTCACTGCCTTTATTCCTGATGAAGGGCTTTTGCCCGAAATGTCGATTTCGAAGCTACTTGGATGCTGCCTGAACTGCTGTGCTCTTCCAGCACTACTAATCCAGTAACTAGTGGTGTGGATAGGGTCTGAAAGCAACAACGTTGTGGTGAGGGCTTGTCAGGTGAAGGGTGTTTTACAATATCTGCACTCACCGGTCGAGTTCATACAACGGTGGATCGATATGGTTACGGCAGGAAGAATGGGTCAGCAAACACAGCAAGTTCAATCCTTGTAATGATTATTATTACACATCAGCAGCAAATAATAAGATAAGTGTAAAGAGGGAGTATTTAAAATGCCAGGTACAAAAATCAAGGCTTATTCTCTAACAGCCAAAGCCTTCACAAACAGATCGGCCTAATAATGGCACAAATGGTGATGAATATTTCGATCTAATTGACATCACTGTGCCTTAGTTACAAGTTGACCAAGGTAGAGAAATAACATTTCCAGAGTGCAGACTATTAACAATAGTAAGGTGGGATTTAGAAAGAGGAGTCGCCCCTGACATTTAAGGATGACAGAAGGACATTAGTGAGTAAGGATATTACTTTGGAAATCTTAACCGTGCACTAAGATAATCATACCATTTGAAGACACTGTCAAGATGCTTTGAGGAAAGGGAATTCCTGTTGGACTAAATGCAAGAGAATGTTGTGTTCATTAACAGTCGGGTGGATAAAGGCAGAAGCAATAGGTGCCAATGACTTGGATTTTCAGACTGTATTTCCTATAATTTCAGACTGAGATGAGGTGAACTTTCGACAGTTATTGTGTTGTTAATCTTTAGAATGATATTCTCCAGAGAGTGGTGTGGGTTCTACTGTTGAGGATACTTCAGTGTCAGTGGATGGAGTTTTGATATCTCAGGGGAATTCTGAAAGGGAGGTGCAGTTGAGGTGGATCGATGGTCATCAGTTTGAATGGTGGAGCTCTCTGGTGTGAGATATTGACCGCGGAGAGTGTGCTGCAGATTGAGCAAAGCAAAAGGTGGTCTCCAGAAGGATAATTGTGAAGACCGAGGTTATAGGATAGTGGTATAGGACGGATATGGAAAATGGCAGAGGTGGTGGAGTAGCCTCCATGATGAGAAACAAAATTCTGTCAATGATGAGGGAGGACATAATGAAGGAAACGCATTCAGTGGAGACCGTGTGGGTGGAACTGAGGAATAGTCGAAATCCTAAAATTGTAATAGGTGTTATGTACAGACCGCCTGGTAGCAGCTCTGAAGTCCTGGATGGCAAAAATGCACAAAACTAGGCAATATGTCACAAGGTAAAAACAATGACTGCAGATGCTGAAAACCAAATACTGGATTCGTGGTGCTGGAAGAGCACAGCAGTTCAGGCAGCATCCAATATGTAACAAAGCCAGAGTGCTACTCATGAGGGATTTTAACGTGAACACAGATTTAGAGGTAGTCAAGCATTTGTCAGAAAGGTAGTGCATGTCTGGTGTATTGCCGGTACTGTTTCTCACTGCATTATGTCCTATATGCTTCATGTGGACAAGCAGTATTGGGTTTAGTAATGAGTAATGAGTTGGAATTAATGAGTGAGCTAGTTGTGCGTGGCCACTTATCATATAGCGATGATAGCACTATCAAGTTCAAGGCAGTGTTTGAAAGCACAAAGCATGTATCTGCTGTATTTGGTAACGAACTGGAACAAGTGATGGGCTTGTTAGTGGGTGAACATTTTGGTGATGGTGACCACAATTCTGTGACTTTCACCTTGGTTATGGAGAGAGATAGGTGCGTGCAACAGGGTAGGTTTTACAATTGAGGGAAGGGTAAATACGATGTTGTAAGACAGGATCTGAGGAGCATAAGTTGGGAGCATAGGCTGTTAGGGAAGGATGTCGTGGAAATGTGGAACTTTTTCAAGGAACAGATACGACACGTCCTTGATATGTATGTACCTGTCAGGCAGGAAAGAGATGGTAGGGTGAGGGAACCTTGGTTGACGAGGGAGGTTGAATGTCTTGGAAGGAGGAAGGAGGCTTACATAAGGTTGAGGAAACAAGGTTCAGAGAGCGTTGGAGCGATACAGGATAGCCAGGCCGGAGCTGAAGAAAGGGATTAGGAGAGCTAAGAGAGGGCATGAAAAATCTTTGGCGGGTAGGATCAAGGATAACCCCAAGGCCTTTTACGCCTATGTGAGAAACATGAGAATGACGAGAACGAGGTTAGGTCTGATCCAGGACAGTAGTGGGAGACTGTATTGAGTTGGAAGAGATAGGAGAGGTCTTGAATGAGTACTTTTCTTCAGTATTTACAAATGAGAGGGACCTTATTGTTGAAGAGGAGAATGTGAAACGGACTGGTAAGCTCGAAGAGATACTTGTTAGGAAGAAAGATGTGTTGGGCATTTTGAACAACTTCAGGATAGACAAGTCCCCCGGGCCTGACGGGATATATCCTAGGATTATGTGGGAAGCAACAGAGGAAATTGCAGAGCCATTGGCAATGATCTTTTCATCTTCACTGTCAACGGGGGTGGTACCAGGTGACTGGCGAGTGACAAATGTTGTTCCCCTGTTCAAAAAAGGGAATATGGATAACCCGGGAATTACAGGCCAGTTAATCTTACTTCAGTGGTAGGCAAAGTAATGGAAAGGGTACTGAGGGATAGGATTTATGAGTATCTGGAAAGACACTGCTTGATTAGGGACAGCCAGCACGGATTTGTGAGGGGTAGGTCTTGCCTTACAAGTCTTATTGAATTCTTTGAGGAGGTGACCAAGCATGTGGATGAGGGCAGAGCAGTGGATGTAGTGTACATGGATTTTAAGAAAGCATTTGATAAGGTTCCCCATGGTAGGCTTATGCGGAAAGTCAGGAGGTATGATAGCGGGAAATGTGGCCAGTTGGATAGAGAGGGATTAGCAGAGGGATTGAATTCAAGAGTCATGAAGTGATGTTGCAGCTGTACAGGACCTTGGTTGGGCCACATTTGGAGGACTGTGTGCAGTTCTGGTCCCCTCACTTTCGGAAAGATGTGGAAGCTTTGGAGAGAGTGCAGAGAAGACTTACCAGGATGTTGCCTGGAATGGAGAATAGGTCGTACGAGGATAGGTTGTGAGTGCTAGGCCTTTTCTCATTGGAACGGCGAAGGATGAGGGGTGACTCGATAGTGGTTTATAAGATGATCAGTGGAATAGATAGAGTAGACAGTCAGAAACTTTTTCCCCTGGTACAACAGAGTGTTACAAGGGGACATAATTTTAAGGTGAAGGGTGGAAGGTATAGGAGGGATGTCAGGGGTAGGTTCTTTACCCAGAGAGTGGTGAGGGCATGGAATGCACTGCCTGTGGGAGTGGGAGTGGGAGTGGCAGAGTCAGAATCATTGGTGACCTTTAAGCGGCAATTGGATAGGTACATGGATAGGTGCTTAAGCTCGGACAAATGTTCGGCACAACATCCTCCGCTCCACGCTTGCAGCAATGCGCCGGCACCTAACCTCTCTACAGTCAGCCCTGCCTCAGCTGAGGGCCACACTCTCTCAGAATTGCAAAGGACCCACTCTGTACTACATCCTCAGGAGAATTCATACTCTCAACAAACAGTATTTCAACTCCATCTCAAACATCAAAAACTGTAAGTACAACAAACTTTTATCCACCCACCTCCATAACCAGCGTTCCTCAAACATTCCAGAAGATTCCCCTGGCCTCTGAACCTATTCCACCATTAGCCATGTGGCTGATGCAGCTACACCCCCCACACTGATTGATGATGTCACTTCCGCCCCCATCATGGCCACTCCCACAGCCCCTTCCGGCCCTCACATCATCGCTGATGCCACACACTCAGTGACTTCCGCCCCCCCTACTGCCATGATCACCACCACTTCCGCCCCCACCAGCGCCACTCACCTGCATTCTGCTGACACGCCCCCCAGAGACCCCACTGTCACTATCCCCACACCCCAGAACTCCGAGGGCAACATTATCCCAGCTCATGATTCCACCCCCATTCCCCCCACCATCACACCCACTCCAGGTACTGGCTCCGACCCCACTCCCAGCTCTACACCAGATCCCAGCTCCCGGCTCTGCCGAGTTTTCACCATCCCCCCAGACCTCCCCCTCACTGAGGACGAACGATCAGTCCTCAGCAAAGGACTCACCTTCATCCCCCTCTGTCCACGCATCAATGAATTTAATACACGCCGTGATGTCGAACAATTCTTCCGTCGCCTCCGCCTCCGAGCTTACTTTCACAATCAGGACTCACGCCCACCTTCCGAGGACCCCTTCCCCCACCTCCAACACACTGCATCCACCTGGACACCCCGCGCTGGCCTATTACCTGCCCTCGACCTCTTCATTTCCAACTGCCGCCGGGACATTAACCGCCTCAACCTGTCGACCCCACTCCCCCACTCCAACCTCTTACCCTCACAACGCGCAGCCCTCCAATCCCTCTGCTCCAATCCCAACCTCACCATCAAGCCAGCAGATAAAGGGGGCGCAGTGGTAGTCTGGCGCACTGACCTCTACACCGCTGAAGCCAAACGTCAACTCAAGGACACCTCTTCCTACTGCCCCCTTGACCAGGACCCCACCCCCCATCACCAAACCATCATCTCCCAGACCATACAGAACCTCATCACCTCAGGAGATCTCCCATCCACAGCTTCCAACCTCATAGTCCAGGAACCCCGCACTGCCCGGTTCTACCTCCTTCCCAAGATCTACAAGCCTGACCACCCTGGCCGACCCATTGTCTCAGCATGTTCCTGCCCCACTGAACTCATCTCTACCTACCCCGACACTGTCCTATCCCCCCTAGTCCAGGAACTCCCCACATACGTTCGAGACACCACTCACGACCTCCATCTCCTCCAAGACTTCCGTTTCCCTTGGTCCCCAACGCCTCATCTTCACCATGGATATCCAATCCCTCTACACCTCCATCCGCCACGACCAGGGCCTCCAAGCCCTCCGTTTTTTCCTCTCCAGACGTCCCCAACAGTACCCTTCCATCGACACACTCATTCATTTGGCTGAACTGGTCCTCACCCTTAACAATTTCTCCTTTGAATCCTCCCACTTCCTCCAAACCAAAGGGGTAGCCATGGGCACACGTATGGGCCCCAGCTATGCCTGTCTCTTTGTTGGCTATGTAGAACAGTTGATCTTCCGTAATTACACCGACACCACTCCCCACCTCTTCCTCCGCTACATTGATGACTGCATTGGCGCCACCTCGTGCTCCCGCGAGGAGGTTGAGCAATTCATCAACTTCACCAACACATTCCACCCTGACCTTAAATTTACCTGGACCATCTCTGACACCTCCCTGCCCTTCCTGGACCTCTCCATCTCCATTAATGACGACCGCCTTGACACTGACATTTTTTTACAAACCCACCAACTCCCACAGCTACCTGGATTACACCTCTTCCCACCCTACCTCTTGCAAAAATGCCATCCCGTATTCCCAATTCCTCCGCCTACGCCGGATCTGCTCCCAGGAGGACAGAACGCCCCTGGTGCTCACCTTCCACCCTACAAACGTTCGCATAAACCAAATCATCCGCCAACATTTCCGCCACCTCCAAACAGACCCCACTACCAGGGATATATTTCCCTCCCCACCCCTTTCCGCCTTCCGCAAAGACCGTTCCCTCCGTGACTACCTGGTCAGGTCCACGCCCCCAAACAACCCACCCTCCAATCCTGGCACTTTCCCCTGCCACCGCAGGAACTGTAAAAGCTGTGCCCACACCTCCTCCCTCACCTCTATCCAAGGCCCTAAAGGAGCCTTCCACATCCAAAGTTTTACTTGCACATCCACCAATATCATTTATTGTATCCGTTGCTCCCGATGCAGTCTCCTCTACATTGGGGAGACTGGGCGCCTCCTAGCAGAGCGCTTCAGGGAACATCTCCGGGACACCCGCACCAATCAACCAAACCACCCCGTGGCCCAACATTTCAACTCCCCCTCCCACTCTGCCGAGGACATGGAGGTCCTGGGCCTCCTTCACCGCCGCTCCCTCACCACCAGACGCCTGGAGGAAAAACGCCTCATCTTCCGCCTCGGAACACTTCAACCCCAGGGCATCAATGTGGACTTCAACAGTTTCCTCATTTCACCTTCCCCCACCTCATCCTAGTTCCAAACTTCCAGCTCAGTAACTGTCCCCTTGACCTGCCCGGACTTGTCCTACCTGTCTATCTTCTTTTCCACCTATCCACTCCACCCTCTCCTCCTTGACCTATCACCTTCATCTCTTCCCCCACTCACCTATTGTACTCTATGCTACTTTCTCCCCACCCACACCCTCCTCTAGCTTATCTCTCCACGCTTCAGGCTCACTGCCTTTATTCCTGATGAAGGGCTTTTGCCCGAAATGTCAATTTCGAAGCTACTTGGATGCTGCCTGAACTGCTGTGCTCTTCCAGCACCACTAATCCAGAATCATGGGCCGAAGGGCCTGTTCTGTGCTGTATTGTTCTATGTTCTATGCTACTGGAGTTGGAGAGTTCGGAAAAGCCTCCTTGACCGAGATGAGGCAGAGACCTTCCACAATAAGGTGGGAAAATCTGCTGATGGCTCAAAGAACTGAAGATGACGGGAGGATGTTTAAAGAAACATTGAAGACAATAGGAAACCAGTTGATACCCCTGAGAGGGAAAGCTCTGCTTCACAGAAGAAAACAGTCATGGACAAAAATATCAGCATAGATCCTGCTGATTGGGAAAGATCCAGAGAGCAGGAAAGACACAAAGCAGTGTAAAAGAGCTCCCAAAAGGAATTTTGATCGGAATCTTTCCAGGGACATCAAAATCGAGAAGAAATGTTCCGCTGCCCTAAAGGGAAAGCGGGTGGTCAGGAGAAGGTGGGGACATTGTAAATGGTCGAGATGTTCCATCATTCCCCTTACCTCGGTATTTTCAGGAGAAAAGGAGGATAGCTTGCCAGAAGTCCCGGTGAAATGAAAAGTGGATCGGGAAAAGCAACCGAATAAAATGAAGGTGAGTAAAACATCGATAAAGAGGAAATGACTGGAATCAAAGGGTGACAAATGCCTGGGATTAGGCGGGTTCCATCGGTGGGTGTTAAAACAAATCGACAAGCGCCTCATAGAAGCCCAAACTGTAATCGTTCAGAATTCCCGAGATCCAGGAGTCGTCCCTCCGGATTGGATTGTTGCACGTGTCAGTCGCGCTTTTTAAGAGAGGAGAACCCGGAAAACTCGGGAATTGCAGAGCATGGAGCTTAGCACCTATGGCAGGGAATTTGTTGGAGTCTATAATCAAGGCTGGGATAAGTGAGCACCTCAAATTGTTGAGTTAACCAGGGAGAGCCACATGACAGGTAGGTCGTGCCTGATAAATTCATTGCAGAGGGTTTGAAGAGGGGACTAAGGTAGCTGTCAGGGAATAATGTCCGTAGATGTTGTTTACATGGACTTCTAGAAGGCATTTGACAAAGTCCACTTAAGTAGGTAGGAGCCAAGAGAATTGAGGGCAAATTCCTGACAGGGCTCGGAGATTGTTTGAGTGGCAGGTGACAGAAAGTAGAGATAATGGGTAGGTAGTCAATTGGCAGGATGGAACCAGTTATGTCTCACACGGACTTGTGTTAGGGCCTCAATTATTGATGTTATTTGTTAAGGGAATGGGTAATGGCAAAGGAAGTCTTATCATAATTTGTGGCTGCATAAGTTAGGCTGCATTGTAGACTGTGTAGATGACAGCATAAAATTGCAAGGGGATATTGATAGATTAAGTCAATAAGCAAAACTGTGGCAAAAGCATTAGAATGAAAGCAATAGTGAGGCTATCCATTTTTGGATCAAGAAGGGACAGATCAAGGTATTTTTCTGGATTGTATGAAGTGCATGTCCAAGGAGACTTGGGGTTTCAGGTGCACACAACTTTAAAATGTCACGGACACGTACAGAAAATAATCCAGAAAGCGAACAGATTGCTGTCCTTTTTAAGTAGAGGACTGGAGTAGAAGGATGCCGAAGTTATGCTGCAGTTCTACAAAACCCTGGGTAGACAGACCCCACTTGGAGTACTGTGAGCGGATCTGGGCCGCACACCTTCTGAAAGGAGTAGAATATTGATTGACAAGAATGATACCTGGACTTCCATGGTTAAGATGGAAGGAGAGATCATATCATTTAGGCCTGTGGTCTGTAGAATTGAGAATGTTAATGGGTGGTGTGATGAAAGTCTTGAAGACATGAATAGGAAAAGAGAAGGTGGATAACGATAAACGATTTCTACTGGTTGGGGATTGTAGAATGAAGGAACATAACGTGAGACTTTGGGCCAGAGGGTTGCATAGAGATGTGAGGAAGCAGTCGTGCACACATCGGATGGTGGATTTTAGCCATCATTTTCTGACAAAGCGCAGTGGATGCTGGAGGAGTTGTTCTATTGAAATGTGAGGGAGATAAATGTTTGTGAAGCAAAGGTACCAAGGGCCAGAGGCTTGTATATGAAGTTGGGCAAGAGCTGAGCCATGATGTTTGAATGGAGGCAGAGGTTGTAGGGGCTAAACAGCGTTGTAGTGTGTGTATGTTGCTGTGGTTATAATTTGGAAAGGAGTTTATTTGTGAAGCAGTTTTAATGGGCATGTAATGAAATGGAGTGGAGTGAGTGTGAAGGAGTTGATCCTTGTGGGATATAGGTAAATTAATGTTACTTCTGCAATTCTGCAATTCCATTTTACAAAGTAAAATGAACTCACACCTGTGTGTCATTGTTTTAGCCACGAGCTGAGTCAACAAGAATGGAAACGTTGTGGAGGAAATATATAATTGTTTTTGTATGAGCTAAAATTGTATGTTAGAATGAGATGTGCCAATAAAACAATGGTAGACATTACGGGCAAATAGATAAGATGTTGTGAGGGGATGAAGTTAAGCTAGATACGGCTGTACAAACAGTAGGTATAAACATCTGCTTCCCACTTTTACAAAAACACAGGAACAAACCCCAATTAAAAGGGTCATAGGGATCAGAACGGCCTCGGGAAAGGCACAGATGAAGGGGGTAGATAATGATGAAGAAAGAATATGCCTAACAATGACCTACAGCAGAATGAGGTCAAACAGCCTTGTGAGGCCAGGAATAAGCATTTTGTCACAGACAGCGCCGGATAAGGCAAGAGATAAACAGGGGTAATGGGAGCTGGTCTTGGGGAAGTGGACGATGTAAACAGGGGAGGAGCAATGTAAAACAAAAGACATCAAATCATATAAATATTATATATGAATTGAACTGGGTGTGTATGTCCTCTACCTTATAGGCACTGGACATCTCACCCACTTACAAGTGTAAAATAAAGGACACTGCTGATTCAGATGTTGTCTCGGACTACAATTATTGAGGTGTGTGAGCTTTGTTTCTCACAATTGGGGGCTGTCCGGGATTTTCTTCCATCACCGGGGGGAGTGGCTGGCCTTGGACACTGGGAAGACGCGTCCCGTTCCCCATTGAGGAGCGGTCTCGTGTCCTGGTTTGGTCTGCTCCCTTGGGCGACTGGTACGAATCCCACAAGAGAGACGTCTGAATCAGACAGGGATAGGCGTTCGATAGAAAATACGGCGACAAGGGGCCAGGCAACTCTCTGCACAGACCAAGGTAAGAAACCTGACTTTTAAGTATTACCTTGGTGGCCGGGATTGAGTTTTAGTAGTTAATAAGGGACTAACGAAGGAACTCAATATGGGTTGTGCCGTGGGTAGGGAAAAAGCCTCCGGGAAAACAAAAGAAGGAAAAAGCAATGGAAATGGAGGCGGGGTCCCTTACAACATACCTCCAGAAAGTCCTTTGGGGAGGATGTTGTGGAATTGGGAAAATAATACTTGTACAGGGGAAAAAGATGATTAAATATTGTTGCTTCGTATGGACGAAGGAATCCCTTCTTCGTCCCGCCTCTTCTGGCCAAAATACAGGTCGGACAAAGACTGTAAATATCTGAATTTATTTGTCAATGAGAGAGAGAGAGAGAGAGAGAGAGAGAGAGAATGAAAAGAGCTGTACAGCTGGTAGAAAGTTTAACCCTTTGTGATTTGGTTTGAATGCACATTTGTTTGTTGGTGATTGAATGTTTGCGTTTTATTCCCTGGAGCTTGAGTTCCGGGACTGTTTTGAATCTGATTTTTATTATGGAAACTTAACATGATTTATTTTAAGGTTAAGGATTCTATAGAGATTATGGAAAAAAAAGAATGATACCTCATGTTCTTCTTACAGGTCATGACTGCCTTACTATCAGTTTCTAACTAATTTATCTTTACTTAAAAGCGATTTATGGAGGATAGTTGAAGTTTCAGTTCAACATTAGATTGTAGTAAAAACAAAATTCTATGGTTAATATCTGTGACCTTGGATTCGGCCATTGTTCATGCATTAGAGGTTTTTTTTTAAACTTGAATAGACAAATTCTTTTAAGGCAGCTCTGATTATTTCACGACCTATAGTATTGTAATTGAGCAATGATTGGTCAGCACGACTTAAGAAAATAATTTTGGATTTAAATTAAGGGACTAAAACTGGGTGAGTACAGTGGATTTCAAAATTGACAACTGTATGCATTTTACATTTTGAATATTTATATTTACGTTCATTTATTCAGTATTTAAATATATTTACAAGTTTGGAACAAGCTTTAAAGTTAGTCAAGCATGAATTGATGAATTGGTGTTTGAAGTTATGGGGAGCTAGAAATACTGCAATATTTCTTTAAAAAAGAAAAAGGGGAAGAACGTACTGACTTATCCCCTTCGGGAGGTACCAATAGGGGACAAAGATTGGGTTTGTAAGTGTCCCCCTCAGCAGTGGGGAGGTCAGAACATTTAAAAAAGAAATGAAGGTCCTGGTTGAGGATCCGATAGGGTTGTCTGAACAAATTGATCAATTTTTGGGGCCCAGTCTGTATACCTGGGCTGAGTTGATGTCTATTTTGAATATATTATTTACTGGGGAAGAAAGGGGACTTATATGGGGAGCAGCCATTAAAATATGGGACAGGGAACACCCCATTGGAGATGGGGATGCTGGACAGGGAGAGGTGAAGTTTCCCCTCAGAGACCCCCAGTGGGAAAACCAAAACCCAGAGCATAGAGAAGAAATGAGGGAATTGAAAGACCTGGTTCTAAAAGGAATAAGAGAGGCAGTTCCGAAGTCACAGAATTTGACTAAAGCCTTTGAAGTTAGACAGAAGAAAGGTGAGACTCCCTCAGCTTTCTTGCAAAGATTAAGAGGCTCAATGCGGAAATATTCTGGAATGAACCCTGAGGACCCAGTGGCACAGGGTCTTTTGAAAGTACATTTTGTGACAGAGGAATGGCCAGACATACAGAGAAAGATACAGAAGATAGAAGGGTGGAGTGAAAAACCATTAGATGAATTGTTAAGAGAGGCACAGAAAGTGTTTGTAAAGAGAGAGGATGAGAGACAGAAACAGAAGGTGAAAATGATGGTAGCTGCGGTTGATGAGATAGTTAAGAAAAGAATGGAACCGATAGTGACCAACCGGAGCGGTGCGTGGCAGCATGTCGGACAGAGAGGACAAGGGGGAGCGTTTGATAGAGGGTTCGAGCGACAGGGGCAGAGCTGGAGGTCTCCACAGGCAGGATGCTATTATTGCGGAAAGATAGGGCACTTTAAGCGGGCGTGTCCTGCTCTGAAAAGGGAAGAGAGGGCAATTCCGCTTATGAATTTTGATGAAGAATAGGGGTGTCAGGGGTTCCTGCCCCCGGGGGCCCACCAGGAACCCTTGATAAACCTGAAGGTGGGACCCTGTGGGGAAGAGGAAGTCTTCCTAGTAGATACGGGGGCAGCACGATCATCGCTGAATTTTAAACCAAAGAAAGTAGGAATGTCAACACAGTCAATTACTGTGTCAGGGGTTAAAGGGGAGGGGTTTACTGTTGCAGTAGTTGAACCTATGATGATAGAAGGTCCTAAGGCTAGGGTCACAGGGGAACTGCTGTATATCCCTGATATAGGAAGTAACTTATTAGGGAGAGATTTAATTATCCTCTTAGGACTGGGGATTGGAATTCAGGAAAAAGAATTAGTTGTAGAAAGGCAATGTTGACAAAGGATGTGGAGAGAGAGATAGACCCTATTGTATGGGCTAGAGAAGGGAATCGTGGAAAACTACAGATCCCTCCCCTTGAAGTAAATTTTTAAAAAAAGGAAAAGGGGACGTTGTCTGTGAGCGACAATATCCCATTTCCACAGAAGGTAAACGAGGACTGCAGCCAGTAATTGAAGGATTGATTAGAGATGGACTGTTGGAGCCATGTATGTCTCCTTATAATACCCCAATCCTACCAGTGCGGAAATCCGATGGAACTTATCGATTGGGGCAGGATTTGAGAACATTAAATCGAATAGTACAGATCAGGCACCCAGTGGTACCAAACCCCTATACCTTATTAAGTGAGATCCCTCATGACCACAAATGGTTTAGTGTGATAGATTTAAAGGATGCCTTTTGGGCTTGTCCCTTGGCAGAGGAAGGTAGGAATTTGTTTGCCTTTGAATGGGAAGACCCTAAGACAGGACAGCAACAGCAATACCGGTGTACTGGGCTTCCCCAGGGGTTTACAGAATCCCCGAATTTATTTGGACAGATGTGAGAACAAATATTGGAGAAATTTAGCAGCCCCAAGGGAACTACCCTGTTGCAGTATGTAGACGACCTTTTAGTAACAGGAAAAAGAAGAGAAAGAGTAGTAGAAGCCACTAACAAATTATTGAATTTCCTGGGTCAGCAGGGACTGCGAGTATCTAAAAACAAACTACTATATGTGGAGCAAGAAGTGAAATACTTGGGACATTTAGTTAGTGATGGAAAGGGAAAGATAAGCCCAGAACGGATAGAGGGAATAGTGGGGATGTCACTGCCCAGGACTAAACGGGAGTTACGCAAATGTTTGGGTCTAACAGGTTATTGCAGATTGTGGATTGATTCCTATGCACAGAAGACTAAGAAATTATATCTCAAACTATTAGAGGGGGAACCAAAATGTCTACGTTGGGATGATGAGGAAAAAGAACTAGTTGAGAAACTCAAAAGAGATCTGACCCATGCCCCCGTGTTAGCCTTACCTTCTCTAGATAAACCTTTCCACCTCTTTGCTACCGTGGATAAGGGAGCGGCTTTGGGAGTATTGACCCAGAGGTGGGGAGGAATGAGACAACCAGTAGCATATCTTTCGAAGCTACTGGATCCAGTATCCCGGGAGTGGCCTGAGTGTGTGCAGACTGTGGCTGCCACTGCACTGTTGGTGGAGGAAAGCAGAAAGATTACATTTGGGGGAGCCCTAATAGTAAGCACCCCACACCAAGTGAGAACAATCCTAAACCAAAAAGCTGGGCGATGGTTGACAGACTCGCGGATTCTGAAATACGAGGCAATATTAATAGAAAAGGATGATCTAGTGTTGGTCACTGACAATTGTTTAAATTCAGCTGCCTTTCATTGGAAAGGGGAAGGAGACTCTCCTCAGAATCCAGGGCACGACTGCCTTGACATTATACAATACCAAACTAAGGTCCGCATGGACCTGAGAGATGTTCCACTTCATGCAGGGGCTAGACCTTTTTATAGACGGATCATCCCGGGTGACTGAAGGGAAAAGACATAATGGTTATGCAGTCGTAGTTGGGACAAACAGTGGTGTGGTGCAGGCAGGACGGTTGCCAAATGGGTGGTCAGCTCAGACTTGTGAACTCTATGCATTGGAAAGAGCCCTTAGGGCATTGGAGAATAAAGAGGGAACAGTATACATTGACTCTAAATATGCATTTGGTGTTGTGCACACTTTCGGCAAGATACGGCAGGAATGACGGCTGATCAATAGCCGAGGGAAAGAATTAGTACATGAAGAATTGATTAAACGAGTCTTGGAGTCCCTATTACTTCCCTGAGAAATAGCAGGAGTGCATGTAAATGGTCATCAGAAAGGAAATGAACTAGAAGTTGGGGGAAATAGATTAGCCGATGAAGTGGCTAAGGAAGCAGCCCTGAACCCACAAGAAGTGGTGATCCATTCCCTAGTACCTACTGTCCCAAGTCCTAGGGAAGCTCCTATATTTACTGAAAGCGAAGAAAATGAATTGAGAGATTTAGGGGCTGTAAAAACAGCAGACGGGCATTGGAGGTTACCTGATGGAAGGGAAATGTTAAACAAAAAGATGATGCGAGAGATTATGGCTGTCCTACACCAAGGCAGCCATTGGGGAGTACAAGCAATGTGTGATTTAGTTCTTAGGGAATATGGATGTAAAGGAATATATACAATTGCTAAACAAATATGTGAGGGATGTATAATATGCAGAAAGGTAAATAAGAAAGTCTTGAGAAAACAGACCCCGGGAGGAAGAGACCCAGGATTGAGACCTTTCCAGAGTATACAAGTAGATTATACTGAACTCCCCAGGGTAGGGAGACTAAAATATATGCTAGTCATAGTAGATCATCCATCTGGTTGGGTTGAGGCATACCCCTGAGCTACCGCCACTGTGAGTGGAGTGTCGAAAACAATATTGGAGCACATAATTCCCTGATATGGGCTCGTGAACCATATTGATTCCGACCAAGGAACTCACTTTACCCCCTGTAACACTTTAGAGGTAATGAAAGGGTTGGGAATTTCCTGGGAGTTCCATACTCCGTGGCACCTGCCATCATCGGGAAGGGTTGAGAGAATGAACCAAACACTCAAACGACAGCTCTCTAAATTGATAATAGAAACCAGACTCCCTTGGACCAAATGTTGACCTATAGCTCTCTTGTGAGTACGAACAGCCCCAAGGAAAGACTTGGGACTATCCCCCTATGAAATCTTATTTGGATTACCTTACTTGGGAACGAATGGAGAATTGCCAATTCCCGAAACTAAAGAGTTGTTCTTAAAGAAGTATATACTGGGCTTGTCCTCCTCTTTGTCTTTCCTCAGGAAACAGGGTTTATTGGCACAGACTCCACCCCTTGAATTCACAGTTCATCCCATCCAGCCGGGCGATTGAATCTTAGGAAAATCATGGACAGAGACTAAATTACAGCCGGACTGGGAAGGGCCGTACCAGGCTCTTTTGACGACCGAAACGGCAATAAGGACGGTGGGGAAAGGCTGGACTCGCTACACTCGGATCAAAGGGCCAGTGGAATCTCCAGTTGAGGAAGAAGTCTGGACAGCCGAATCAATGCAAGATCCGCTGAAACTCAGACTAAAGAGACTTTGAGTAACTAATTATACAGTGGCGACGCGAGCGCGGGATTATTTCTGTAGGATTGTATATTAAGTCTTTTTTTGTGCTTCAGCATGATGTTTAGAATACTGGGGATGCTGCTAGAATTATGATGCTAGCCCTTTTAGTATTGGGATTTCGTCAAATATCAATTTCATATGTATTATTAACGGTTCCTGAATCTGATAATCCACAAGTAATAGACGCTGATGTATGCAGCTTAGTAAATTGTGGGGATGTAGATAATCAGAGACAGTACCGCAGCTCTGAGATACATCTAAAGTCCTATGGGGATGGCCTTGGGGACGGTACTTGGTATAATGGTCTCGTCACAGTACAACGGGCCCCCTACCGACCAGCTCGTGATTGTCCTGATAAAAAGTGTAACCCAATATACCTAACGATAAGGAAAACCACATGGCACGAAACAATCCTGGGGGGGGGCACCTATGAGATACAATGAAATGAAACGTTTGGGATAGAATTGAAAGCAAATGGGAAGGATTTCTTGGGCTATTGTTTTCGAATTAGCGTAGGACAGGGAGAACAGGTACAACTACTGGGTAAGAAGATACAATCTTTCACCCCTCCCGATGATCCTAAAGTAGTAAAATTTATGGAGGTAAAGGACTTGAAACAGACCATTGAAATAGAAACTGGGTACGGGGATCCAAATGCCTGGGTTGAATGGGTCAAGTATACTGTGAAAAGTCTGAACAAAAGCAATTGCTCTGCATGTGCCTCCGGTCGGCCAGTGGCCCAGGTGGTTCCCTTTCCGCTCGGGTGGAAGGGGGACAGGAAGGGCATGAAATGTATGATAGCCCTGTATCAGGATGAGACTGCATGGAATGATAGGAATTGTACCTCCCTATCTCTGATGTTCACTCCCTTGGAGAAGAAAGATGCAAAAGTTCCCCCCCTGTTTTCTGCCGCAGTTGGAAATCACACCTCGCGTGTGTGTAGACGAGGTACAAGTCGGTCGAATGATTTGGGTGAGCTGAAATTATGTACAGAGATTAAGAATGTTACCGAAACGGAGAAGGGAAGGAACTACTCAGCACTAAAGGTTCCCCGAGCGGATCTGTGGTGGGACTGTGGAGGCAAAATATTGAGACCCATCCTATCTCCAGATTGGAGAGGGATATGTGCAATTGTACAATTGGCAATTCCATTTACCCTGGCATTTGAGAAGGAAAAGATAGGGGGGAAAAAGGGAAGGGGTAAGAGATTACTGTTAGACACTTCTTTCGATGACAGGATTTATCTCGTTTCGGTAGGAGTCCCTAGGGGGGTACCTGATGAATCCAAGGGTCGTAACCAGATTGCAGCAGGCTTTGAGTCAGCTCTCTTCTGGTGGGTAACTATTAATAAAAATGTAGATTGGATAAATTACATTTTCTATAATCAACAGCGATTTATAAATTATACAAGAGATGCGGTTAAAGGAATATCAGACCAGCTTGATGCGACAAGTAGGATGGTATGGGAAAATAGAATGGCCCTTGATAGGGTTTTAGCAGAAAAAGGGTGTGTGTGTGTGTGTGATGTTAGGAGGAAGTTGTTGTACCTTTATTCCTAATAACACTGCACCTGATGGTTCAATTACTCGGGCCTTAAGAGGATTGACTACCTTAGCAGAGGAATTGGCTGAGAATCCAGGAGTAGACACATCTCTCACAGGATGGCTCGAGTCCTGGATTGGAAGGTAGAAGGGGATTGTGGTTTCTATCCTTCCTTCCCTGATAGTAGTAGTCGGGGTATTGGTGGCCATTGGCTGTTTTATCATACCCTGTATACGAGGGCCTACCCAAAGACTGATTGAAACAGCCTTGATGAAACAGGTGCCCCTAAAAGAAAAATGCAGAAGATAACAAATGGTAATTAAAGAAAAGGGGGAAATTGTGGGATATAGGTAAATTAATGTTACTTCTGCAATTCTGCAATTCCATTTTACAAAGTAAAATGAACTCACACCAGTGTGTAATTGTTTTAGCTACGAGCTGAGTCAACAAGAATGGAAACGATGTGGAGGAAATATATAATTGTTTTTGTATTATCTAAAATTGTATGTTAGAATGAGACATGCCAGTAAAACAATGGTAGACATTACGGGCAAATAGATAAGATGTTGTGAGGGGATGAAGTTAAGCTAGATACGCCTGTACAAACAGTAGGTATAAACATCTGCTTCCCACTTTTACAAAAACACAGGAACAAACCCCAATTAAAAGGGTCAAAGGGATCGGAACAGCCTCGGGAAAGGCACAGATGAAGGGGGTAGATAATGATGAAGAAAGAATATGCCTAACAATGACCTACAGCAGGATGAGGTCAAACAGGCTTGTGAGGCCAGGAATAAGCATTTTGTCACAGACAAGGCCGGATAAGGCAAGAGATACACAGGGGTAATGGGGGTCGGTCTTAGGGAAGTGGAAGATGTAAGCAGGGGAGGAGCAATGTAAAACAAAAGACATCAAATCATACATAATATTTATATGAATTGAACTTGGTGTGTATGTCCTCTACCTTATAGGCACTGGACATCTCACCCACTTGCAAGTGTAAAAGAAAGGACACTGCTGATTCAGATTTTGTCTCAGACTGCAATTATTGAGGTGTGTGAGCTTTGTTTCTCAAAGTACGAAGGGCCAGAGGCTTGTACATGAAGTTGGGCAAGAGCTGAGCCATGATGTTTGAATGGAGGCAGAGGTTGTAGGGGCTAAACAGCGTTGTGGTGTGTGTATGTTGCTGTGGTTATAATTTGGAAAGGAGTTTATTTGTGAAGCAGTTTGGATGGGCATGTAATGAAATGGAGTGGAGTGAGTGTGAAAGAGTTGATCCTGTTGTGTAATAAACGTGTGTGTGTGTGTGTCTAGGGTGAAGTAGAGGAACTGAAGATGGAGATGGGAGAATAGAAAGGCAAAGGAAAAAGAAATGTTTTGGTGCAGTATGATTGAATGGCAAAATGTTGTTGTAAATGCAGCAGTGTGTGCCTTTAAGGAAGCAGAAATGGAAGCAGTCTGTGCCTACGGCCATACTAGTCTGAAAACGCCCGATCTCGTCTGATCTCGGAAGCTAAGCAGACTCAGGCCTGGTTAGTACTTGGATGGGAGACCGCCTGGGAATACCAGGTGCAGTAGGCTTTTGCAGCCACCAGAGGTTGCTCACAGCTTCGCACTCTCACACTCCCATTCATCAAGCAACGTCCTTTTAACTACTCACTCAGTCTCTCGGTCTCACTTTTTCTTGCCCAATTTCATTGTTCAGCTTCTTCCCCCAATACACAAACACATCATTACTGCTTGAGATTGGAGCAAACGCACCAGGAACACCAAAGCAGCAAGTATTTTATTGAAGAGCACAAACCGTGGTTTTTATTAAGTGATGCCTCACTTTCGATGATCACACTTCCCTGATCGCTGTCAGCGTTCCCCTGTTTTCTAACAATCGTCTAACTAGTGGTGTGGATAGGGTCTGAAAGCAACAACGTTGTGGTGAGGGCTTGTCAGGTGAAGGGTGTTTTACAATATCTGCACTCACCGGTCGTGTTCATACAACGGTGGATCGATATGGTTACGGCAGGAAGAATGGGTCAGCAAACACAGCAAGTTCAATCATTGTCATGATTATTATTACACATCAGCAGCAAATAATAAGATAAGTGTAAAGAGTGAGTATTTAAAATGCCAGGTACAAAAATCAAGGCTTATTCTCTAACAGCCGAAGCCTTCACAAACAGATCGGCCTAATAATGGCACAAATGGTGATGAATATTTCGATCTAATTGACATCACTGTGCCTTAGTTACAAGTTGACCAAGGTAGAGAAATAACATTTCCAGAGTGCAGACTATTAGCAATAGTAAGGTGGGATTTGGAAAGAGGAGTAGCCCCTGACATTTAAGGATGACAGAAGGACGTTAGTGAGTAAGGATATTACTTTGGAAATCTTAACCGTGCACTAAGATAATCATACCATTTGAAGACACTGTCAAGATGCTTTGAGGAATGGGAACTCCTGTTGGACTAAATGCAAGAGAATGTTGTGTTCATTAACAGTCGGGTGGATAAAGGCAGAAGCAATAGGTTCCCATGACTTGGATTTTCAGACTGTATTTCCTATAATTTGAGACTGAGATGAGGTGAACTTTTGACAGTTATTGTGTTGTTAATCTTTAGAATGATATTCTCCAGAGTGTGGTGTGGGTTCTACTGTTGGGGATACTTCAGTGTCAGTGTATGGGGTTTTGATATCTCAGGGAATTCTGAAAGGGAGGTGCAGTTGAGGTGGATCGATGGTCATCAGTTTGAATGGTGGAGCTCTCTGGTGTGAGATATTGACCGCGGAGAGTGTGCTGCAGATTGAGCAAAGCAAAAGGTGGTCTCCAGAAGGATAATTGTGAAGACCGAAGTTATAGGATAGTGGTATAGGACGGATATGGAAAATGGCAGAGGTGGTGGAGTAGCCTCCATGATGAGAAACAAAATTCTGTCAATGATGAGGGAGGACATAATGAAGGAAACGCATTCAGTGGAGACCGTGTGGGTGGAACTGAGGAATAGTCAAAATCCTAAAATTGTAATAGGTGTTATGTACAGACCGCCTGGTAGCAGCTCTGAAGTCCTGGATGGTAAAAATGCACAAAACTCGGCAATATGTAACAAAGTAAAAACAATGACTGCAGATGCTGAAAACCAAATACTGGATTAGTGGTGCTGGAAGAGCACAGCAGTTCAGGCAGCACCCAATATGGAACAAAGCCAGAGTGCTACTCATGAGGGATTTTAACGTGAACACAGATTTAGAGGTAGTCAAGCATTTGTCAGAAAGGTAGTGCATGTCTGGTGTATTGCCGGTACTGTTTCTCACTGCATTATGTCCTATATGCTTCATGTGGACAAGCAGTATTGGGTTTATTAATGAGTAATGACTTGGAATTAATGAGTGAGCTAGTTGTGCGTGGCCACTTATCATAGAGCGATGATAGCACGATCAAGTTCAAGGCAGTGTTTGAAAGCACAAAGCATGTATCTGCTGTATTCGGTAACGAACCGGGACAAGTGATGGGCTTGTTAGTGGGTGAACATTTTGGTGATGGTGACCACAATTCTGTGACTTTCACCTTGGTTATGGAGAGAGATAGGTGCGTGCAACAGGGTAGGTTTTACAACTGGGGGAAGGGTAAATACGATGTTGTAAGACAGGATCTGAGGAGCATAAGTTGTGGGCATAGGATGTTAGGGAAGGATGTCGTGGAAATGTGGAACTTTTTTAAGGAACAGATATGACATGTCCTTGATATGTATGTACCTGTCAGGCAGGAAAGAGATGGTCGTGTGAGGGATCCTTGGTTGACGAGGGAGGTTGAATGTCTTGTAAGGAGGAAGAAGGAGGCTTACATAAGGTTGAGGAAACGAGGTTCAGAGAGCGTTGGAAGGATACAGGATAGCCAGGCGGGAGCTGAAGAAAGGGATTAGGAGAGCCAAGAGAGGGCATGAAAAGTCTTTGGCGGGTAGGATCAAGGATAACCCCAAGGCCTTTTATGCGTATGTGAGAAACATGAGAATGGCGAGAACGAGGGTAGGTCCGATCAAGGACAGTAGTGGGAGACTGTGTATTGAGTCGGAAGAGATACGAGAGGTCTTGAATGAGGACTTTTCTTCAGTATTTACAAACGAGAGGGACCTTATTGTTGAAGAGGAGAGTGTGAAATTGACTGGTAAGCTAGAAGAGATACTTGTTAGGAAGGAAGATGTGTTGGGCGTTTTGAACAACTTCAGGATAGACAAGTCCCCGGGCCTGACGGGATATATCCTAGGATTATGTGGGAAGCAAGAGAGGATATTGCAGAGCTGTTGGCAATGATCTTTTCGTCTTCGCTGTCAACGGGGGTGGTACCAGGGAACTGGAGAGTGGTGAATGTTGTGCCCTTGTTCAAAAAAGGGAATAGAGATAACCCTGGGAATTATAGGCCAATTAGGCTTACTTCAGTGCTAGGCAAAGTAATGGAAAGGGTACTGAAGGATAGGATTTATGAGTATCTGGAAAGACACTGCTTGATTAGGGACAGCCAGCACGGATTTGTGAAGGGTAGGTCTTGAGGAGGTGACCAAGCATGTGGATGAGGGTAGAGCAGTGGATGTAGTGTACATGGATTTTAGTAAAGCATTTGATAATGTTCCCCATGGTAGGCTTATGCGGAAAGTCAGGAGGCATGATATAGGGAAATTTGACCAGTTGGATAGAGAACTGGCTAACAAGTCAAAGTCAGAGAGTGGTGGTAGATGGTAAATATTCAGCCTGGAGCCTAGTTACAAGTGGAGTTCCGCGGGGATCAGTTCTGGGTCCTCTGCTGTTTGTAATTTTTATTAATGACTTGGAAGAGGGAGTCGAACGGTAGGTCAATAAATTTGCAGATGATACAAAGATTGGTGGAGTTGTGGATAGTGAGGAGGGCTGTTGTCGACTGCAAAGGGACTTAGATATGATGCAGAGCTGGGCTGAGGAGTGGCAGATGGAGTTCAACCCTGTCAAGTGTGAGGTTGTCCATTTTGGAAGGACAAATAAGAATGCGGCATATAGGGTTAACGGTAGGGTTCTTAGTAAGGTGGAGGAACAGAGGGATCTTGGGGTCTATGTTCATAGATCTTTGAAAGTTGCCAATCAGGTGGATAGAGCTTGTAAGAAGGCCTATGGTGTATTAGCGTTCATTAGCAGAGGGAGTGAGTTCAAGAGTCGTGAAGTGATGTTGCAGCTGTACAGGACCTTGGTTAGGCCACATTTGGAGTACTGTGTGCAGTTCTGGTTGCCACACTTTAGGAAAGATGTGGAAGCTTTGGAGAGAGTGCAGAGAAGACTTACCAGGATGTTGCCTGGAATGGAGAATAGGTCGTACGAGGATAGGTTGAGAGTGCTAGGCCTTTTCTCATTGGAACGGCGAAGGATGAGGGGTGACTTGATAGAGGGTTATACGATGATCAGAGGAATAGATAGAGTAGACAGTCAGAGACTTTTCCCCCAGGTACAACAGAGTGTTACAAGGGGACATATATTTAAGGTGAAGGGTGGAAGGTATAGGGGGGATGTCAGGGGTAGGTTCTTTACCCAGTGAGTGGTGGGGGCATGGAATGCGCTGCCTGTGGGAGTGGCAGAGTCAGAATCATTTGTGACCTTTAAGCAGCAATTGGATAGGTGCTTAAGCTAGGACAAATGTTCGGCACAACATCATGGGCCGAAGGGCCTGTTCTGTGCTGTGTTGTTCTATGTTCTATGCTGCTGGAGTTGGAGAGTTCGGTAAAGCCGCCTTGACCGCGATGAGACAGAGACCGTCCACAATAAGGTTGGAAAATCTGCTGATGGCTAAAAGAACTGAAGATGACGGGAGGATGTTTAAAGAAACATTGAAGACAATAGGAAACCAGTTGATACCCCTGAGAGGGAAAGCTCTGCTTCACAGAAGAAAACAGTCATGGACAAAAATATCAGCATAGATCCTGCTGATTGGGAAAGATCCAGAGAGCAGGAAAGACACAAAGCAGTGTAAAAGAGCTCCCAAAAGGAATTTTGATCGGAATCTTTCCAGGGACATCAAAATCGAGAAGAAATGTTCCGCTGCCCTAAAGGGAAAGCGGGTGGTCAGGAGAAGGTGGGGACATTGTAAATGGTCGAGATGTTCCATCATTCCCCTTACCTCGGTATTTTCAGGAGAAAAGGAGGATAGCTTGCCAGAAGTCCCGGTGAAATGAAAAGTGGATCGGGAAAAGCAACCGAATAAAATGAAGGTGAATAAAACATCGATAATGAGGAAATGACTGGAATCAAAGGGTGACAAATGCCTGGGATTAGGCGGGTTCCATCAGTGGGTGTTAAAACAAATCGACAAGCGCCTCATAGAAGCCCGAACTGTAATCGTTCAGAATTCCCGAGATCCAGGAGTCGTCCTTCCGGATTGGATTGTTGCACGTGTCAGTCGCGCTTTTTAAGAGAGGAGAACCCGGAAAACTCGGGAATTGCAGAGCATGGAGCTTAGCACCTATGGCAGGGAATTTGTTGGAGTCTATAATCAAGGCTGGGATAAGTGAGCACCTCAAATTGTTGAGTTAACCAGGGAGAGCCACATGACAGGTAGGTCGTGCCTGATAAATTCATTGCAGAGGGTTTGAAGAGGGGACGAAGGTAGCTGTCAGGGAATAATGTCCATAGATGTTGTTTACATGGACTTCCAGAAAGCATTTGACAAAGTCCACTTAAGTAGGTAAAAGCCAAGAGAATTGAGGGCAAATTCCTGACAGGGCTCGGAGATTGTTTGAGTGGCAGGTGACAGAAAGTAGAGATATTGGGTAGGTAGTCAATTGGCAGGATGTAACCAGTTATGTCTCACACGGACTTGTGTTAGGGCCTCAATTATTGATGTTATTTGTTGAGGGAATGGATAATGGCACAGGAGGTCATATCATAATTTGTGGCTGCATAAGTTAGGCTGCATTGTAGACTGTGTAGATGACAGCATAAAATTGCAAGGGGATATTGATAGATTAAGTCAATAAGCAAAACTGTGGCAAATGCATTTGAATGAAAGCAATAGTGAGGCTATCCATTTTTGGATCAAGAAGGGACAGATCAAGGTATTTTTCTGAATGGTATGAAGTGCATGTCCAAGGAAACTTGGGGTTTCAGGTCACGGACACATACAGAAAATAATCCAGAAAGCGAACAGATTGCTGTCCTTTTTAAGTAGAGGACTGGAGTAGAAGGATGCCGAAGTTATGCTGCAGTTCTACAAAACCCTGGTTAGATAGACCCCACTTGGAGTACTGTGAGCGGATCTGGGCCGCAAACCTTCTGAAAGGAGTAGAATATTGATTGACAAGAATGATACCTGGACTTGCATGGTTAAGATGGAAGGAGAGATCATATCATTTAGGCCTGTGGTCTGTAGAATTGAGAATGTTAATGGGTGGTGTGATGAAAGTCTTGGAGACATGAATAGGAAAAGAGAAGGTGGATAACGATAAACGATTTCTACTGGTTGGGGATTGTAGAATGAAGGAACATAACGTGAGACTTAGGGCCACAGGGTTGCGTAGAGATGTGAGGAAGCAGTCGTGCACACATCGGAGGGTGAATTTTAGCTATCATTTTCTGTCAAAGTGCAGTGGATGCTGGATGTGTTGTTCTATTGAAATGTGAGGGAGATAAATGTTTGTGAAGCAAAGGTACTGTGGGATATAGGTAAATTAATGTTTCTTCTGCAATTCCATTTTACAAAGTAAAATGAACTCACACCGGTGTGTCATTGTTTTAGCCACAAGCTGAGTTAACAAGAATGGAAACGATGTGGAGGAAATATATAATTGTTTTTGTATTAGCTAAAATTGAATGTTAGAATGAGATGTGCCAATAAAACAATGGTAGACATTACAGGCAAATAGATAAGATGTTGTGAGGGGATGAAGTTAAGCTAGATACGCATGTACAAACAGTAGGTATAAACATCTGCTTCCCACTTTTACAAAGCACAGGAACAAACCCCAATTAAAAGGGTCATATGGATCAGAACGGCCTCGGGAAAGGCACAGATGACGGGGGATAGATAATGATGAAGAAAGAATATGCCTAACAATGACCTACAGCAGGATGAGGTCAAACAGCCTTGTGAGGCCAGGAAAAAGCATTTTGTGACAGACAAGGCCGGATAAGGCAAGAGATAAACAGGGGTAATGGGGTTGGTCTGAGGGAAGTGGACGATGTAAGCAGGGGAGGAGCAATGTAAAACAAAAGACATCAAATCATATAAATATTATGTATGAATTGAACTTGGTGTGTATGTCCTCTACCTTATAGGCAGTGGATATCTCACCCACTTGCAAGTGTAAAATAAAGGACACTGCTGATTCAGATTTTGTCTCTGACTGCAATTATTGAGGTGTGTGAGCTTTGTTTCTCACAATTGGGGGCTGTCCGGGATTTTCTTCCATCACCGGGGGGAGTGGCTGGCCTTGGACACTGGGAAGACGCATCCCGTTCCCCATTGAGGAGCGGTCTCGTGTCCTGGTTTGGTCTGCTCCCTTGGCAGACTGGTACGAATCCCACAAGAGAGACATCTGAATCAGACAGGGATAGGCGTTCGATAGAAAATACGGCGACAAGGGGCCAGGCAACTCTGTGCACAGACCAAGGTAAGAAACCTGACTTTTAAGTATTGCCTTGGTGGCCGGGATTGAGTTTTAGTAGTTAATAAGGGACTAATGAAGGAACTCAATATGGGTTGTGCCGTGGGTAAGGAAAAAGCCTCCGGGAAAACAAAAGAAGGAAAAAGCAATGGAAATGGAGGCGGGGTCCCTTACAACATACCTCCAGAAAGTCCTTTGGGGAGGATGTTGTGGAATTGGCAAAATAATACTTGTACAGGGGAAAAAGATGATTAAATATTGTTGCTTCGTATGGACAATTCTTCGTCCCGCCTCTTCTGGACAAAATACAGGTCGGACAAAGACTGGGTTTGTAAATATCTGAATTTATTTGTCAATGAGTGTGAGAGAGAGCGAGAGAGAGAGAGAGAGAGAGAGAGAGAGAGAGAGAGAGAAAGAAAAGAGCTGTATACTGAATAAATGAACGTAAATATATAAATATATTTACAAGTTTGGAACAGGCTTTAAAGTTAGTCAAGCATGAATTGATGAATTGGTGTTTGAAGTTATGGGGAGCTAGAAATACTGCAATATTTCTTTAAAAAAGAAAAAGGGGAAGAACGTAATGACTTATCCCCTTCGGGAGGTACCAATAGGGGACAAAGAGATTGGGTTTGTAAGTGTCCCCCTCAGCAGTGGGGAGGTCAGAACATTTAAAAAAGAAATGAAGGTCCAGGTTGAGGATCCGGTAGGGTTGTCTGAACAAATTGATCAATTTTTGGGGCCCAGTCTGTGTCCCTGGGCTGAGTTGATGTCTATTTTGAATATATTATTTACTGGGGAAGAAAGGGGACTTGTATGGGGAGCAGCCATTAAAATATGGGACAGGGAACACCCCATTGGAGATGGGGATGCTGGACAGGGAGAGGTGAAGTTTCCCCTCAGAGACCCCCAGTGGGAAAATCAAAACCCGGAGCATAGAGAAGAAATGAGGGAATTGAAAGACCTGGTTCTAAAAGGAAGAAGAGAGGCAGTTCCGAAGTCACAGAATTTGACTAAAGCCTTTGAAGTTAGACAGGAGAAAGGTGAGACTCCCTCAGCTTTCTTGCAAAGATTAAGAGACTCAATGCGGAAATATTCTGGAATGAACCCTGAGGACCCAGTGACACAGGGTCTTTTGAAAGTACATTTTGTGACAAAGGAATGGCCAGACATACAGAGAAAGATACAGAAGATAGAAGGGTGGAGTGAAAAGCCATTAGATGAATTGTTAAGAGAGGCACAGAAGGTGTTTGTAAAGAGAGAGGATGAGAGACAGAAACAGAAGGTGAAAATGATGGTAGCTGCGGTTGATGAGGTAGTTAAGAAAAGAATGGAACCGATAGTGACCAACCGGAGCGGTGCATGGCAGCATGTCGGACAGAGAGGACAAGGGGGAGCGTTTGATAGAGGGTTCGAGTGACAGGGGCAGAGCTGGAGGTCTCCACAGGCAGGATGCTATTATTGCGGAAAGATAGGGCACTTTAAGCGGGCGTGTACTGCTCTGAAAAGGGAAGAGAGGGCAATTCCGCTTATGAATTTTGAAGAAGAATAGGGGTGTCAGGGGTTCCTGCCCTCGGGGGCCCACCAGGAACCCTTGATAAACCTCAAGGTGGACCCTGTGGGGAAGAGGTAGTCTTCCTAGTAGATACGAGGCAGCACGGTCATCGTTGAATTTTAAACCAAAGAAAGTGGGAATGTCAACACTGTCAATTACTGTTTCGGGGGTAAAATATTATTGCTTCGTGTGGACTAAGGAATCCATTCTTCGTCCCGCCTCTTCTGGCCAAAATACAGGTCAGACAAAGACTGGGTTTGTAAATATCTGAATTTATGATAGAAGGTCCTAAGGCTAGGGTCACAGGGGAACTGCTGTATATCCCTGATATAGGAAGTAACTTATTAGGGAGAGATTTAATTATCCTCTTAGGACTGGGGATTGGAATTCAGGAAAAAGAATTAGTTGTAATAAGGCAATGTTGACAGAGAATGTGGAGAGAGAGATCGACCCTATTGTATGGGCTAGGGAAGGGAATTGTGGAAAACTACAGATCCCTCCCCTTGAAGTAAATTTTAAAAAAAGGAAAAGGGGACGTTGTCTATGAACGACAATATCCCATTTCCACAGAAGGTAAACGAGGACTGCAGCCAGTAATTGAAGGATTGATTAGAGATAGACTGTTGGAGCCATGTATTGATTAGAGATAGACTGTTGGAACTTATCGATTGGTGCAGGATTTGAGAACATTAAATCGAATAGTACAGATCAGGCACCCAGTGGTTCCAAACCCCTATACCTTATTAAGTGAGATCCCTCATGACCACAAATGGTTGGGCTTGTCCCTTGGCAGAGGAAAGTAGGAATTTGTTCGCCTTTGAATGGGAAGACCCTAAGACAGGACAGAAACAGCAATACCGGTGTACTGTGCTCCCCCAGGGGTTTATGGAATCCCCGAATTTATTTGGGCAGGTGTTAGAACAAATATTGGAGAAATTTAGCAGCCCCAAGGGGACTACCCTGTTGCAGTATGTAGACGACACCTTAGTAACAGGAAAAAGAAGAGAAAGAGTAGTGGAAGCCACTAACAAATTATTGAATTTCCTGGGTCAGCAGGGACTGCGAGTATCTAAAAACAAACCACAATATGTGGAGCGAGAAGTGAAATACTTGGGACATTTAGTGAGTGAGAAAAAGATAAGCCCGGAACAGATAGAGGGAATACTGGGAATGCCACAGCCCAGCACTAAACGGGAGTTATGCAAATGTTTGGGTCTAACGGGTTATTGCAGATTGTGGATTGATCCCTATGCACAGAAGACTAAGAGATTATATCTCAAACTATTAGAGGGGGAACCAAAATGTCTACGTTGGGATGATGAGGAAAAAGAACTAGTTGAGAAACTCAAGAGATCTGACCCATGCCCCCGTGTTAGCCTTACCTTCTCTAGATAAACCTTTCCACCTCTTTGCTACCGTGGATAAGGGAGCGGCTTTGGGAGTATTGACCCAGAGGTGGGGAGGAATGAGACAACCAGTAGCATATCTTTCGAAGCTACTGGATCCAGTATCCCGGGGGTGGCCTGAGTGTGTGCAGGCCGTGGCTGCCACTGCACTGTTGGTGGAGGAAAGCAGAAAGCTTACATTTGGGGGAGCCCTAATAGTAAGCACTCCACACCAAGTGAGAACAATCCTAAACCAAAAAGCTGGGTGATGGTTGACAGACTCGCGGATTCTGAAACATGAGGCAATATTAATCGAAAAGGATGATCTAGTGTTGGTCACGGACAATTGTTTAAATCCAGCTGCCTTTCATTGGAAAGGGGAAGGAGACTCTCCTCAGAATCCAGGGCACGATTGCCTTGACATTATAGAATACCAAACTAAGGTCCGCATGGACCTGAGAGATGTTCCACTTCATGCAGGGGCTAGACCTTTTATAGACGGATCATCCCGGGTGACTGAAGGGAAAAGACATAATGGGTATGCAGTCGTAGACGGGACAAACAGTGGTGTGGTGGAGGCAGGACGGTTGCCAAATGGGTGGTCAGCTCAGACTTGTGAACTCTATGCATTGGAAAGAGCCCTTAGGACATTAGAGAATAAAGAGGGAACAGTATACACTGACTCTAAATATGCATTTGGTGTTGTGCACACTTTCGGCAAGATACGGCAGGAACGAGGGCTGATCAATAGCCGAGGGAAAGAATTAGTCATGAAGAATTGATTAAACGAGTCTTGGAGTCCCTATTACTTCCCCGAGAAATAGCAGTAGTGCATGTAAATGGTCATCAGAAAGGAAATGAACTAGAAGTTAGGGGAAATGGATTAGCCGATGAAGTGGCCAACGAAGCAGCCCTGAACCCACAAGAAGTGGTGATTCATTCCCTAATACCTACTGTCCCAAGTCCTAGGGAAGCTCCTATATTTACTGAAAGCGAAGAAAATGAATTGAGAGATTTAGGGGCTGTAAAAACAGCAGACGGGCATTGGAGGTTACCTGATGGAAGGAGAATGTTAAACAAAATGATGATGTGAGAGATTATGGCTGTCCTACATCAAGGCAGCCATTGGGGAGTACAAGCAATGTGCGATTTAGTTCTTAGGGAATATGGATGTAAAGGAATATATACAATTGCTAAACAAATATGTGAGGGATGTATCATATGCAGAAAGGTAAATAAGAAAGTCTTGAGAAAACAGACCCCGGGAGGAAGAGACCCAGGATTGAGACCTTTCCAGAGTATACAAGTAGATTATACTGAACTACCCAGAGTAGGGAGACTAAAATATATGCTAGTCATAGTAGATCATCTATCTGGTTGGGTTGAGGCATACCCCCTAGCTACCACCACTGTGAGTGGAGTGTCTAAAACAATATTGGAGCACATAATTCCCCGATATGGGCTCGTGAACCATATTGATTCCGACCAAGGAACTCACTTTACCTCTAAAGTGTTACGGGGGTAATGAAAGGGTTGGGAATTTCCTAGGAGTTCCATACTCAATGGCACCCGCCATCATCGGGAAGGGTTGAGAGAATGAACCAAACACTCAAATGACAGCTATCTAAATTGATAATAGAAACCAGACTCCCTTGGACCAAATGTTGACCTATAGCTCTCTTGCGAGTACGAACAGCCCCAAGGAAAGATTTGGGACTATCCCCCTATGAAATCTTATTTGGATTACCTTACTTGGGAACGAATGGAGAATTGCCAATTCCCGAAACTAAAGAGTTGTTCTTAAAGAAGTATATACTGGGCTTGTCCTCCTCTTTGTCTTTCCTCAGGAAACAGGGTTTATTGGCACAGACTCCACCCCTTGAATTCACCGTTCATCCCATCCAGCCGGGCGATTGAATCTTAGTAAAATCATGGACAGAGACTAAATTGCAGCCGGACTGGGAAGGGCCGTACCAGGCTCTTTTGACGACCGAAACGGCAATAAGGACGGTGGGGAAAGGCTGGACTCGCTACACTCGGATCAAAGGGCCAGTGGAATCTCCAGTTGAGGAAGACGTCTGGACAGCCGAATCAACGCAAGACCCGCTGAAACTCAGACTAAAGAGACTTTGAATAACTAATTATACAGTGGCGACGCCAGCGCGGGATTATTTCTGTAAGATTGTATATTAAGTCTTTTTGGTGCTTCAGCATGATGTTTAGAATACTGGGAATGCTGCTAGAATTATGATGCTAGCCCTTTTAGTATTGGGATTTCGTCAAATATCAATTTCATATGTATTATTAACGGTTCCTGAATTTGATAATCCACAAGTAATAGACGCTGATGTATGCAGCTTAGTAAATTGTGGGGATGTAGATAATCAGAGACAGTACCGCAGCTCTGAGATACATCTTAAGTCCTATGGGGATGGTACTTAGTATAATGGTCTCGTCACAGTACACCGGGCCCCCTTCCGACCAGCTCGTGATTGTCCTGATAAAAAGTGTAACCCAATATACCTAACGATAAGGAAAACCAAATGGCACAAAACAATCCTGGGGGGGGGGGGGCACCTATGAGATACAATGAAATGAAACGTTTGGGATAGAAATGAAAGCAAATGGGAAGGATTTCTTCGGCTATTGTTTTTGAATTAGTGCAGGACAGGGAAAACGGGTAGAACTACTGGGTAAGAAGATACAATCTTTCACCCCTCCCGATGATCCTAAAGTAGTAAAATTTATAGAGGTAAAGGACTTCCAACAGACCATTGAAATAGAAACTGGGTACAGGGATGCAAATGCCTGGGTTGAATGGGTAAAGTATACTGTGAAAAGTCTGAACAAAAGCAATTGCTCTGCATGTGCCTCCGGTCGGCCAGTGGCCCAGGTGGTTCCCTTTCCGCTCGGGTGGAAGGGGGACAGGAAGGGCATGAAATGTATGATAGCCCTGTATCAGGATGAGACTGCATGGAATGATAGGAATTGTACCTCCCCTATCTCTGATGTTCCCTCCCTTGGAGAAGAAAGATGCAAAAGCTCCCCCCCTGTTTTCTGCCGCAGTTGGAAATCACACAGCCTGTGTGTGTAGACGAGGTACAAGTCGGTCGAATGATTTGGGGGAGCTGAAATTATGTACAGAGATTAAGAATGTTACCGAAACGGAGAAGGGAGGGAACTACTCAGCACTAAAGGTTCCCCGAGCGGATCTGTGGTGGGACTGTGGAGGGAAAATATTGAGACCCACCCTCCCTCCAGATTGGAGAGGGATATGTGCAATTGTACAATTGGCAATTCCATTTACCCTGGCATTTGAGAAGGAGAAGATAGGAGGGAAAAAGGGAAGGGGTAAGAGATTACTGTTAGACACTTCTTTCGATGATAGGATTTATCTCGATTCGGTAGGAGTCTCTAGGGGGGGTACCTGATGAATCCAAGGGTCGTAACCAGATTGCAGCAGGCTTTGAATCAGCTCACTTCTGGTGGGTAACAATTAATAAAAATGTAGATTGGATAAATTACATTTTCTATAATCAACAGCGATTTATAAATTATACAAGAGATGCGGTTAAAGGAATATCAGACCAGCTTGATGCGACAAGTAGGATGGCATAGGAAAATAGAATGGCCCTTGATAGGGTTTTAGCAGAAAAAGGGTGTGTGTGTGTGTGTGATGTTAGGAGGAAGCTGTTGTACCTTTTATTCCTAATAACACTGCACCTGATGGTTCAATTACTCGGGCCTTAAGAGGATTGACTACCTTAGCAGAGGAATTGGCTGAGAATCCAGGAGTAGACACATCTCTCACAGGATGGCTCGAGTCCTGGATTGGAAGGTAGAAGGGGATGGTGGTTTCTATCCTTCCTTCCCTGATAGTAGTAGTCGGGGTATTGGTGGCCATTGGCTGTTGTATCATACCCTGTATACGAGGGCTCACCCAAAGACTGATTGAAACAGCCTTGATGAAACAGGTGCCCCTAAAAGAAAAATGCAGAAGATAACAAATAGTAATTAAAAGAAAAGGGGGAAATTGTGGGATATAGGTAAATTAACGTTACTTCTGCAATTCCATTTTCCAAAGTAAAGTGAACTCACACCAGCATGTAATTGTTTTTGCCACGAGCTGAGTCAACAAGAATGGAAACGATGTGGAGGAAATATATAATTGTTTTTGTATTAGCTAAAATTGTATGTTAGAATGAGATGTGCCATTAAAACATTACGGACAAATAGATAAGATGTTGTGAGGGGATGAAGTTAAGCTAGATACGCTTGTACAAACAGTAGGTATAAACATCTGCTTCCCACTTTTACAAAAACACAGGAACAAACCTCAATTAAAAGGGTCATAGGGATCAGAATGGCCTCAGGAAAGGCACAGATGAAGGGGGTAGATAATGATGAAGAAAGAATATGCCTAACAATGACTTACAGCAGGATGAAGTCAAACAGGCTTGTGAGGCCAGGAATAAGCATTTTGTCACAGACAAGGCCGGATAAGGCAAGAGATACACAGGGGTAATGGGGGCCGGTCTTAGGGAAGTGGAAGATGTAAGCAGGGGAGGAGCAATGTAAAACAAAAGACATCAAATCATACATAATATTTATATGAATTGAACTTGGTGTGTATGTCCTCTACCTTATAGGCAGTGGACATCTCACCCACTTGCAAGTGCAAAATAAAGGACACTGCTGATTCAGATTTTGTCTCGGACTGCAATTATTGAGGTGTGTGAGCTTTGTTTCTCACAGTACGAAGGGCCAGAGGCTTGTATATGAAGTTGGGCAAGAGCTGAGCCATGATGTTTGAATGGAGGCAGAGGTTGTAGGGGCTAAACAGCGTTGTGGTGTGTGTATGTTGCTGTGGTTATAATTTGGAAAGGAGTTTATTTGTGAAGCAGTTTGGATGGGCATGTAATGAAATGGAGTGGAGTGAGTGTGAAAGAGTTGATCCTGTTGTGTAATAAACGTGTGTGTGTGTGTGTGTGTGTGTGTCTAGGGTGAAGTAGAGGAACTGAAGATGGAGATGGGAGAATAGAAAGGCAAAGGAAAAAGAAATGTTTTTGTGCAGTATGATTGAATGGCAAAATGTTGTTGTAAATGCAGCAGTGTGCGCCTTTAAGGAAGCAGAAATGGAAGCAGTCTGTGCCTACGGCCATACTAGTCTGAAAACGCCCGATCTCGTCTGATCTCGGAAGCTAAGCAGACTCAGGCCTGGTTAGTACTTGGATGGGAGACCGCCTGGGAATACCAGGTGCAGTAGGCTTTTGCAGCCACCAGAGGTTGCTCACAGCTTCGCACTCTCACACTCCCATTCATCAAGCAACGTCCTTTTAACTACTCGCTTCGTCTCTCTGTCTCACTTTTTCTTGCCCAATTTCATTGTTCAGCTTCTTCCCCCAATACACAAACACATCATTACTGCTTGAGATTGGAGCAAACGCACCAGGAACACCAAAGCAGCAAGTATTTTATTGAAGAGCACAAACCGTGGTTTTTATTAAGTGATGCCTCACTTTCGATGATCACACTTCCCTGATCGATGTCAGCGTTCCCCTGTTTTCTAACAATCGTCTAACTAGTGGTGTGGATAGGGTCTGAAAGCAACAACGTTGTGGTGAGGGCTTGTCAGGTGAAGGGTGTTTTACAATATCTGCACTCACCGGTCGGGTTCATACAACGGTGGATCAATATGGTTAAGGCAGGAAGAATGGGTCAGCAAACACAGCAAGTTCAATCCTTGTAATGATGATTATTACACATCAGCAGCAAATAATAAGATAAGTGTAAAGAGTGAGTATTTAAAATGCCAGGTACAAAAATCAAGGCTTATTCTCTAACAGCCGAAGCCTTCACAAACAGATCGGCCTAATAATGGCACAAATGGTGATGAATGGTTCGATCTAATTGACATCGCTGTGCCTTAGTTACAAGTTGACCAAGGTAGAGAAATAACATTTCCAGAGTGCAGACTATTAACAATAGTAAGGTGGGATTTGGAAAGAGGAG